>NC_143033.1:71853628-72179461 GCF_057628025.1 Oncorhynchus mykiss
CCACCGCTCGCATTAAACACTCACCTGGCCACTTCTATTCAGACATACCCAATACTATTACCTCACAACACAGAGCAGGAGAGAGCCAGAGTGGACAAAACGGACATTGTTACACACTCATCCTGTTAATTGGTTCTAGTCTGTTGTCTGTCTCTCACTATAGAGATACAGTTTGTGCTGACCGGCCAGATGGACCAGACATGAAAGATTAATTCATATCTTTGTGATCCCTCCCTCTCTTCTCCCCCCTCCCAAAGCCGTCTTTCACTTTTCTCCCTCTCTCTCTCTCTCTCTCTCTCTCTCTCTCTGCCTCCCTCCCTGCCTCCCTCCCTGCCTCCCTCTCCCTCTCTCTCATGACAGCAGAGAATACGCAGTCAATACTAATACTCCTGAGGACGCCAATTACCGGCAAAAAAGGTAAATAAATGTCAACATAAACACATCTGGTGGTTAAATCTACATCTTATGAAAAATAACATGAACCATCACTGACAAATAAGTTCTACTTCAAAAGATATCCTTCAGCTTCAGTTTGATATTGGTTGCAACAGTGAACATGTATATCTGCACACTCTTCGAAAAAAGGGTTCCAAAAGAGTTCTTCGGCTGTCCCCATAGGATAACTCTTTTTGGTTCCAGGTAGAACCCTTTTGGGTTCCATGTAGAACCCACTGTAGAAATGGTTTTTCATGCAACCATAAAGGGTTCTTCAAAGGGTTCTCCTATGGGGACAGCCGAATAACCCTTTTAGGTTCTAGATAGCACCTTTTTTGTGGAAACTTACAGGTCTGATTTTTAGGGGATTTAGGGTTCGGAAGTGTGCCCATTTTTATCCGGTAAGCCAGCCGTCTAAGAGAATGTACAGAGGAGGAAAGAAAGGGAGAAGAAATAAGAGAGAGAGAGAAGGGGGGAGAAAGAGAGGGACCATGACAGTGTCAGACAGATAAACAGAGATAGGAGGAAGAGAGGCATTGGAGGAGGGAGACAAAGAGATTGAAAGAGAAGATTAGTACATGACAGAGAGATATAACACATACCGACCTCTGCCTCGTATGTGTTATCAGTGAAAGGAGTTAAGCTAGTATGAGAGATTAATTAAACCCATGGCTTGGCTGAGGTTCCCCCTCTGTGTTTCAGCCACCATGATTAATCCAACATGGTGTGTGTGTTTGAGTGTGTGTGTGTGTGTGTGTTTGAGAGTGTGTGTGTGTGTGTGTGTCCGCAATCAGGCTGCAGCCGCTGGTATCACTCCCCCCTGCTTAGCTAAGATGAATACAGAGTGGGCAGTGGGTTGGGGCTTGGGTGTGTTTATACCCCCAATGCAGAGCACCCCCACACTTTTACATATTCATCCTATTGAGGGATTGTGACACTGACATAATGGAGTGTTCCCATTCAAGCCTGTATTTAGATCCATGTGTTAAGATCCAAGCAGCTCTGATACTTGATTTAATAACACATTTGACCCCTGAAAGTGGAGCACATGAATATGGAACAGATAGAGACAGCTCTATGGCGATATCTGCACTGTTGTGAAAGCAATTCAGTCCACATACTGCACCTAATATAAGAGTCCTACAGTATAAGCATAATAGGCATAATGTGACACAGTACAGTAAAACCACTAGGCTTGATCGGATCATTTTCATATTGTATTAAGACTCTTCTCTGAGCTAGCACCTGTCCATGGACCTCTCTGTCTATAGGCTCACCTCTCCTGGAAGAGTTTGGAGGGAATGAGTCCAGCACGGAGGTTGCTGTCGCCCACCCGTTTGGCCTGCCACCAGGTGGGGTCGTCCTGGGTTACCACCTGCAGGATGTCACCTCGCTTGAAGGGAAGTCCCGCCTCCTGACAGGGCGTGGCCTTGTCATCAGCAGGGATGTAGTCAAACAGGGCCCTCATGTAGACCTGAGAGACCCCCCCACACACACACACACACACACACACACACACACAGTTAAACCATCTCAGAAATACATATGGTATGTATAGAAAATAATTGACAGATCACCTCAAACTAGAGAGAGGGAAAGTGATGCTTTTGCAAATAGATTTCAGAATCACAGTCTATCTGTGCATGTGTCTGTGTGTGTGCATGAACAACATGTGCACACAACATACACTATGTATAGAAACGTATGTGGACACCCCTTCAAATGAGTGGATTTCACTATTTCAGCCACACCCCGTACTGATAGGTGTATAAAATCAAGCACACAGCCATGCAATCTCTATAGACAAACATTGGCAGTAGAACGGCCTTACTGAAGAGCTCTGTGACTTTCAATGTGGCACCGTCATAGGATGCCACCTTTCCAACAAGTCAGTTTGTCAAATGTCTGCCGTGCTAGAGCTGCCCCGGCCAACTGTAAGTGCTGTTGTTGTGAAGTGGAAACGTCTTGGAGCAACAGCGGCTCAGCCACGAAGTGCTGAGCCACACAAGCTCACAGAACGGGACCGCTGAGTGCTGAAACACGTAGCGTGTAAAAATGGTCTGTCCTCAGTTACAACACTTACTACTGAGTTCCAAACTGCCTCTGGAAGCAACGTCAGCACAAAACTATTCGTCTGGAGCTTCATGAAATGGGTTTCCATGGCCGAGCAGCCACACACAAGCTTAAGATTTCCATGCGCAATGCCAAGCGTCGGCTGGAGTGGTGTAAAGCTCACCGCCATTGGACTCTGGAGCAGTGTAGTTCTATGGAGTGATGAATCACACTTCACCATCTGGCAGTCCTATGGACAAATCTGGGTTTGGTGGATGCCAGGTGAACACTACCTATCCCAATGCATAGTGCCAACTGTAAAGTTTGGTGGAGGAGGAATAATGGTGAGGGACTGTTTTTCTTGGTTCGGACTAGGCCCCGTAGTTCCAGTGTAGGGAAATCTTAACGCTACAGCATACAATGACATTCTAGACGATTCTGTACTTCCAACTTTGTGGCAACAGTTTGGGGAAGGCCCTTTCCTGTTTAAGCATGACAAGGTCCATACAGAAGTGATTTGTCGAGATTGGTGTGGAAGAACTTGACTGGCCTGCACAGACACCTAACCTCAACCTCATCAAACACCTTTAGGATGAATTCAAACTCTGACTGCAAGCCAGGCCCAATCGCCCAAAATCAGTGCCCGACCTCACTAATGCTCTTGTCCCCGCAGCAATGTTCCAACATCTAGTGGAAATCCTTCCCAGAAGTGTGGAGGCTGTTAGAGCAGCAAAGGGGGGACCAACTCCATATTAATGCCCATGATTTTGAAATGAGATGTTTGACGAGCAGGTGTCCACATACCTTTGGTCATGTAGTGTATCTGAAACACGTCTCAAATTACACCTACACATCTCAGTGCATGTTGGCACAAACTGTTGTAATTCGTCTGCCATTGACTTTACTGCTGTATGTGTGAGCCAGAACCATGGCTGTTCAGTATTCTGACCCTTCCTCCATTCCAGAGCAGCTGTGTCTGTGTTTGTCTGTACTGAGCGTGCCCAGACCGTTGTGTTATGTTCCTCACCTTGCTCTCCTTCAGATGGTCCTCCTCTTTAATGGCTGGGATTATCTTCAGGGTGATGGAGCCCTGAGACTGGGACTGAATGGCAACACACAGAGAGGAGCAGGATGTTAGCTTCACAGAAATACACTTTGAACACAATTTCAACCACTGTATCTTCGCAGCAGAGTTGATACGGCATGTATTGCCAACATAAATCAAAGGGAAACAGTGCTGTTGGTGCTAGTGGTCTAAAAAATTAGGAAGACATAAAGTATTCTACTCTAGTCTCACCAGAAGCTGACTGATCTCATCAGGTCTTTTGTGAATGATGGAGATGCCGTTGACTTCCCGTAGCTCGTCTCCTACATGGACCAGTCCTGGATGGAGGGGAGGAGGTGGTGAGGGGAGACAACAGGCGAGCTGAAGTAGAGATCTATGCCTGGGTTCCTATTCCCTATATAGTGCACTCCTTTGGACCAGGGCCTATAGAATCTGGTCAAAAGTAGTGGACTGTATAGGGATTAGGGTGCCGTTTGGGTTGCACACCATATCGTGTATCGAGGAGATCTTGCACAGCACTGTATCAGTAGCAGGTGTACTATATCTATCATACCGCTATTAACTGGGATGAGATATGGACAATAGGGCTTGGGAGTGGTGGTATCACTCTCCTCAGTCATGATCTACTGCAGTCACATCATTGAAACCTGACAAAGAGGGATGAGCGATAGGATCAATTAATCTCATCACTGCTCAGAGAGGGAGAGAGGAAGAGAGGACAGGAAGGGAGAGAGGGAGGGAGGGCAGAGAGGGAGAAGGGGAGAGAGGGAGGGAGAGCACAGAGGGAGAGAGGGAGAAAGGGAGCGAGGAAGGGAGGGCAGAGAGGGAGAGAGGGAGAGAGGGATGATATGAAGAAACAGACAAGCACATAATGTACTGTACAGAGAAACAAACAGATGGTAATGCCCCTTTTTCTATTGACACACACACACACACACTAAACACACACCGAACATAATAAAGAAACGCACGTCTCCCTCCCAATGTGCAGATGGTATTTCCATGGTAACAGCAGCGGTCAGCTCGTTGGAGAGAGTGTGTAATGTGTGATATGTGATTGGCTCTCAGGGGAAAGACAGAACACGGCTTCAAACAGCCTGTTAACCACAGAGATCCTCATCTGTCTGTCTACCACCGTCTCTCTCTCTCTCGCCATGCTGCTGCTTTAATCTCTGCAACATCTCAGAATCATTAGTGGAGGATCCTCCCAGCTGTAGCTTCTATACAGGATGTTACCAATAAAATGTATATCCACTGACATGCTTTAGGCTACAGTACACCGCTGCATAGAAGGTCATATGTGTTCAGACTTCTGATTATTTGTCTAAGTTACATCGTCTCGGTTAGCCTTGCCTTCAGACATATTATGTCTGGTAATATTATCTGAGCGGTCCATAGATCTCATTTGACAGACCAACAAAAACTCCCTGTCTTGCCTGCGCAAGTTCCAGAGGAAGGGGATGATGAATCAAGACGTATCAGACAGTATGGGTTAAGACCAGACACAGAGAGGGACAGGATGGGACTGAATCACTCACCACTCCGGTCTGCAGCCCCGCCCCTCATGATGCGGGCCACGATCACAGACCCTGTGGTCTCATCCCGTCTGATGGTGGCTCCCTGGGAACAGAGAGATGATCGTTTCCTCCTCCCAGGATTGTATCCTCATTCTTCCCATCTCTTTTCTCTTATTTTATTTGTTTATTTATGATCAATCAATCAACACAGCACCAGTCCCACTTCCCACTTCCATATATACAGTGGGGAGAACAAGTATTTGATACACTGCCTATTTTGCAAGGTTTTCCTACTTACAAGGTTTTCCTACTTACAACCTCTGTAGAGGTCTGTAATTTTTACTGTGAGAGACGGAATCTAAAACAAAAATCCAGAAAATCACAGTGTATGATTTTTAAGTAATTCATTTGCATTTTATTGCATGACATAAGTATTTGATGCATCAGAAAAGCAGAACTTAATATTTGGTACCTTTTTTTGCAATCACATAGATCATACGTTTCCAGTAGTTCTTGACCAGGTTTGCACACACTGCAGCAGGGATTTTGGCCCACTCCTCCATACAGACCTTCTCCAGATCCTTCAGGTTTCGGGGCTGTCGCTGGGCAATACGGACTTTCAGTTCCCTCCAAAGATTTTCTATTGGGTTTAGGTTTTTGGCCAAGATCTTGCGATACACGGCCCCATCCATCCTCCCCTCAATACGGTGCAGTCGTCCTGTCCCCTTTGCAGAAAAGCATCCCCATAGAATGATGTTTCCACCTCCATGCTTCACGGTTGGGATGGTGTTCTTGGGGTTGTACTCATCCTTCTTCTTCCTCCAAACACGGCGAGTGGAGTTTAGACCAAAAAGCTATATTTTTGTCTCATCAGACCACATGACCTTCTCCCATTCCTCCTCTGGATCATCCAGATGGTCATTGGCAAACTTCAGACGGGCCTGGACATGCGCTGGCTTGAGCAGGGGGACCTTGCGTGCGCTGCAGGATTTTAATTCATGACGGCATAGTGTGTTACTGGTTATGGTTTTCTTTGAGACTGTGGTCCCAGCTCTCTTCAGGTCATTGACCAGGTCCTGCCGTGTAGTTCTGGGATGATCCCTCACCTTCCTCATGATCATTGATGCCCCACGAGGTGAGATCTTGCATGGAGCCCCAGACCGAGGGTGATTGACCGTCATCTTGAACTTCTTCCATTTTCTAATAATTGCGCCAACAATTGTTGCCTTCTCACCCAGCTGCTTTCCTATTGTCCTGTAGCCCATCCCAGCCTTGTGCAGGTCTACAATTTTATCCCTGATGTCCTTACACAGCTCTCTGAGTCTTGGCCATTGTGGTGAGGTTGGAGTATACAGGTAATGAGTGGAGAACAGGAGGGCTTCTTAAAGAAAAAATTAACAGGTCTGTGAGAGCCGGAATTCTTACTGGTTGGTAGGTGATCAAATACTTATGTCATGCAATAAAATGCAAATTAATTACTTAAAAACTATACAATGTGATTTTCTGGATTTTTGTTTTAGATTCCGTCTCTCACAGTAAAAATTACAGACCTCTACAGAGGTTGTAAGTAGGAAAACCTTGTAAGTAGGAAAACCTTGCAAAATCGGCAGTGTATCAAATACTTGTTCTCCCCATCCCCTCATCCTCTCATCCTCCATACCATTTTATCTCTTTCCCCCATCCCCTGTCATCCTCTCTGTTACAATGGCTCACCAGTGGTTCTTTGTTCTTGACCAGTCTGACGATCTTCACTGACTCCTCCTCCAGCTCGTCCTCGAAGTCGTCAGGCAGCGGTGGCAACACGGGGTCAAAGTTCTTCTGAGCAACCGTGTCATGAACGGACAAAACTGCCTGATGGGAGATAGCAGAGAGAGAAGGATTAATGTTAGAATTGCAGAACTGCATTCTGGGCAGTGGTGTAAAGTACTTAAGTAAAAATACTTTAAAGTACTACTTAAGTCGTTTTTGGGGGTATCTGTATTTTAATACATTCATAGAGAAAATGATGTACTTTTTACTCCATACATTTTCCCTGACATCCAAAAGTACTCGTTACAGTTTTAATGCTTAGCAGGACAGGTAAACTTTCACACACTTATCAAGAGAACCTCCCTGGTCATCCCTACTGCCTCTGATCTAGGGGACTCACTAAATACATGCTTCGTTTATAAGTTATGTCTGAGTTGGAGTGTGTCCCTGGCTATCTGTAACTTTTAAAAAACTATAGAATTTGGCCTCCTGCTTTGCTTAATATAAGGAATTTGAAATGATTTACTTTTGATACTTAAGTATATTTAAAACCAAATACTTCTAGACTTTTACTCAAGTAGTATTTTACTGGGTGACTTTCACTTTTACTTGAGTCATTTCCTATTAAGGTATCTTTACTTTTACTCAAGTATGACAATTGGGTACTTCTTCCACCATTGATTCTGAGTATACCAAATATTAGGAATACCTTTGAATGCTCAGTATACATAGAGATTGACATAGATCGAGCTATTCAATACATATGGATGCATGAATAGCCACACCACCTTCCATAACCAGGTCTCTATGTGTGTATGGGGTTTTTGTTTACCTTGAGATGGGGGGATGTCAACAGCTGTAGGAGTTCCTTCTCCTCAACACTCATTGGTCCACTCTGCAGCTCCTCTGCCACCTGCCAATCACAACAGAGCTGTCAGTCAGACCATGACCTCTGACCTGGAATAAATCTGTGTGTCCAACAGTGTGGGCTTGGGATATAACTGAAAAATGTAGCAGATATATACTGAAAGTGTAGCAGACTATTAGCAGTAGTAGTCTAGAATAGAATCAACAAATATAGATATATACTGTAGAGTTGTACGGCTGTTGCCTAAAGCAGCATTATACAGTGTGTGCTTGCACACACAAATACACACACAGGAGAATAAGCAGCCAGGAGTTATGGCTCAGCACTTTTCCACTTAACTGGCGTGAGGAGAGAGAGGAGAGGCAGGATGTGGAGAGAGTTTCATTAGCGTTGAGATGAATCAGCACTTTCAGACCACAACACATTACTGTACTGTAACTGTATAAATCCACATACCTTACTACCTGCCTCTACCGCTCCTCTGTCTCAGCAAACACACTGGAACCGACTCTATTGGACGGGTGCTTCACACTTCGGCAGTGTGTGTGGTGTGTGTGTTCCTTGTTTGTGTGTGTGTGTGCGTGCGTGCGTGCGTGCTTTGTTGAACTTACATCCTCAGCCAAAGAGGCGGCGCTGTGAAGGACAGGTGTAGGACTCTGGCGCTCGTACTGTCTCAGCTTCTCATGGATCTGCAACATGTAGTTCAATCACCGGAAAGGTCAGGGAGATCAAACGCACACATACACAAATTTAACAACATAAGTGTACCATAAATTCCATTAACATTGGCAACATTGCCACCCAGCAGGGGCCCAACTTTCACTGGGGATGGGGGGGACATGCCTCCCAAAAATTCAGAATTTGCCTTTTTGCCCCTCTAGTTTTATAATTGGAATGTGACACAAAAAGAGGCCTCGATGTGCTTTAGGACCATGCGGATGCCTCCGAGCGGTCGGTTAGGCTGTTTCGAGTGTTTATCCAACTGGATAAAATAAATACTGTATATATATATATATACTGTACCAGTCAAAAGTTTGGACACACCTACTCATTCAGGATGTTAGCCAGCCTGCCAGCTTAGTGGAGTCTGCCACTAGCACTGTCAGTGTAGTCAGCTCAGCTATCCCCATTGACACCGTGTCTGTGCCTCGACCTAGGTTGGGCAAAACTAAACATGGCGGTGTTCGCCTTAGCAATCTCACTAGGATAAAGACCTCCTCCACTCCTGCCATTATTGAAAGAGATCGTGATACCTCACATCTCAAAATAGGGCAACTTAATGTTAGATCCCTCACTTTAAAGGCAGTTATAGTCAATGAACTAAACACTGATCATAATCTTGATGTGATTGGCCTGACTGAAACATTTTTATTTATTTTTATTTCACCTTTATTTAACCAGGTAGGCTAGTTGAGAACAAGTTCTCATTTGCAACTGCGACCTGGCCAAGCTAAAGCATAGCAGATCGACACATACAACAACACGGAGTTACACATGGAATGAACAAAACATACAGTCAATAATACAGTAGAAAAAAAATAAAACAAAGTCTATATACAGTGAGTGCAAATAAGGTCAAATAAGGGAGTTAAGGCAATAAATAGGCCATGGTGGCGAAGTAATTACAATATGGCAATTAAACACTGGAATGGTAGATGTGCAAAAGATGGATGTGCAAGTAGAGATGCTGTGGTGCAAAAGGAGCAAAATAAATAAATACAGTATGGGAAAAAGATAGATGGATGGGCGAGATACAGGTGGGCTATGAACAGGTCCAGTCATCTGTGAGCTGCTCTGACAGCTGGTTCTTAAAGCTAGTGAGGGAGATGGGAATCTCCATCTTCAGGGATTTTTGCAGTTCGTTCCAGTCAGTGGCAGCAGAGAACTGGAAGGAAAGGCGACCAAAGGAGGAATTGGCTTTGGGGGTGACCAGTGAGATATACCTGCTGGAGCATGTGCTATGAGTGGGTGCTTCTATGGTGACCAGCGAGCTGAGATAGGGCGGGGCTTTACCTAGCAGAGACTTGTAGATAACCTGTAGCCAATGGGTTTGGCGACAGGTATGAAGCGAGGGCATGGCTTAAGCCTGATGAATTGACTGTGTTAAATGAGGCCTCTCCTCCTGGTTACACTAGTGACCATATCCCCCGTGCATCCCACAAAGGCGGAGGTGTTGCTAACATTTACGATAGCAAATTTCAATTTACAAAAAAAGCTTTTGAGCTTCTAGTCATGAAATCTATGCAGCCTACTCAATCACTTTTTATAGCTATTGTTTACAGGCCTCCTGGGCCATATACAGCGTTCCTCACTGAGTTCCCTGAATTCCTATCGGACCTTGTAGTCATAGCAGATAATATTCAAACTTTTGGTGATTTTAATATTCACATGGAAAAGTCCACAGACCCACTCCAAAATGCTTTCGGAGCCATCATCGACTCAGTGGGTTTTGTCCAACATGTCTATGGATCTACTCACTGTCACAGTCATAATCTGGACCTAGTTTTGTCCCATGGAATAAATGTTGTGGATCTTAATGTTTTTCCTCATAATCCTGGACTATCAGACCACCATTTTATTACATTTGCAATCGCAACAAATAATCTGCTCAGACCCCAACCAAGGAGCATCAAATGTCGTGCTATAAATTCTCACACAACACAAATATTCCTTGATGCCCTTCCAGACTCCGTCTGCCTACCCAAGGACACCAGAGGACAAAAATCAGTTAACCGCCTAACTGAGGAACTCAATTTAACCTTGCGCAATACCCTAGATGCAGTTACACCTCTAAAAACTAAAAACATCTGTCATAAGAAACTAGCTCCCTGGTATACAGAAAATACCCGAGCTCTGAAGCAAGCTTCCAGAAATTTGAATGGAAATGGTGCCACACCAAACTGGAAATCTTCCGACTAGCTTGGAAAGACAGTACCATGCAGTATCAAAGAGCCCTCACTGCTGCTCGATCATCCTATTTTTCCAACTTAATTGAGGAAAATAAGAACAATCCGAAATGTATTTTTGATACTGTCGCAAAGATAACTAAAAAGCAGCATTCCACAAGTGAGGATGGCTTTCACTTCAGCAGTAAAAAATTCATGAACTTCTTTGAGGAAAGATCATGATCATTAGGAAGCAAATTAGACTCCTCTTTAAATTTACGTATTCCTCCAAAGTTCAGTTGTCCTGAGTCTGCACAACTCTGCCAGGACCTAGGATCAAGAGAGACACTCAAGTGTTTTAGTACTATATCTCTTGACACAATGATGAAAATAATCCTGTCCTCTAAACCTTCAAGCTGCATACTTGACCCTATTCCAACTAAACTACTGAAAGAGCTGCTTCCTGTGCTTGGCCCTCCTATGTTGAACATAATAAACGGCTCTCTATCCACCGGATGTGTACCATACTCACTAAAAGTGGCAGTAATAAAGCCTCTTGAAAAAGCCAAACCTTGACCCAGAAAATATATAAAAAACTATCATCCTATATTGAATCTTCCATTCCTCTCTAATGTTTTTGAAAAAGCTGTTGCGCAGCAACTCACTGCCTACCTGAAGACAAACAATGTATATGAAATGCTTCAGTCTGGTTTTAGACCCCATCATAGCACTAAGACTGCACTTGTGAAGGTGGTAAATGACCTTTTAATGGTGTCAGACCGAGGCTCTGCATCTGTCCTCGTGCTCCTAGGCCTTAGTGCTGCTTTTGATACCATCGATCACCACATTCTTTGGAAGATTGGAAACCCAAATTGGTCTATACGGACAAGTTCTGGCCTGGTTTAGATCTTGTCTGTTGGAAAGATATCAGTTTGTCTCTGTGAATGGTTTGTCCTCTGACAAATCAACTGTACATTTCGGTGTTCCTCAAGGTTCCGTTTTAGGACCACTATTGTTTTCACTATATATTTTACATCTTGGGGATGTCATTCGAAAACATAATGTTAACTTTCACTGCTATGCGGATGACACACAGCTGTACATTTCAATGAAACATGGTGAAGCCCCAAAATTGCCCTCGCTAGAAGCCTGTGTTTCAGACATAAGGAAGTGGATGGCTGCAAACTTTCAAAACAGAGGTGCTTGTTTTAGGTTCCAAGAAACAAAGAGATCTTCTGTTGAATCTGACAATTAATCTTGATGGTTGTACAGTCGTCTCAAATAAAACTGTGAAGGACCTCGGCATTACTCTGGACCCTAATCTCTCTTTTGACGAACATATCAAGCCTGTTTCAAGAACAGTTTTTTTCCGTCTACGTAACATTTCTCCCATAGAGCTCCATTTTTATGGAATCGTCTGCCTACCCATGTGAGAGACGCAGACTCGGTCTCAACCTTTAAGTCTTTGCTGAAAATTAATCTCTTCAGTGGGTTATATGATTGAGTGTCGTCTGGCCCAGGAGTGTGAAGGTGAACGGAAAGGCTATGGAGCAACGAACCGCCCTTGCTGTCTCTGCCTGGCCGGTTCCCCCCTCTCCACTGGGATTCTCTGCCTCTAACCCTATTACAGGGGCTGAGCCACTGGCTTACTGGTGCTCTTTCATGCCGTCCCTAGGAGGGGTGCGTCACTTGAGTGGGTTGAGTCACTGACGGGATCTTCCTGTCTGGGTTGGCGCCCCCCTCTTGGGTTGTGCCGTGGCGGAAATCTTTGTGGGCTATACTCGGCCTTGTCTCAGGATGGTTAATTTGGTGGTTGAAGATATCCCTCTAGTGGTGTGGGGGCTGTGCTTTGGCAAAGTTGGTGGTGTTATATCCTTCCTTTTTCGCCCTGTCCGGGGCTATCATCGGATGGGGCCACAGTGTCTCCTGACCCCTCCTGTCTCAGCCTCCAGTATTTATGCTGCAGTAGTTTATGTGTCGGGGGGCTAGGGTCAGTCTGTTATATCTGGAGTACTTCCTGTCTTATCCTGTGTCCTGTGTGAATTTAAGTATGCTCTCTCTAATTCTCTCTTTCTCTCTTTCTTTCTCCCTCTCGGAGGACCTGAGCCCTAGGACCATGCCTCAGGACTACCTGGCATGATGACTCCTTGCTGTCCCCAGTCCACCTGGCCATGCTGCTGCTCCAGTTTCAACTGTTCTTCCTGCGGCTATGGAACCCTGACCTGTGCTACCTGTCCCAGTCCTGCTGTTTTTAACTCTCTAGAGACAGCAGGAGCAGTAGAGATACTCTTAATGATCGGCTATGAAAAGCCAACTGACATTTACTCCTGAGGTGCTGACTTGCTGCACCCTCGACAGCTACTGTGATTATTATTATTTGACCATGCTGGTCATTTATGAACATTTGAACATCTTGGCCATGTTCTGTTATAATCTCCACCCGGCACAGTCAGAAGAGGACTGGCCAACCCTCATTGCCTGGTTCCTCTCTAGGTTTCTTCCTAGATTTTGGCCTTTCTAGGGAGTTTTTCCTAGCCACCGTGCTTCTACACCTGCATTGCTTGCTGTTTGGGGTTTTAGGCTGGGTTTCTGTACAGCACTTTGAGATATCAGCTGATGTAAGAAGGGCTGTATAGATTCATTTGATTTGATTTGATGATTCAAGGGTTTTTCTTTATTTGGTCTATTTTCTACATTGTAGAATAATAGGGAAGACATCAAAACTATGTAATAACACATATGGAATCATGTACTGACCAAAAAAGTTAAACAAATTAAAATATATTTTATATTTGAGATTCTTCAAAGTAGCCACCCTTTGCCTTGATGACAGCTTTGCACACTCTTGGCATTCTCTCAATCAGTTTCATGAGGTAGTCACCTGGAATGCATTTCAATTAACATTTCTTTCCTTCTTAATGTGTTTGAGCCAATCAGTTGTGTTATGACAGACGATAGCCCTATTTGGTAAAGACCAAGTCCATATTATGGCAAGAACAGCTCAAATATTCAAAGAGAAACGACAGTCCATCATTACTTTAAGACATGAAGTTCAGTCAATGCAGTCGCAAAAACCATCAAGATGAAACTGGCTCTCATGAGGACCGTCACAGGAAAGGAAGACCCAGAGTTATCTCTGCTGCAGAGAATAAGTTCAAGTAACAGACACATCTCAACATCAACTGTTCAGAGGTTGACTGCGTGAATCAGGCCTTCATGGTCGAATTGTTGCAACAAAAAAAACACTACTAAAAGTCATCAATAAGAAGAAGAGACTTGCTTGAGCCAAGAAACACGAGCAATGGACATTAGACTGGTGGAAATCTGTCCATTGGTCTGATGAGTCCAAATTTGAGATTTTTGGTTCCAACTGCCGTGCCTTTGTGAGACGTGGAGTAGGTGAACGGACGATCTCTGCATGTGTGGTTGCCGTGAAGCATGGAGGAGGAGGTGTGATGGTGTGGGGGTGCTTTGATGGTGACACTGTCAGTGACTTATTTAGAATTCAAGGTACATTTAACCAGCATGGCTACCACAGCATTCTGCAGTGATACACCATCACATCTGGTTTGCGCTTAGTAGGACTATTTCTTTCTTCTTCTACATGACAATGACCTAACACACCTATAGGCTGTATTTGACCAATAGGGAGAGTGATGGAGTGCTGCATCAGATGACCCGGCCTCCACAATCACCCAACTTCAACCCAACTGAGATGGTTTGAGATGAGTTGGACCGCAGAGTGAAGGAAAAGCAGCCAACAAGTGCTCAGCATTTGTGGGAACTCCTTCAAGACTGTTGGAAAAGCATTACCCATGAAGCTGGTTGAGAGAATGCCAAGAGTGTACAAAGCTGTCATCAAGGCAAATGGTGGCTACCTTGAAGAATCTCAAATATACAATATATTTGTATTTGTTTAACACTTTTTTGGTTCCTACATGATCCCATGTGTGTTATTTCATAGTTTTGATGTCTTCACTATTATTCTACAATGTAGAAAACAGTTCAAATAAAGAAAAACTCTTGAATGAGTAGGTGTGTTCAAACTTTTGACTGGTACTATATGTATAGTTATGTCCCCCACACTTCTAAAACCAACGTTTTGCCTCTGCCACCCAGTCTTATGTGTACCTTCATGAGGTATCCCAGGCTCTTCTCACTGAAGACATCTTTGAGGAAGACCATGTCCTCCTTGTGGTTGGCATCAGGACGCAGCTGGGACGTCAACAGGGCCAGAGTCTCGTGCAGGCCTGTGGAGAGGAGGGAGGGTGAAGGAACTGGGATCCGTCTTTGTTTACATCCTCAGATCCGACGGAGTAATGTAATATATAATGACAGATACCATTTAGCAGACGCTTTTATCCAAAGAGATTTTCAGTCATGCATGCACACATTTTACGTAGGGGTGGTCCTGGGATTCAGACCCTCTATCCTGGTCAACTATGTCTGGGATTCAAACCCACTACCCTGGCCAACTAAGTCTGGGATTCAAACCCACTACCCTGGCCAACTAAGTCTGGGATTCAAACCCACTACCCTGGCCAACTACAGTGCCTTGCGAAAGTATTCGGCCCCCTTGAACTTTGCGACCTTTTGCCACATTTCAGGCTTCAAACATAAAGATATAAAACTGTATTTTTTTGTGAAGAATCAACAACAAGTGGGACACAATCATGAAGTGGAACGACATTTATTGGATATTTCAAACTTTTTTAACAAATCAAAAACTGAAAAATTGGGCGTGCAAAATTATTCAGCCCCTTTACTTTCAGTGCAGTAAACTCTCTCCAGAAGTTCAGTGAGGATCTCTGAATGATCCAATGTTGACCTAAATGACTAATGATGATAAATACAATCCACCTGTGTGTAATCAAGTCTCCGTATAAATGCACCTGCACTGTGATAGTCTCAGAGGTCCGTTAAAAGCGCAGAGAGCATCATGAAGAACAAGGAACACACCAGGCAGGTCCGAGATACTGTTGTGAAGAAGTTTAAAGCCAGATTTGGATACAAAAAGATTTCCCAAGCTTTAAACATCCCAAGGAGCACTGTGCAAGCGATAATATTGAAATGGAAGGAGTATCAGACCACTGCAAATCTACCAAGACCTGGCCGTCCCTCTAAACTTTCAGCTCATACAAGGAGAAGACTGATCAGAGATGCAGCCAAGAGGCCCATGATCACTCTGGATGAACTGCAGAGATCTACAGCTGAGGTGGGAGACTCTGTCCATAGGACAACAATCAGTCGTATATTGCACAAATCTGGCCTTTTTGGAAGAGTGGCAAGAAGAAAGCCATTTCTTAAAGATATCCATAAAAAGTGTCGGTTAAAGTTTGCCACAAGCCACCTGGGAGACACACCAAACATGTGGAAGAAGGTGCTCTGGTCAGATGAAACCATTGAACTTTTTGGCAACAATGCAAAACGTTATGTTTGGCGTAAAAGCAACACACCATCCCCACTGTCAAACATGGTGGTGGCAGCATCATGGTTTGGGCCTGCATTTCTTTAGCAGGGACAGGGAAGATGGTTAAAATTGATGGGAAGATGGATGGAGCCAAATACAGGACCATTCTGGAAGAAAACCTGATGGAGTCTGCAAAAGACCTGAGACTGGGACAGAGATTTGTCTTCCAACAAGACAATGATCCAAAACATAAAGCAAAATCTACAATGGAATGGTTCAAAAATAAACATATCCAGGTGTTAGAATGGCCAAGTCAAAGTCCAGACCTGAATCCAATCGAGAATCTGTGGAAAGAACTGACAACTGCTGTTCACAAATGCTCTCCATCCAACCTCACTGAGCTCGAGCTGTTTTGCAAGGAGGAATGGGAAAAAATTTCAGTCTCTCGATGTGCAAAACTGATAGAGACATACCCCAAGCGACTTACAGCTGTAATCACAGCAAAAGGTGGCGCTACAAAGTATTAACTTAAGGCTGAATAATTTTGCACGCCCAATTTTTCAGTTTTTGATTTGTTAAAAAAGTTTGAAATATCCAATAAATGTTGTTCCACTTCATGATTGTGTCCCACTTGTTGTTGATTCTTCACAAAAAAATACAGTTTTATATCTTTATGTTTGAAGCCTGAAATGTGGCGAAAGGTCGCAAAGTTCAAGGGGGCCGAATACTTTCGCAAGGCACTGTAAGTCTGGGATTCAAACCCACTACCCTGGCCAACTAAGCCTGGGATTCAAACCCACTACCCTGGCCAACTAAGCCTGGGATTCAAACCCACTACCCTGGCCAACTAAGCCTGGGATTCAAACCCACTACCCTGGCCAACTAAGCCTGGGATTCAAACCCACTACCCTGGTAAACTAAGCCTGGGATTCAAACCCACTACCCTGGCCAACTAAGCCTGGGATTCAAACCCACTACCCTGGTCAACTAAGCCTGGGATTCAAACCCACTACCCTGGCCAACTAAGCCTGGGATTCAAACCCACTACCCTGGCCAACTAAGCCTGGGATTCAAACCCACTACCCTGGCCAACTAAGCCTGGGATTCAAACCCACTACCCTGGTCAACTAAGCCTGGGATTCAAACCCACTACCCTGGCCAACTAAGCCTGGGATTCAAACCCACTACCCTGGCCAACTAAGCCTGGGATTCAAACCCACTACCCTGGTAAACTAAGCCTGGGATTCAAACCCACTACCCTGATAAACTAAGCCTGGGATTCAAACCCACTACCCTGGCCAACTAAGCCTGGGATTCAAACCCACTACCCTGGTCAACTAAGCCTGGGATTCAAACCCACTACCCTGGCCAACTAAGCCTGGGATTCAAACCCACTACCCTGGCCAACTAAGCCTGGGATTCAAACCCACTACCCTGGCCAACTAAGCCTGGGATTCAAACCCACTACCCTGGCCAACTAAGCCTGGGATTCAAACCCACTACCCTGGTCAACTAAGCCTGGGATTCAAACCCACTACCCTGGCCAACTAAGCCTGGGATTCAAACCCACTACCCTGGCCAACTAAGCCTGGGATTCAAACCCACTACCCTGGTCAACTAAGCCTGGGATTCAAACCCACTACCCTGGCCAACTAAGCCTGAGATTCAAACCCACTACCCTGGCCAACTAAGCCTGGGATTCAAACCCACTACCCTGGTCAACTAAGCCTGGGATTCAAACCCACTACCCTGGCCAACTAAGCCTGGGATTCAAACCCACTACCCTGGCCAACTAAGCCTGGGATTCGATTTTGATGCATAAAGGTTGCACCTTTTCTGGTGTATTTCATCTTACCTGTGCCTGCTGAGAGGACCGGCATGGCTTCTTTCATGGGTCAGCAAAAAGGTGAGGCCTGGCAAAGAGAAGCAGAGAAAATGGATGAAAAGGAAACATACTCCCCTTTAGTTCTTCTTCATCTCATACACACTGCGTTTTCCTGAAGAGGATGTCACTGGGTGAAAACTGTTAAGGGCTTTGCAGGCAGTTTTAGGTGATCCTAAAAGTACTGAATACTCTAATGATGTGTGTACCTCAGTGTGTGTGTGTGTGTGTGTGTGTGTGTGTGTGTGTGTGTGTGTGTGTGTGTGTGTGTGTGTGTGTGTGTGTGTGTGTGTGTGTGTGTGTGTGTGTGTGTGTGTGTGTGTGTATGTGTGTGTGTGCCTGTGTGTGTCTGGAACAGATGTGCTGGGATCTGGAGAGCGGTAGACTAATGGTGCCAGTACATCCTCTATAGACAGGTTCTAGCCTGCGTATTAGACTTCTTCTGCAGTAACCAGCCAACGCCTCACCTCAGTGTGTGTGTGTGTGTGTGTTAACAAGATAGAGATGTAAAGTAGCGTGATACACTCTCTATGCGGGCACCATTCATCACATTGACTGCTAGCACCGTGTCCACTGTGCTGTGGGCTGCAGGGTATTTTGGCATTTTATTAGGATCCCCATTAGCTGTTGCAAAAGCAGCAGCTACACTTCCTGGGGTCCACACAAAACATGAAACATAATACAGAATGACATAATACAGAACATCATTAGACAAGAACAGCTCAAGGACAGAACTACATACATTTTTTTTAAAGGCACACGTAGCCTACATGTCAATGCATACACACCAACTATCTAGGTCAAAGAGGAGAGAGGCGTTGTGCCGTGAGGTGTTGCTTTATCTGTTTTTTGAAACCAGGTTTGCTGTTTATTTGAGCAATAGGAGATGGAAGGAAGTTCCTTCCAACAATGGCTCTATATAATACTGTACGTTTTCTTGAATTTGCTCTGGATTTGGGGACTGTGAAAAGACCCCTGGTGGCATGTCTGGTGGGATAAGTGTGTGTGTCAGAGATGTGTGTAAGTTGACTATGCGAAACAATTTGGAATTCTCAACATATTAATGTTTCTTATCAAAAGAAGAAGTGATGCAGTCAGTCTCAACTCATAGTATTTACAGTGGGGCAAAAAAAGTATTTAGTCAGCCACCAATTGTGCAAGTTCTCCCACTTAAAAAGATGAGAGGGCTGTAATTTTCATCATAGGTACACTTCAACTATGACAGACAAAATGAGAAGAAAAAAAATCCAGAAAATCACATTGTAGGATTTTTAATGAATTTATTTGCAAATTATGGTGGAAAATAAGTATTTGGTCAATAACAAAAGTTTATCTCAATACTTTGTTATATACCTTTTGTTGGCAATGACAGAGGTCAAACGTTTTCTGTAAGTCTTCACACACTGTTGCTGGTATTTTGGCCCATTCCTCCATGCAGATCTCCTCTGGAGCAGTGATGTTTTGGGGCTGTTGCTGGGCAAACACGAACTTTCAACTCTCTCCAAAGATTTTCTATGGGGTTGAGATCTGGAGACTGGCTAGGCCACTCCAGGACCTTGAAATGCTTCTTACGAAGACACTCCTTCGTTGCCCGGGCAGTGTGTTTGGGATCATTGTCATGCTGAAAGACCCAGCCCCATTTCATCTTCAATGCCCTTGCTGATGGTAGGCTTTGTTACTTTGGTCCCAGCTCTCTGCAGGTCATTCACTAGGTCCCCCAGTGTGGTTCTGGGATTTTTGCTCACCGTTCTTGTGATCATTTTGACCCCACGGGGTGAGATCTCGCGTGGAGCCCCAGATCGAGGGAGATTATCAGTGGTCTTGTATGTCTTCTATTTCCTAATAATTGCTCCCACAGTTGATTTCATCAAACCAAGCTGCTTACCTATTGCAGATTCAGTCTTCCCAGCCTGGTGCAGGTCTACAATTTTGTTTCTGGTGTCCTTTGACAGCTCTTTGGTCTTGGCCATAGTGGAGTTTGGAGTGTGACTGTTTGAGGTTGTGGACAGGTGTCTTTTATACTGATAACAAGTTCAAACAGGTGCCATTAATACAGGTGGAGGACAGAGGAGCCTCTTAAAGAAGAAGTTACAGGTCTGTGAGAGCCAGAAATCTTGCTTGTTTGTAGGTGACCAAATACTTATTTTCCACCATAATTTGCAAATAAATTCAATAAAAATCCTACAATGTGATTTTCAGGATTTTTTTTTCTAATTTTGTCTGTCATAGTTGAAGTGTACCTATGATGAAAATTACAGGCCTCTCATCTTTTTAAGTGGGAGAACTTGCACAATTGGTGGCTGACTAAATACTTTTTTTGCCCTGCTGTATATCAGCCCTCTGATTACAATTAAGAGCAAAATGTGCCGCTCTGTTCTGGGCCAGCTGCAGCTTAACTAGGTACTTCCTTGCAGCACTGGACCACACGACTGGACAATAATCAATGTTAGACTAAACCAGAGCCTGCAGAACTTGCTTTTTGGAGTGTGGTGTCAAAAAAGCAGAGCATCTCTTTAGAATGGCTCAACCTATCCCCATCTTTGCGACCATTGAATCTATATGTTTTGACCATGACTGTTTACAATCTAAGGTAACAGCAAGTAATTTAGTCTCCTCAACTTGTTCAACAGCCACACCATTCATTACCAGATTCAGCTGAGGTCTAGTACTTAAGGAAGGATTTGTACCAAATACAATGCTCTTAGTTTTAGAGATGTTCAGGACCAGTTTATCACTGGCCACCCATTCCAAAACAGACTGCAACTCTTTGTTATGGGTTTCGGTGACTTCATTAGCTATGGTTGCTGATGCGTATATGGCTGAATCATCAGCATACATGGACACACATGCTTTGTTTAATCCCAGTGGCAGGTCATTGGTAAAAATAGAAAAGAGTATAGGGCCTGAGAGCTGCCCTGAGATACACCACACTTTACGTTTGACATTAGAGACGCTTCATTAAAGAAAACCCTTTGAGTTCTATTAGATAGATGGCTCTGAATCCACGATATGGCAGAGGTTGAAAAGCCATAGCACTTAATTTTTTTCAACTAAGGTTATGGTCAATAATATCAAAGACTGCACTGAAATCTAACAGTACAGCTCCCACAATCTTCTTATTATCAATTTCTTCAACCAATCATCAGTAATTTGTGTCAGTACAGTACATGTTGAGTGCCCTTCTCTATAAGCATGCTGAAAGTCTGTTGTTAATTTGTTTACAGAGAAATAGCATTGTATTTGGTCAAACAATGTTTTAGCAACAGTTTGCTTAGCAACAGTTTGCTAAGAGCTGGCAGCAAGCTTATAGGTCTGCTGTTAGAACCAGTAAAGGCTGCTTTACCACTCTTGGGTAGCGGAGACTTTCCTCTAGGCTCAGATGAAAAATATGACAGATAGGAGTGGCTATAGAGTCAACTACAATCCTCAGTAGCTTTCCATCTAAGTTGTCAATGCCAGGAGGTTTGTCATTATTGATTAATAACAATGATTTTTCCAACTCTCCCACACTAACTTTACAAAATTCAAACGTGCACAGCTTTTCTTTCATTATTAGTTTTTTTATACATGAATATAATTGCTCACTGTTTGTCATGGGCATTTCCTGCCTAAGTGTGCCCACTTTGCCAATGAAATAATCATTAAAATAATTGGCAACATCAAATGGTTTTGTGATGAATAAGCCATCTGATTCGATGAAACATGGAGTTGAATTTGTCTGTCTGCCTGTCACGCCCTGGCCATAGAGAGGCTTTTTATTCTCTATTTTGGTTAGGCCAGGGTGGGACTAGGGTGGGCATTCTATGTTATTTTTTCTATGTTTTTGTATTTCTTTGTTTTTGACCGGGTATGGTTCTCAATCAGGGACAGCTGTCTGTCTTTGTCTCTGATTGAGAACCATACTTAGGTAGCCTTTTAACCTGTGTGTTGTGGGTAATTATTTTTCCGTGGGTGTTTGTGTGCACCTCGGTTGCGTCACGGTCTTTGCTGTTTACCTGTTAGTTTTTTTTTGGTTGTTTCGGTTTCACTTTCATTAAAAGATGTGGAACTACATGCTCGCTGCGCCTTGGTTGATTTATGACAGGGAGTTTGAGGTTAGCGAGCGTGACACTGCCCATAATTCCATTTAAAGCACTCCAAAGTTTTTTCCATCATTCTTTATATCATTAATCTTGGCTTCATAATGAAGTTTCTTCTTCTTTTTGTTGAGTTTAGTCACATCATTTCTCAATTTGCAGTAAGTAAGCCAGTCAGGTGTACAGCCGGACTTATTAGCCTCTCCCTTTGCCCCATCTCTTTCAACCATACAGTTTTACAATTCCGCATCAATCCTTGGAGCCTTAACAGTTCTATGGCGAAGGAAGATTTGTGTGTGTGTGTGTGTGTGTGTGTGTGCTTGCATGTGTGTGTGAGAGTGAATCTGTCCTTTCTGCTTCGTCTGTCAACTAACACCAACAACACAACCACATCCATTACACTCAAGTCTGCTGTCATCTGTGGGAGAATCATGACGATATACACCTTTAAACAGCCATTCCTTCTCTGTCAAACTAACAATGAATGCCCATAAAGCTCCCTGGTCTGTTGGCAGGGAGAATTACGGCATGTCCTGGACGAAGCAAAATGCTTATAAAAATGAAATAGACCCCTCAAAATATAATAAATACTACACATACTGTAAATGGAACATTCTCCCAAAACAGATGTTATATTGTGCTTAATTCTTAGATCCACAATCTGCAATTCTGAGTAAAGTACCCTCTTAGAGAAAAAGGTGCTAAGTAGAACCATCTAGTTTTCCCTAGAACCCTTCATGGTTCTACCTAGATCCTTCAATGAAGGGATCTACCAATAATAAATGATTTATGACAATACTGTACATTACATATATCACAAGGCCTTTCTTTGAGGGCCTACTGTAGTTATACCCTAACACAGTGGTTCCCAAACTCTTGAAAGTCGTAATACTAGAATGCACAAGGCGCAATTTTGAAATTGGGTAATTCATCATCAGTTTTCTTCTTGTCATGTCAGTCATTACATACCTTAGAGAGCTATTTATAACTTGTCTGAAATGCCCAGATCAACTAGCCCATGTCAGTTAATGTTTTTTAGCTAGGTTTTTTAGCACATAGATTTTGTTGCAGTGTTTGAGTTAATCAAATATCACATAAATTCACAGGCCTGCAAGTAACAATGTATAGAATTGCAAGGGAATTTGCTTTAAACCTGCCGAATGATGCTTGTGCCCATAGAAATAGATGATGGAGGGAGTGGGATGTTCCCAAATGCTGGAAGGTGAAGTGAAAAAGTTTGGGAACCCCTGCCCTAACACAGTGGTGTTAGGAAACTCCTGGTTTACAGGCTACATCAGGTCTGCAAGTAACATTATGCTGGCTTGCAAAGTGATGTTTAATTCCTATGGATATCCAACAAGTGGAGTTTTAAATCACTCGCAATCTCTATTCAGAATGGTAGAAAAGATTGAAAACTGAGACTACCTCAATCACCTAAACTGTAAAAGAAAAGAAAAAACATCTCAGTAATAGGTGCAATAAGTCAGATTGGATTAGTTTAGAGAAATGTATGCTCTTCATCTTTGTGTAGCATAAAATGTATCAATCAATCAATGTACATGCACAGACATTAAAACAAACAATTCTGAAAATCACCCTGCAATAGAGCATGCTGGGAAATGTAGAACCCTTCTTGCTTTCCAAAGAATGACCAAAGAACCCTTGTCTTCCAAAAGGGGTTCTTCATATCAAAACGGTTCTTGGTAGAACCATGTCTCTCATACAAAAAAAGCACTGATTCCAAAACAGCATCAGCATATTTCTCCCAGCTCCCCCAGCCCTCTCTCTTCCCCCTCTCCTAGCTGGTGTAACCCAGGCATACGGTACAATAAGGTACGGTAAGGCAGTGTAATGGACAGAGTGCAATCTTACACCAGGCCTTCAATCCCCATCTTCACTCCTCTTTATGCATGCCATCTTTTATCCTGCCTTCATATCACAGACAGCCACCCAGTATACACCCTCCCTGACTACTGGTTCCCAAATGGCACCCTGTTCCTTATATAGTCCACTACTTTTGACCACAGCCCTATGGGCCCTGGGTGAAAGTAGTGCACTATTGGAATAGAGTGCCATTTGAAACGCATAGCTAGACTGCGGGAGGCGTAGTGTCACTGTACTGTAGACTATATTCGACCACTGTTGCCAGCAAGGCCAGTGTTAACACAGATGCCACCACTACATCCACAGCTGATTTAATACTAATGAAATGCTATTGAAATTCAACTAACAGTTTCAAGGCTTGATTAAACAACAATTACCACTTATGCAAGTGCATCTTACGCATCCAAATTACACCTATTACACCCATCAAAACACAGACACACACACAGACTCAGAAACAATGAAAACAAAGGCAGATCCACTCAGTCGCACTCACACTCACAGATGCCAAGCCGAAGGCAATTTGGAAGGCAGGCACTTCAAACAGTGAAACTACAAAGGACTTGACTTGTTCAAGCAAAACACAGAATCCTCAGCATCAATTCAACCAGCCAGCCAGCCAACCAGCCAACCAGCCAACCAGCAAGCCAGCCAGGTGAGAGAGAGAGAGAGAGAGTCTTTATTCTTTTGGAATTTTTGTAAGTGTAATGTTTACTGTTAATATTTGATTGTTTATTTCAATTTTGTTTTTTATCTGTTTCACTTGCTTTGGCAATGTAAACATATGTTTCCCATGCCAATAAAGCCCCTTAAATTGAATTGAGAGAGAGAGGGGGGGGGGGCGAGAGAGAGAGAGAGAGAAACACAACTAACTTAAAGAGATGGAGCTGGAGGGGAAGAGGGGGAAGAAGGAGGAAGGCAGTAGACAAAGTAGATGGAGAGATTGATGGAGATGTTTGACACTCACCTGCGAGGGTGTTGATGCTAAACGTCCGTGTCAAACAAAATAAAACAAAGTGCAGGGTTGGATAACAATGCATTGCACTGTTCTCTCTCCTGCAAAGGACTGACACATCAACGGCCCGCTTTGACATCTCTGTTGGCAGAAACTGAGCCTCCACTTGTGGAAGCGGATATACAGCATAATACATGTGATGTACAGTGGGGCAAAAAAGTATTTAGTCAGCCACCAATTGTGCAAGTTCTCCCACTCAAAAAGAGTAGAGAGGCCTGTTATTCATATTCATCATAGGTACACTTCAACTATGACAGACAAAATGAGAAAAAAAAATCCTGAAAATCACATTGTAGGATTTTTAATGAATTTATTTGCAAATTATGGTGGAAAATAAGTATTTGGTCACCTACAAACAAGCAAGATTTCTGGCTCTCACACCCCTGTAACTTCTTCTTTAAGAGGCTCCTCTGTCCTCCACTCGTTACCTGTATTAATGGCACCTGTTTGAACTTGTTATCAGTATAAAATACACCTGTCCACAACCTCAAACAGTCACACTCCAAACTCCACTATGGCCAAGACCAAAGAGCTGTCAAAGGACACCAGAAACAAAATTGTAGACCTGCACCAGGCTGGGAAGACTGAATCTGCAATAGGTAAGCAGCTTGGTTTGAAGAAATCAACTGTGGGAGCAATTATTAGTAAATGAAAGACATACAAGACCACTGATAATCTCCCTCGATCTGGGGCTCCACGCAAGATCTCACCCCGTGGGGTCAAAATGATCACAAGAACGGTGAGCAAAAATCCCAGAACCACACTGGGGGACCTAGTGAATGACATGCAGGGAGCTGGGACCAAAGTAACAAAGCCTACCATCAGCAAGGGCATTGAAGATGAAACGTGGCTGGGTCTTTCAGCATGACAATGATCCCAAACACACTGCCCGGGCAACGAAGGAGTGGCTTCGTAAGAAGCATTTCAAGGTCCTGGAGTGGCCTAGCCAGTCTCCAGATCTCAATCCCATAGAACATCTTTGGAGGGAGTTGAAAGTCTGTGTAGCCCAGCAACAGCCCCAAAACATCACTGTTCTAGAGATCTGCATGGAGGAATGGGCCAAAATACCAGCAACAGTGTGTGAAAACCTTGTGAAGACTTACAGAAAACGTTTGACCTCTGTCATTGCCAACAAAGGGTATAGAAAAAAGTATTGAGATAAACTTTTGTTATTGACCAAATACTTATTTTCCACCATAATTTGCAAATAAATTCATTAAAAATCCTACAATGTGATTTTCTGGATTTTTTTTCTTCTCACTTTGTCTGTCATAGTTGAAGTGTACCTATGATGAAAATTATAAGTGGGAGAACTTGCACAATTGGTGGCTGACTAAATACTTTTTTGCCCCATAGTTTTAAGTATTTGATGTTTCATAAGGACAAGCTGCATTCAGCTCTGCATGTACAATAACTAGCGAGGTGGAGAGCTCTTCATGTACGGTTTAAGCAGGTACAATAATAGCTCTTTACAGGTGCAGTGTTGTAACCTAGAGTGTATTCTCCTATCAGAGTGTGCTTCAGGTTCTTCCTCACCGTGCTGCTGCGATGCTACGTAATTACAGCAGGCTTAACTCCTGAGACAGCAACCAGCTCATGAATTATGAACAGAGAGAATGAAACAGTGGGAGGGTTGGAGAGATGAGAGAATGAGGAGGTAAGGAGGGGGGGATGGATGCCTCTTTCTTGTTCTGTATCTCCTGTGAGAATAGAAACTTCTATTCCCAAGTGCCACGCCACAAGGGTAGTGTAACGATCGTTGTCCTCCTCGGATGAGGAATAGGAAGGATCAGAACCAAAACGCAGCGTGGTAAGTGTCCATGTTAATTTTAATAAATAAACTGAACACTGCAATAACTAAAAAACAAAAACAAAGCGAGAGCGTGAACGAAACTGTTCTGTAAGGTGAAGACACACAAAACAAAAAAAACAACTGCCCACAGACACATGTGGGAACAGGCTACCTAAGTATGGTTCTCAATCAGAGACAACGATAGACAGCTGCCTCTGATTGGGAGCCATACCAGGCCAAACACAGAAATACAAAACATAGAACAAAAACATAGACTGCCCACCCCAACTCACGCCCTGACCAAACTAAAATAGAGACATAAAAAAGGAACTAAGGTCAGGATGTGACATGTAGCCATTTTTCACTAAGAAGCTGAAGACAAAAAGAAGAAACATAAACACAATTCTTCCTTGGAGATACACTAGAATGACAGTTGGTAACAATCTGAAGCAGTAGGCCCTGTACTGTCTTGAAAAAGCCCAGCACAAGAGCATTCTTCGAAATGTGACAGTTGGCAGCAGTCTTGCTGATGCAGAATACTTAAGCAATAAGGCACGAGGGGGTGTGGTATATGGCCAGTATACCACGACTAAGGGCTGTTCTTATGCACCACGCAACGTGGAGTGCATGGATACAGCCCTTAGCCCCCCAATGTGCCGTATTGCTTTTATCAACCGGTTACCAATGTAATTAGAGCAGCAAAAATTACCTGTAGTAATCGGTCTGATATACCATGGCTGTCAGCCAATCAGCATTCAGGGCTCTAACCACTCAGTTTATAATCAAGGACAACTTGTGACAAAACCCAGCATGAGAGCTACAACATCAACATTCACTTACATGTATTATACGTGCCTATTACCTACGATGGGTATGTTTCCTTTTAAAAGTTCCCCTCCTCCCTCTAACCGCTCCTTTGAACAGCAGAATCAGTGGACGGGGACCAGAAATAGGGAGATCAAATGTTAATGTCTCGTTTTCTCATGTGCAGAGACTGAGGTTAACAAAGACAGGGTGTGAATGCCTAGTAAATCGAAGCACAAAGACAGCCGAGAGAACGGGAGCTGCGGAGAGAAGAGAGGAAAGACGGGCTCACAGTGCCTCAACGCACTTATCATGTTCTAAAAAGAACATGTACAAAGAAACATTACGTCACAAAGATACACAGAAATATGAAGTTAGAAAAACAAAGGGCTTCTAAGACATGCACACAGAAAGACATGCACACACACACAGAGAGACAGGCACACAGAAAGACATGCACACACAGACAGAGAGACAGGCACACAGAAAGACATGCTCACACACAGAAAGACATGCACACAGAAAGACAGCTGAGGACAGGACAGGGAAACACGCACACACACACAGAGAGACATGCACACACACAGCTCCACGCAGGCCCACATTGTGCCTGTATAGGGAATAGGCATCGGTACCTTAGGTCGTGACCAGGCGATAATGAGGGTGTTGATTAGAGGCCTGGTTAAATGCCTGGGTCGAGGCCTGGGTAGAGGCCTGGGTATATCTGACAACTCACAGGAGGCTGGTGAGGGGAGGACGGTTCATAATAATGGCTGAGAAGAGTGAGTGCAATTGTATCAAACACATTGAAACCATGGAAACCATGTGTTTGATAAGTTCGATACCATTCCATGTCCATACCATGTCCTCCCCAATTAAGGTTCCACCAGCCTCCTGTGCTGAGGGTTGTAACCTTGAGCTGGGTAGACCTGTCTTAGCCTCAGCCTCTCTCTCGGAAATGCAGGGGTCTCCTAGTCTGACAGGCACCGTACTGTATGACAGGCACCGTACTGTGTGTCAGGCACCATATTGTATGACAGGCACCATACTGTGTGACAGGCACCATACTGTATGACAGGCACCGTAATGTGTGACAGGCACCATACTGTATGAGAGGCACCGTAATGTGTGATACAGGCACCATACTGTGTGACAGACACCATACTGTCTGACAGGCACCATACTGTGTGACAGACACCATACTGTCTGCCAGGCAACATACTCTGTGACAGACACCGTATTGTCTGACAGGCACCATACTGTATGACATGCACCATACTGTGTGACAGGCAACATACTGTCTGACATGCAACATACTGTGTGACAGGCACCATACTGTGTGTCAGGTACCATACTGTCTGACAGGCACCGTACTGTATGACAGGCACCGTACTGTGTGTCAGGCACCATATTGTATGACAGGCACCATACTGTGTGACAGGCACCATACTGTATGACAGGCACCGTAATGTGTGACAGGCACCATACTGTATGAGAGGCACCATACTGTCTGACAGGCACCGTACTGTCTGACAGGCACCATACTGTCTGACAGGCACCATACTGTCTGACAGGCACCATACTGTCTGACAGGCACTGTACTGTGTGTCAGGTACCATACTGTCTGACAGGCACCGTACTGTGTGACAGGCACCGTACTGTGCGACAGGCACCATACTGCTCTACAACCCCATCGCCCCAGACAACAAGACACAGGGGTCATAGGCTAGAATGTGCCTCGGAAGAAACATCAGCAGGAACATTGTCATCATCTTCATCATTTTAACCATCAACCATATCAGAGACTACAATCCATACTATAGCATAGATTATAATGACTCTACTCGATTCGAGGGAATAAAACAGAAACCACCATATAGGATAGGAGCAGTGTTAGCAGAGGACAAATTAGTAGGGGACCTTCCTAGGTGAATGATAAGTATGAATATATAGCATCTTTACAGCAGTGAGAGGAACTTGGTCCCTTACTGCACATAACATAATGTTGTCTCTCTGTGTCTGCTGGGAGGATGACATCACCGCCAGGGCAAGTTGCACAGTCCCATTGTGAGGTCATCAGAGAGAGAGGCACATCTAAGTAGGACCCGGGGGTGTGATGGAGACAGGAATAGGAGGAGGAGGGGGGCAGACACAAGCAATGAGGATGGGGATTTCAATTTGAGACAGGTCTGTGGTTTAGGGGCAGGGGGCAAGGGACAGGGGACAGGGGCCGGGTTGACAGGGGAAACAGGGTGGGGTGTCAACTGTAATAAAGCTAAGTGATCTATGGTTATATTGTGCATCCCAAATGGCACCCTATTTCCAATTGGTACACTACTTTTGACCAGTGGGCCTTGGTGAAAAGTAGTGCACTGTATAGGGAATAGGGTGCCATTTGGGACGCACACATAGACTGACAGAGCTCCTTATTGGCCAAACCAGTCTGAGGGCTTCAGGTATCTACATATCTCACTGTAACTGGGCTGTAGCCATCAAAAGCTAGCTCCTGTCAAATACACTGAAACAAATATTCTAGCAGTATTCTCACAGTATTCTAGCAGTATTCTAGCAGTATTCTCGCAGCACAGTGATACATCCTGCCAAAAGGATTCAAAGACACCACATAAACACCACGGCTTCTTATCTAACTCGCCAACGTCATATTTCCATTCCTACTGAGAAATCTTCTCGATAAAATTGGCATTTCTCCTCAAATCAAGTTAAGCTTACACACACAAACATGCTCTTCTGCAAAACTATGAACTCAGCCAATCAGATCCTAATCTCCAGAATGTCCACAGAGACGGCATCTATTAGTGGCACCCAGTGGATTACTGCCAATATGGTGGTTCATACGTCAATATATTGCCCTTTGGTTTACAGATGTAGATACGTTGAATGGACATTCTCATTCAGTTAGATGGACCCAAAGATTGAGATCACACAGAACAGGACTCACACAGCATTCCTGCTCAAATATGTACAGTCATATGCCAGTCTCTACGACCCTCCCACAGAACTTCTGTCTCTTTCCAAAACAAGCATCTCTCTCTCTCTCTCTCTCTCGCTCTCACAGTCCCCAGCCATCCTTCCCTGCTCCCTGGAGTGGTCCTGCCTGACGTCAACAGGTTCAACAGCAGGAGACAATTGCACATGCTCCAGTGGGCCTCGCCTGCCTCGCTGCTATCAACAGACCCAACAACAAGACCCAGCCGGGCCCAGCACCATTTGTTCCTTCTCTATCAAAACTGCACCCATAAGAGCCCCTCAGGCAGGCTACTACAGTACAGCCACCGTATGTTACCTGCCTACCAGGCTCCTTTTTTTTAGTGTTCCGTACTCCTCAACGTATGTTGCTGTTGTTGTTCTAGCGTTGTCACGGCAAAGGTCAGCGACTGCTGAGAGCACAGATTTCCTGGCTATGCTAATGATGTTGGGTGAGAATACAGTATGAGGAGTGACTCAGAGCATCGCTCCAGTGGATATACTGTACATAGACTCTACTGGAAAGAAGCACAGATCTGTGACTTGCATAGCGGGATCATCTTCTTCCGATGACCACTGTTTCCTTATAAAGGCTCAACGTTGATGCTTGGTCTGTCCGGTTCTTGGTGTGTCTCACCATTAACGAGATGTATACCAGGTGCAAGTTGTGTGCGTCACCCTGCTTGCTTGCTTCCTCCTGATTCAGGGCTCAAACCCGGGACCTCCGCCTTGCAAACACACTTGACCGCCCTTCCGAAGCGTCTTACCAGTCACGCCAAGGGGAAAATCAAGTTATTTGGCAGCGCACTACTTGGTAGTTAGCTTAGACTGGCACACACAAATCTGTGAGGGATGGGTGAGTCAAAACAAATGAGTGGGTTGTCAGTCATCAACACGCCTTATAGTGGCAGGCAAGGTCGTATCGATCTCTTTCTCTCTCTCTCTCTCTCTTCTCTCTCTTCCTGTCCTCACCTTGCTCTCTGCAGTAGTTAGTGAGATGACTAGAAATGGTACCTGAGTATAGAGTATAAAGTTATTCTGTTATTCTGCCATCCAAGGAACCGCAGCTGAAACATATCATTGATTATTGAACTGAAGCTGCCTGGAACCACATTACATTGATGTAAAGGGTTGTAACATGAGAAAGTGCAAATGAATCGTTTCCTCATTAGGAACAAAAAGAGCTCTTTGGTCAAAAGGTCAGCCAACACATTATAAAACAGCATTGGCCACTACTCTAAAAGCAAATTAACAAAACATATCTGTTTTAACAGATTACCGGTCGGAGAAGGAAGCGTTCACGGTTTGGGTCAACACTGTCCGTCCGACTTTTAGGGTCAAATATGCTTCCATTCTGAGCCTGTGGGTTTGTATTATACATTTGGTGGGAAGTGACATTTACAAAGCAGGCACAAAATGTTATGTAGCAGGCACCAAATGTTATGTAGCAGGCACCAAACGTTATGTTGCAGGCACCAAATTCTGTAGAGAGGGGCATGATACCAAATAGCTTCTAACTCAGTATGACAGCACATCAACATTCTACACAACAGTCAGTGAGTGGGTGATGACACGCAGTGCATACAAACTCTAAAATCAGCGAGTGATGACAACCCCCCCCCCCCCCCCCCCCCCCCCCCCCCCCTGCACCCACGTACACCTGCCACCACAATGACTAAGTGATGAACAGCTTCTCACTGACAGCCCTGATCAATAACGAGGTTGGACTGTGTCTTGTCTGAAACCTCTGCTCTACTGGCTACTGGCTGCACAAACACACAACGAATCCACTGTTACTAAACACCGCTGACAGCAGCGGTTACCATACTTGGACAAGGTCCAAATGTGTCTTTCACACGCATCACACGTTACTCTCACTACCAGCCCCTCAATCTTCCTCTAATCGACATACATTTTACAGTAGCTGGGACATGGACCTTGGCAAACAGCCAAAACCCTGTCTCTTTTGTACAATCACACACACACAGACATGCACACACACAGACATGCACACACACAGACATGCACACACATGCGCATAAACTCAAGCGAGCGCGCACACGCACACACACACGCACGCACGCACGCACACACACACACAACATCAGGAATCTCATTTTGAGAACACAGCAGAAGTAGCAGTGCGGTCCAGGGAATCCAAATATCATTAAGCATGAAGTAATAAGGAGTTAAACCTTCTGTGTTAACATTTCACATCCTCCTTGCTGCATGGTGTCAGTCAAACACACCCCTCCCCTCTCCTCTCCTCTACCACGCACTTCAACATCCACACCGTTCTAATGGCCAGGCAGGCTCACTTGCTGGGAGCTCCCTCTATTTCAGCTTTTTCCTCTCTTCTTCTCCCTCTCTCCGTTCCCACTTCCTCTCTCTGCCTGATGCGCCCTCTCTCCCTCTTCCTCCCTCCTTCTGTCATCCTCCGCCCTCTCTCCCTCTTCCTCCCTCCTTCTGTCATCCTCCTCTCTCTGCAGTGCTACGGTGTAGAAGCACCACTGAGCATTTTCCTCTAGCTGACGCTTCACAGAAAGACCAGAAATACCAAACATAAGGAGCAGACATGACAGTAATATACACAGAGATTTCCTTACCGTTCTCTATGTCCTTCTCTCTCTGTATGTGTCTCTCCTTCCTCACTGCAGCCACACTGTTTCTTTCGCTCTGATTCCTCCTCCAGCTTCTGCGCTCACAAACCTGCTGCTACAGAGTGTCCGCCTCCTCCCCTCTCTCTCTCTTCTCTCTCTCAAATCTCCCCTCCCCTCACGGTCCTCCCTCCCCTTTCCCCAGCTCTCTCACTCTACCCATCTCTCTCTCATTCTCTCTGTCTACAGCATCAGACTGCTTTGTAGCTGTATTGGAGCTGACAGCTGGGATCTTTATATTGCTATCTGTTATGATATATACAGGGCATACTGTCTATGGTCAGTACCCTCCAGAACAGAGCATCCATTCTCTTCCATTAACCCTCTCCCTCTGTTTTCTCAATCCCTCTCTCCTATCCTCTCCCCTCTGCCCTCCTGGTTAATTGCCTTCACCCGGCTGTCTTTGATACTCGGCGCGTTCTCGCTCTCATTCACGATCAGTCTAGAGGATGGAAAAGAGACGGAGAGAGAGTGCTGTCCCCTCCCCCGCTCCTCCCGTGTCGGTGCTGTGGACGCTGGCTAGGTAGCGGCTGCTTCTCCTTTGTCCGCTAACGTGTAGCTCTCTCACAGAGACACACAGCGTCTGAATAAGGGGTTCCCCCCCTGTATTCTCATGGTAATACAGGAGGGCAAGTGTTGTCTGTGTGCTTTTGTGCCATGTGAGGATTTCTCCCAGGGTCCTCGGGGTAACAAGTGAGAAGCACAGAGAAACACACCAACACACACAAAGACAGTCATAATTCTCAAATAAAGAAACACATTCTCACATAAACATACCTACACACATCAATAAAGGATATAGATGTGACAGACAGCCATTCCTCTGTCTTAGTGTTTATATCACAAATGACACAACCACACTTATTTTTTTGTACTAACTATGGTTTGTATGCAAGGCAACTGGATTTACTAAAACTCCTTCATGACACAGAATGATATGGAAATGTGTATGTTCTATGTATGTTATGCCTTCGGGCACTGTGACACTGGCACAGACAGGCAGGCAGGCAGGCAGACAGACAGAGACAGACAGACAGACAGACAGACAGACAGACAGACAGACAGACAGGCAGGCAGGCAGGCAGGCAGGCAGGCAGGCAGGCAGGCAGGCAGGCAGGCAGGCAGGCAGAGACAGACAGACAGACAGACAGACAGACAGACAGACAGACAGAATGTTGCTGTCGTGACCTGGAATATGTGTGTATATCAGCATCATGACACCCCTGGCCTCTGAGAGGTCACATGGTACGAGGGGCGTCCTCCTCCCTGCCAACCGGCCTCGTTAATTACAATAAAGGTCGTTATGGGTCTCTGGTCTAACTGATTCACAGGCATCTGTTAACCTCATCCTCTCTGGGGAGAAAGGAGGGACCAATGGAGGGATTTGAGGAGTGTGTGTGTGTGTGGAGGAGGGGGTCAATAGAAACAGGGGCATTACCATCTGTTTGTTTCTCTGTACTGTACATTATGTGCTTTTCTGTTTCTTCATATCATCCCTGTCTCCCTCTCTACCTTTCTCAGCCGGCCATCCATTTCACATATAGGTCACAGAGACAGTGTGATACACTGATATCTCTGACTACAAAGACAACATAAGGGAGAAAGACAGAATAATACTACCTATCTTGTGTTGTTTATATGATTCATTTCATTCAGGTTAGAATGAGTAGGAAGAATTCAATGTCTCTGGACCACCTGTCACCACATACAGTGCATTCGGAAAGTATTCAGACCCCTTCTCTTTTTCCATATTTTGTTACGTTACAGCCTTATTCTAAAAACGACTTAGTAAAAAAAATCCTCTGCAATCTACACACAATACACCATAACGACAAAGTGAAAACAGTTTTTTTTTGCAAATTTAAAATAAAAAAACAGAGCTGGCCGCCCAGCCAAACTGAGCAATCGGGGGAGAAGAGCCTTGGTCAGGGAGGTGACCAAGAACCTGATGGTCACTCTGACAGAGCTCCAGAGTTCCTCTGTGGAGATGGGAGGAACCTTCCAGAAGGACAACCATCTGTGCAGCACTCCACCAATCAGACCTGTATGGTAGAGTGACCAGACGGAAGCCACTTCTTAGTAAAAGGCACACGACAGCCTACTTGGAGTTTGCTAAAAGGCACCTAAAGACTCTCAGACCATGAGAAACAAGATTCCCTGGTCTGACGAAATCAAGATTGAACTCTTTGGTCTGAATGCGAAGCGTCACATCTGGAGGAAACCTGGCACCATCCCTACGGTGAAGCATGGTGGTGGCAGCATCATGATGTGGGGATGTTTTTCAGCGGCAGGGACTAGTCAGGATCGAGGGAAAAATTAACAGAGAGATCCTTGATGAAAACCTGCTCCAGAGTGCTCAGGACCTCAGACTGGGGCCGAAGGCTCACCTTCCAACAGAACAACAAGCCAAGGCACACAGCCATAACAATGCAGGAGTGGCTTTTGGACAAGTGTCTAAATGTCCTTGAGTGGCCCAGCCAGAGCCCGGACTTGATTGAACAAATCTGGAGACCTGAAAATAACTGTGCAGCAATGCTCCCCATCCAACCTGACATAGCTTGAGAGGATCTGCAGAGAAGAATGGGAGAAACTCCCCAAATACAGATGTGCCAAGCTTGTACCGTCATACTCAAGAAGACTTGAGGCTGTATTCGCTGCCAAAGGTGCAGTATTCAGTGTCTGAATACTTATATGAATGTAATATTTCAGTTTTTCTTTTCTACATTTCAAAAAATGTATAAAAAACAGTTTTTGCTTTGTCATTATGTCATAATTATTATTATTTTTAAATCAATTTTAGAATAAGGCTGTAACGTAACAAAATGTGGAGAAACTCAAGGCGTCTGAATATTTTCGGAATGCTCTGTATACTGTACCGCCTATCAGAATCGAACACAATATCCACAGCCAGCAGCCTCAATCCAATAAGCACATTACATAATGGATTACAACAATTACATAGAAATGATCAGACATTGCATCTATTAACAACAGCTCCTGACAATAACCTTTGAGAGGAGCCACGTCGTGATCTAACCCCTGGATCAGGCGAGAGGGAGTCGTGACACATCCTAGCCTGAAACAGGCCCCCACACTGGGCATGAGTCACTTCCTCACTCGCCCCCCTCTCTCCAAGGACTAGATGACTTACAGACTCAGACAGATACTAAATAAACACACGATAAAAAGACAGAATGCACACAGACTGTGCCACTGCCAAGCATCAGCTTCTGTCAGGAGTTGTACTTGATTCAGTACTGATCTAAGAGGAAATGTAGTCGTTCCTCCGTTATGGAAGATGTCCGTCCTTTAGAGGCACTCACTGAATGACCCTTTTCTTGTATTACACTTAGTCTAAAAATATGATCTCATGAGAATGGATCATTATTGATGACATTATTGGATTTTCCAGTGGGTGTAAAGGGCTTGTTGTTATTATTTGATATGTAATAATAGGAAATGATTCGTGGGGAAATCACAGGGCCAAATCAATCTCTCTGGGCTAGAGCTAGCTACACGACTGTGCTGAAATGTCCTGATATTAACTGCCCTCATACTTACTGCTCTCTCTCTCTCTCTCTCTCTCTCTCTCTCTCTCTCTCTCGCTCTTATATAAATCAGATTGCTGCCGTTTAGTTTGACTGGGGGCTTAATGCCCTTTTAGCCTAATGCCATTCGGCGCCAGGTTCTCGCTGTTTTCTCTCCCTGTAGCAGCCAGGAGTGTTCGATATGATTGCCTATCTCCTCCCTCCCTACCACTCCCTGCATTAGCTCCTGGCAGACAGCCTTCTCAAGGCCATAAAGCTCTCAACTCAGGCCCCTTCATCTCCACTTCTCTGTCCAGGCTGCTACAGATAACAGCTAGGAGAAAGATCCGATACGACCAATAACAGTGGAGCACGTTCAAGATTGAAGCTATCAGATAGACAAGTCACTTTGCCAGAGATACTGCACGTGGACCAGAAAATAGGATGAGCTCAAAGCACCGCAAATTCGGCCCATTTTTTCAGCAGAACTGATACAGTATTTAAACAACAAAACATAGGTAAGAAATTGAATTCATTTCATCCACGCCTGTTTTCTCCTTTACACAACATTTGAAATGCATTTTTTGTTGAAGTCAATATTGCAGAGCACATGGAGGGCAAGAAGAACCTCCGGATTGGATGAGCGAGGAAATTAACCAATGCTTGACGACTGACTGAGGAACTGAAAGGAGGGGTTAGGGAGTGAGGAGACAGTGGACGGGATCCTGACCTTTGCAGTTTTTTCTCAATTGCTAAAACACTAAAACCCATTGGCCGAACAAAGTTCTCAGTTGCCTGGACTCATTTAGCTAATTATGCAGTCTGTTGTCAATACCTTAGACCATTTCACATGGTAAAACACAATTTGCAGATCTCACTTAGACTTTCCAGCAAAACTCTAAACACATTCTCATTCTCAAAACACATTATGCACTCTAATGCACATGTCATCCATACTGGTAAACACAAGTGGCAACAATCAAATACAAATAGAGAACACATGTCATTGATTGAACACAACCACTCAAAATGTATTTAACCTGTTTCAAATGATGCGACAAAACCAATATAAACCAGTTCAGAGAGAAAACAGGTTGTTGACAGTGCGAAGGAGAAAGTCTGAGAATCGATAGAAGAAACAATGTGAGAGGACGAGTGCGTATGCGAGGTGGGCGACGAGGAGGAAGAGGAGGAGGAGGGAAAGAAAGAGGAAGATGATGATGAAGAGGAAGAGGAAGACAAAGAGTGGAAATATCTGATGAAATTCGAGCAACAGTTATAGAGCATGTTCTTGTCCATGGACTGACAATGAGGGAAGCAGGACTTAGAGTGCAACCCAATTTGAGCCGATTTTCTGTGTCCACCATAGTAAGGACATTCAGAGAAGAGAACAGGTATTTTTGTAATTGCAAATTTACTGTACTACACTATATGCAATTTCAAAAGACATTTGTAAAGTTTGTTTTTCTCAGTCGCTTTGGTGCATTTTTCACATCATCCCTAACATGTGCAAAATAATAAGTGCATTTCTCAGAACATGCTCCGAAATAGCAGCACACATGGTGATATTTCCTCCCCGTTGGCCTGGCAAATCCACAGTAGCTCTGTGACCGATGATATTCCGACCCCGCCTTCTGCATTTGGTCAGGTTGAAGCCAGCCTCATCCACGTATACAAAGTTGTGAGAGGGTTCACTTAATTCCAACTCCATTATACTCTATATCTCAGAACACACAGTTGAATTTGTTTTGGTAAGGAAGAGTGACATAAAATGTACATACAGTATACTGCATGTTCCCTCCACAGCAATGGAAATGTGTGCAGTTTATGCTTGCTGTACTATGTATCACTATAAAATGTTGCTGTAAAGTAGTTACATAGATATATGTTTTACCTGTACATACTGGCACCGTAGCTCCACTCTGTCCTTATTCCTTTGGAATGGTACACGGTACAGCTGTTTCATACTCATCTGGTTTCTATGCAGCACCCTGTCGATGGTTGAGATGCTAACCGTATGGATGTTTTCAAAGACATCGTTGTCTTCTATAATGGTCCTTTGTATTTCCCTGAGTCTCATGGCATTGTTTGCTCGGACCATGGTGCAAGTAGCCTCCTCCTGTTGAGGTGTGAAAAGGCGTCCTCTGCCACCGGTTTGAGGTAATCTTGCAGTCCTATGTGGGGAAAAATGCAGTGATGCATCGCACACTTTCACATAGACAAAAACTATGCGAACACACATTTTACTGTAAAACATACAGGTGGGTGCATGTCAGGTGCAGTATGTATCTGTATAGAGTATATTTCTGTATGCTGTGAAATACAAGTGGACTACTGTAATATGAAGCATGTAGGAAGTATACAGTACACTGCTTATATACAGTAACAGTGCACTGTACATTGGTGGACATACCTGTTCTCTCTTCGAAACGTTTGAACAATTGAGGACACGGTTGATCTCCCAATATTCGGCTGCACCTTTCGACCCGCCTCAGCCATTGTAAGGCCATGATTGACAACATGGTCTACAATAGTGGCCCTTATGTCATCAGATATGCGCCTATGTCCTCTTCTGCCTCTTCCTCTGTTTTGCCTTCCACCACGCATCCTTGCTCCAACTCTGTGTTGTGGTCTGTCTATATATGCTTGCCAAATGATTCTTCATGAGATGCACTTTTGAGCAATTTAGACAACTGGTTGATTGTTGGTTGAACTAACACTTTACATTCCTTCATGAGTGAGGGTCAATTTCACCTGCACGATTCATCAATTCACGTTTTTGTACAAAAGGTCCAATAGAAATGTGTAAAACTATGCTTGACAGTTTATGACAAATAGTTCAACAATTTTGCATGTAATGGCTTATGCAAGGAACTAATGCCTAGATGTTTTGAGGGGTAAGACTATTCAACAGAGAACCATCTACTTACTATATTTTGATCAACATGACATGAGCAATTGATAATGTCGAAAAAAGCTGACACTTGTACATTATCAATTGCAATTTGTTCAAAGGAATAAGAAATGGCTTTAATGATGTGCACAAGTGACTAGATGATTTGGAATTTGTACAAGTAGTATCAAGAATTGCACTTTTGATCTAAGAAATGCACCAAAGCGACTGAGAAAAACTGTTATCACTGTATGTATTGTACTGCATTAATATGTTTTGTATCTGCACAACTACTTTTTGTAAAATTGCAAGGCTGCCACATGCAGGTGGAAGGACAACTATATTCACTCAGGACCAAGAGGCTGTTATAGTTGGTATGGTCCTTCAAGATAATGCAATACGACTCAGAGAAATCCAGGAACGAGTGATACAAGACAACACACACTTCCAGGGAATCGACAGTGTGAGCATTTCCATCGTAACAGGATGCGAATGAAACAAGTATACAGAGTACATTTTGAGCGCAACTCACCAAGGGCGAAAGAACTGCGAGCTCAGTATGTGCAAGTCAGTGTACATTCAGAAACATTTACCGTAAAAAGAGGGCCCCCATTCCCACAGCTCTGGTGGGTCAAATGACTGGGATGTGTAGCGCATTGGACAATAATTCAGCTGCATGTACCTATGGGCTGGGATGGGCTGATCTAGGCTAAACAGCATGAGGAATCTTCCATGTACAGTGCCTTCAGAAAGTACTCTTACCCCTTTGACTTATTCCATATTTTTGTTACAGGCTGAATTTGAAAAGAAATCTCACCCGTTTACACACAATACCCCATAATGACAAAATGAAAACATGTTTTTTTCCAAATCTTTGCAAATGTATTGAAAATGAAATACAGTCTCTAAGAGCTTTGCACACCTGGACTATACAATATTTGACCATTATTCTGTTCTTCAAGCTCTGTAAAGTTGGTTGTTGATCATTGTTAGGCAGCCATGTTCAAGTATTGTCGTACATTTTCAGGCCTATTTAAGAAAACTGTAACTAGGCCACTCAGGAACATTCAATGTTGTGTTAGTAAGCAACTCCAGTGTATATTTGGCCTCGTGTTTTAGGTTATTGTCCTGCTGAAAGGTGAATTTCTCTCCCAGTGTCTGTTGTAAAGCAGACTGAACCAGCTTTTGGATTTTGCTTGTGCTTAGCTCTATTCCATTTATTTTTATCCTAAAAAACTCTCGTCCTTTCCGATGACAAGCAAACCCATAACATGATGCAGTCACCACCATGCTTCAAAATATGAAGAGTGGTACTCAGTGATGTGTTGGATTTTCTCCAAACATAACACTTGCTATTCAGGACATGAATTTAAATTATTTACCACATTTTTTGCAGTTCTACTTTTTGAAAACAGGATGCATGTTTTGGAATATTTTTATTCTGTGCAGGCTTTCTTCTTTTCACTCTGTCATTTAGGTTAGTATTGTGGAGTAACTACAATGTTGTTGATCCATCCTCAGTTTTTTCCTATCACAACCATTAAACTATTTATCTATTTAAAGTCACCATTAGTCTCTTGGTGAAATCCCTGAGTGGTTTCCTTCCTTTCCTGAGTTAGGAAGGATGCTTGTATCTTTGTAGTGACTGAGTGTATTGATACGCCATCCAAGCCTTCTTTGCGAGGAATTGGAAAACCTCCCTGTTCTTTGTGGTTGAAATTCACTGCTCAACTGAGGGACCTTACAGATAACTAATTGTATGTATGGGGTACAGAGATGAGGTAGTCATTCAAAAATCACGTTAAACATTATCATTGCACACCATCCATGCAACTTATAACGTGACTTGTTAAGCAGAATGTTTACTACTGAACGTATTTAGGCTTGCAATAGCAAAGGGATTGAACACTTATTGCCGCAAGACATTTCAGCTTTTCATTTTTTATTCATTTGTAAAAAATAAAAATAAAAATATATAATTATATTTTGAAATTATAGGGTATTGTGCATAGGCCAGTGAAACAAAATTGAAATTGTATCCATTTTAAATTCAGGTGTGTGAATACTTTCAGAAGGTACTGTGCTTTCTCCTATAGGGCCTACTCACGAGAGCTATGGCTGCAGGATTTGTGTGGGTGTAGTTACAGACAGAAGGGTGCTAAAACCGAAAACGAATGCCAATAGGGATGGACGTTAAGCTGCAGGACAGAATGAACACATGCACACACTGATACACACACACACACACACACACACACACACACACACACACACACACACACACACACACACACACACACACACACACACACATGCATTAACCACAGCAGGGATGCAAATTGAGATTTATACGCCAGCCCCTGATTTCAGCCCCCTATGTGTGGGTTTCTGGGCGTGCTCTGGTGCCCCACTAGTCAAGATTAAGACCGCTCAATGCCAGCTTTACCAGCACCAGTCTGAATCCCTGTTTGCCCTTAAGAGCATATGAGGATCCGACTCCTAAGTCCTAATGCCACAACGTCATTCTGCTTGCCAAATATTCACAGGCATCCCTCCTCCCACAGCAGGACTTTGGAGATGTCAGACCAGGGCAGCGGGCCGTCCTGGGTGACAACGTCTGTGCCAAATGGCACCCTATTCCCTATGGAGACCCTGGTCAGAAATGGTGCACCATGAAGGGAATATAGTGCCTATTGGGATGCAACCTAGGTAGTGCAGCCAGTGTAATAAAGGACTGCTAGTTGAAACACTGTGAGCATAACAATAATATGAACGGCTATGTGTAGGGAAGGATCTCCTTCACACTGCGATCAGTGTGGCAACCCAGTCAGGTTTTTATAGACTGGTGTGAAATGCAATATGTCGGCCTACATCCCTGCTGTGGCTGGTGCAGTCTGCAGAGTGAAGTCACGTTGAAATTCAGTCCAAATGTATTGCTGAAAAAAAACTGTCAAATTCTTTTCTAGGTAGCGTCTATTAGTTGGAGCCTAAAGCTCACCACAGCAGATGCTGTTTTCACTGTACTTCCTAATTTCCGTGTGAAGAAATGCAAACCATGCAGAATGAACAGAATTTAGAAAACCGAGAAGCATTAATATCAGTGCAGGAAGTTGCTCTGCTCACGTTTGAGTGAATTGCTTGAGCCTTTAAAGGGTGATCCATCCTCCGTCCCTCTCCCTTCTCCCGAATCTGGATCGAGGTGAGTTGCCTCACACCAAATGAGTACAGTATCTGATAGCTTTGCTCTGAAATCTCCATGAAAGCACATCTGGCATCTGCAGTGCACTCTTCCTAAACAAGGTCAGAGCTGAGCCTCTACCCTCTGGTGAATTTAGTGGAGATTTATTTGGACCAGCAGGATGGGTCAATTCCAACACTGTCCATATGGGCCAAATCCAAATCCACTCCACCTCCCTCTGCTACACACTGCGTTACCATGGATTATCAGCACTAACATAGAGCTCTGTCTTTCCGGCTATGCAATGGGTTGAATTGGATGCAGACATCCTAGGATTTCCTAATTCCTCAAACTTGATTAAAGTGTAGTAGGCAAGGCTCCAAGGGCTCTGCACTGCGACTGACTGACCCTGTGCTCCTCTCAACAATGTGTGTCGTGTGTTTGTTGGTCGTCTAGGGAAGTTGTTGGGATCAGAGCAAAAAGACGAATTTCCTTTGTCACCTGTGGACAATACACAGATACATCCACTGTGGACAATACACAGTTACATCCACTGTGGACAATACACAGTTACATCCACTGTGGACAATACACAGATACATCCACTGTGGAGAATACACAGATACATCCACTGTGGACAACACAGAGATACATCCACTGTGGACAATACACAGTTACATCTACTGTGGACAATACACAGATACATCTACTGTGGACAATACACAGATACATCCACTGTGGACAATACACAGTTACATCCACTGTGGACAATACACAGTTACATCTACTGTGGACAATACACAGTTACATCTACTGTGGACAATACACAGTTACATCTACTGTGGACAATACACAGATACATCTACTGTGGACAATACACAGATACATCTACTGTGGACAATACACAGATACATCTACTGTGGACAATACACAGATACATCTACTGTGGACAACACACAGATACATCTACTGTGGACAACACACAGATACATCCACTGTGGACAATACACAGATACATCCACTGTGGACAATACACAGATACATCCACTGTGGACAATACACAGATACATCCACTGTGGACAATACACAGATACATCCACTGTGGACAATACACAGATACATCCACTGTGGACAATACACAGATACATCCACTGTGGACAATACACAGATACATCCACTGTGGACAATACACAGATACATCCACTGTGGACAATACACAGATACATCCACTGTGGACAATACACAGATACATCCACTGTGGACAACATACAGATACATCCACCAATGTTTATTAACATTTTTCTGCATGATAACATAAGGAAAAGGCACATTGTGTGTTTAAATGTATTTATTTTCATCGCACTTACATTCTCTGCAGTAAGACATTTAATTTACAAAAGTTGTATGTACATTTAGAAAATAGTGCACTGTCTCCATGACACACATACTCACAAATACACACAGACACATGAACGACTTCCAGATACATCATATTTTTGCGGAAACTGTATAGACATCGTAATTGGCACATCCGAGAACAAGCTTTGTCGAGAGCTTTCTTTTGCATAATTTTCCTAATTCTTCAAAAAGACCAATCGAAACAGGCACGTTTGCAGATGCAGACAGCTTCAGCAGGGAAGGTATTAATAACAAAAAATGTAGGCCTACTCCGCTCCAGGCCAGACTAATAGACTGTAGAGTAGGTCTATCAGCTCCAGGCCAGACTAATAGACTGTAGATTAGGTCTATCAGCTCCAGGCCAGACTAATAGACTGTAGAGTAGGTTTATCAGCTCCAGGCCAGACTAATAGACTGTAGAGTAGGTCTATCAGCTCCAGGCCAGACTAATAGACTGTAGAGTAGGTCTATCAGCTCCAGGCCAGACTAATAGACTGTAGAGTAGGTCTATCAGCTCCAGACAAGACTCAAACAAAATATCCCTTTACTGTATAAACCCCTGAACTAGGGATCCAGCTCCTTCAGCCATTCATTCACACAGCTCTCCTCATGAAAACACATTCAATCCTAAAGTATAAAATACTAAAATAAATTTGCTCTCGCTGAGAATGTGTCTATGATTCCCCCCACTCAAACAAATCACATGTAGTGAAACGCAATACACAGTTCAGTGCAATTAGCAAGGGATGAATCACTTTCAAATACTACGCTGAGAATGTGTCTATGATTCCCCCCACTCAAACGAATCACATGTAGTGAAACGCAATACACAGTTCAGTGCAATTAGCAAGGGATGAATCACTTTCAAATACTACGTTGATTATGAGAGCGCAGACACTACAATGCAGAATAACCCATCATCAATAAAATCTATCAGGAATCTCTTCAATAAGACATAGACATACAGGTAATTTAACTAACTGTAACCGATCGCTGCAGCTGTGCATAGTCCATCTGTAAATAGCCCACCCAATCTACCTACCTCATCCCCATTCTGTTTTTAATGTATTTTTCTGCTCTTTTGCACACCAGTATCTCTACTTGCACATCATCATCTGCTCATTTATCACCTTAGTGTTAATCTGCTAAATTGTAATTATTCACTCCTAGGGCTTATTTATTGCCTACCTCCTTTTGCACACACTTCATATAGACTTTCTTTTTTTTTCCTACTGTGTCATTGACTTGTTTATTGTGTTATTGGCTTGTTTATTGTTTATTCCATGTGTAACTCTGTGTCGTTGTCTGTGTCACACTGCTTTGCTTTATCTTGGCCAGGTCGCAGTTGTAAATGAGAACTTGTTCTCAACTAGCCTACCTGGTTAAATAAAGGTGAAATAAAAATAAAAAAATAAATAAAAAGGACCCGCATACTGTAGAGAGAAAAAACATGAAAAGCTTGTCCCTGAACAATGGCCACACCTACTGGCTATGACAAGCTATATTCAGCTCAGTCTCCATTCAATAAGGCTGCGTTTAAGGCAGTCCAATTCCGACCTTTTTCTTCCCACTAATTGGTCTTTTGACCAACCAGAAATTATTTTCAAAATACCAATTAGTGAGAAAAAAATATATAGGATTTGGGCTGCCAGTCTAAAACGCAGCCTAATAGACACAAATAAAACATAATATTACTTTTTTTTTTTTTTTTTACAAATATTATTCAGAATCCTCTCTTTGTATTGCAGAACAGGATAAAGACTATGATCAGATGAACGGGAACATTGCAAAAGTAAAAACATGAATCTATAGTGTTCACAATCCTCTTTGGTGGTGTCAGTTATTGAAGTGAATCCCTGGGAAGTCAGTGAATGTTTGACCCCAGATCGTTGTGAATCATAAAGCTGATTTTGAGAATGGATTCAAGAAGAACATATTTAAAACCCTGCTGTCAAGTCCCTTGGAGTCGTGCCGTTAAACCGTGAAGGATTCCAGTCCTTGAAGGACTGTAAAACCACGAATTACTACTGATGCCCTACACAGTACATGGCATCTATCCGAACATCCTGATGAAAAGGTATACACACAGTTCTACATAGTTCAACACAAATACAGTGATAAGATGTACCTATACCCAGAGTTACTAGAAGTCAGTGACTTCTCAATTTGATCTTCAGCCATTTTTGTCCGATACACACCCCCCCCCCCCCCCCCTCTCCATATCTTCCCTGTAGCCTTCCCTCCTCTCTCTAACCCGTCCTTGTCTCCTCTCAACAGCAAATATTAACAAAGCATCTAAGAGTAGGATTGCTGATCCAGGATCAGGTCTCCCCTTTTTAGTCATTATGATTTAAGAAGGCAAAAATGATCCTAGATCAGCATTTCTGCTCTGAGACGCTGTGTGGATACGGGCCCTTGCCTCCAGACGTCGCTGAGGTTCTCATACGGGTCTCCTGTCATCTGCAGGTATGAAGTAAGGGTTCTCGTGGCCCTGCACCAGGTAGGAGTAGCGAGACTGGTTCTTCCCCTTGAACGTGTTCATGCTGTCTGAGGTCAGGTCATACGACCCGGTCTGAAACATTGACAGGCGGGAATGTCAGAGATCGTGCTAGACACACACGCAGACGCAGACACACACACAGACACATGCAGGCACACACACAAACACACATACATGAAATGAAGATGTCAAAACTGAGCCTTCATGAACGTATATGATGGACTATTGAAACCCAATAAGAGTTACTTTCCTCCTAAACCAAATGGTGGATCACATACGGTACTGGAAGCTATTGACTGCGTTCATGAACCAAGCGTTCATGAAGTTTCGGTCTTTCCCATCACCAGGTCAAAGGACATGGTAGATTTAGTCAAATCATCAGCAGAGGTTATAGGCTTAGTAAGGAGAGGGAAAGCAAAGCATTACTAGACTTAGAACCTTACCTTCTTCCCCCGTTTAGGCAGGATGTGGAATCCCTAAAGCAACACACCGGGAGTCAGGCAAGGAAGGGAAGGGAGCACATACATGCTAACTAACTAGCAAACATAAACACTAGCAAACATTAACTCTCCACTACGACAAGTACAGTTATGGCACAAAAAAAGTAAATCAAATATTACATATGATTTTGGGGTGTAATATAGGGGTTAAATAACAAGGAGCAACACAGCATTTAAGGAGACAAAATCTCAAAACTCCTTAAATATGTTACACGAGACAGAGAAGGTCTTTGAGTTAGCCCATTAGGTTTCCAGAGGACAACAGCAGGGAGAGGAAAGCAGACAGGACAATTACAATTTGGGGTAATGCACAAGCAGGAGGTGTATCTTGTAGCAAGTCTCCATGTGGTCAGAAGAACACAGGCTTAATCACAAGTGACTCACCGCTCCGTTGGTGTGGGGCTTCATGTCGACCAGGTGGTGTGTGCTGCCCCCTTCGGTCATCTCCATGGGGGCTGAAGCCCAGTTGGTGCTGGCCCGGGGGATCGGGGTGATGCCCTGGGTGGTGGACCAGGGGCCCTGGAAGTCCTCCACAGGGTACGGGCTGCTGAACTCTGCTGAAGGCTTCTTCACTGACTGCGACCGGTACCTCCGAGACACACAGATAGGACCATGTAAATGCACAGCCCTATATCAGTAAGATTCTCTGATGATACACTCTGGTGAGAGAAATAACACCAATATTTTGTAGAGTCGGTGTAGAACCAGGGGTGCAGCTAAGACTTGACAGAGTAATGGTTAGAGGAGGGTGGTAGGCCTCTGATGAGGGGCAGTGTGAATGGAGGTTAGGGCTTGGCAGGAGAGGAGAGGAGAAGAGAGGAGAGGAGAGGAGAGGAGAGGAGAGGAGAGGAGAGGAGAGGAGAGGAGAGGAGAGGAGAGGAGAGGAGAGGAGAGGAGAGAAGAGAAGATAAGGGAGAGGGGAGAAAGGACAGGAGAGGAGAGAAGGGAGAGGAGAGAAAGGACAGGAGAGGAGAGAAGGGGGAGGACTGAGAGGAGAGGAGGGAGAGGAGAGAAGGTAGAGGAGAAAAGGGAGAGGGGAGAAAGGACAGGAGAGAAGGGAGAGGACTGAGAGGAGAGGAGGGAGAGGAGAGAAGGTAGAGGAGAGAAGTTAGAGGAGAAAAGGGAGAGGGGAGAAAGGACAGGAGAGGAGAGAAGGGAGAGGACTGAGAGGAGAGGAGAGAGAGGAGAGAAGGTAGAGGAGAAAAGGGAGAGGAGAGAAAGGACAGGAGAGGAGAGAAGGGAGAGGGGAGAAAGGACAGGAGAGGAGAGAAGGGAGGGAACTGAGAGGAGAGGAGGGAGAGAAGGGAGAGGACTGAGAGGAGAGGAGGGAGAGGAGAGAAGGTAGAGGAGAAAAGGGAGAGGGGAGAAAGGACAGGAGAGGAGAGAAGGGAGAGGACTGAGAGGAGAGGAGGGAGAGGAGAGAAGGTAGAGGAGAAAAGGGAGAGGGGAGAAAGGACAGGAGAGGAGAGAAGGGAGAGGACTGAGAGGAGAGAAGGTAGATGAGAAAAGGGAGAGGGGAGAAAGGAGAGGAGAGAAGGGAGAGGGGAGAAAGGACAGGAGAGGAGAGAAGGGAGAGGGAGAGGACTGCGAGGAGAGGAGGGAAAGAAGGGAGAGGACTGAGAGGAGAGGAGTGAGAGGGAGAGGAGAGAAGGGATAGGAGAGAAAGGAGAGGAGAGAAGGAACAGGAGAGAAGGAACAGGAGGAGGGGAGAGGAGAGGAGGGAAGGGACAGGAGAGGAGAGGACAGAGAGGAGAGGAGAGGAGGGGGAGGAGGGAAAGGAGAGAAGGGAGAGGAGAGAAGGAACAGGAGAGGAGGGGAGAGGAGAGAAGGGAGAGGAGTGGAGGGAGAGGAGGGTATTATATTCTTACCAGCAGAAATATGCAAACAAGGCCAGCAGCATGATGAGAAGGACTCCCCCCAGTACACAGGCGATGACCACCACTGCCAACAGAGCCGCTACACAGAGAGAGATACATGAACACACTTCAGATAACCGGGAAATACAAACACCATACTAACTTTTATCAAATCTCTGGACCCATTTGGTTAGGAAAGAGGAGCTTTAGTGCAACATACAGTCAGTGCAGTTGAATCCAGCGTAGCCAAACGGGCATCTGGAATAGAACAATAATAGCAAACATGATACACATTTCATATCTAACCACAATACATTGTCTTAGATGACAGTTGTTCCTGGTGCAATTACACAGTGAGGGCACAAGGGGGCGCTAGTAGCTATCTACTTGGTGCTATCTACAATGCTTTAATGCAATATCAAAAGGGGATCTCTGCCTGTCTCAACCAAACAAAAATATATTAAATTAAAACACTCACGGCACACATGCGTCTCCCTCTGACCTTTGACCACTGGGACAGGCTATGGAGAAAGAGGAAACATAGGTGAGAGGCAGCCATTGAATTACATACAGAACCATGTGAATTATCGGATCTCTATGGAGACAGTGATGTCACAGTTTCACAGAGCGGAACTAACATGGGAACACTGTGATCTTAACAGCCACTCTGTGTACTGTAGCTCTGCTATCACAGAAGAGAACAGGTGAAGCTCACCAATGTTTGCTCAATAAGCCACATAATAAACACTTGCTTCTAAGAGAAGTTAATACATGTTGTAAAATCAGTGCGTACAATTTTAGATTTGAGGAACAGGCTACACAGTATGTGTAGTTTAACATGGCGCTGTGGGGAGCAGAGTCATCTATGTTAAGTAGTTCTCCCCATCCCATAACTTCCCCGCTCGGCAGATAGCGACCATGATTCTTCAACTGGTTTCCAGGGCAACGACCCCTTTGCAGACAAATACATTAAAGAGACATAGCGTGCTGTGGGTCAGAGAGGAGAAACGTCTACACAGCACTTGACCCTCTCTCTCTCTCTCCCTCTCTGTCTAAATTCAATTTCAATTTCAATGTTCAATTTAAGGGCTTTATTGGCATGGGAAACATATGTTTACATTGCCAAAGCAAGTGAACTAGATAATAAACAAAAGTGAAATAAACAATACAAATGAACAGTAAACATTACACTCACAAAAGTTCCAAAAGAATGAAGATATTCCATATGCCATATTATGTGCAAATAGTTAAAGTACAAAAGGGAAAATAAATAAATGTAAATATGGGTTGTATTTACAATGGTGTTTGTTCTTCACTTGGTTGCCCTTTTCTTGTGGCAACAGGTCACACATCTTTACATCTTGCTGCCGTGATGGCACACTGTGGTATTTCACCCAGTAGATATGGGACTCTATCAACATTTGGTTTGTTTGTGAATTCATTGTGTATCTGTGTAATCTGAGGGAAATATGTGTCTCTAATATGGTCACACATTTGGCAGGAGGTTAGGAAGTGCAACTCAGTTTCCACCTCATTTTGTGGGAAGTGTACCCATAGCCTGTCTTCTCTTGAGACACCTTTTCCCAATAGCAAGGCTATGCTCACTGAGTCTGTACATAGTCAAAGCTTTCCTTAATATTGGGTCAGTCACAGTGGTCAGGTATTCTGCCACGGTGTACTCTCTGATAAGGGCCAAATAGTTTGCTCCAGTTTGCTCTGTTTAAATATATATATATATATATATTTCCAGTGTGTCAAGTAATTGTCTTTTTGTTTTCTCATCTGTGGGGTCTATTTGTGTTCTCTTTCTCTCTCAATTCAATTCAATTTAATTCAAGGGCTTTATTGGCCAAACATGTTAACATTACCGAAGCAAGTGAACTAGATAATAAATAAAAGTGAATTAAACAATAAAAATCTCTATCTCTCTATTTCTCTGTCTCTGTCTCTCTCTCTCTCACACACACACACACACACACACACACACACACACACACACGCAAATGCATTCTTTTGACGGCAACATTCCCATTTTCCTCACACTGAAGCTAAGCCAAGTGTACTTGACCTTGCTCTGAGTCGGTCTGTGTCTGTCTGTGTCTCCTTTAATCTTTCCCCTCTATCAAATGGAATGTGTTCAGCAGCTCCATTATACAGTAGCTAAGCTGTTATCGTGTGTCTTGTGTAACATTTCAATGCACTCAGTGCGTACAACCACAAAGACTCCACCAAAACACCGACTCCTATCGTGAATGACCTTTCAATGAGCATGGAACCACTGGAGATAGGTTTGTACTCACCTGTGCAGCTTTGGTTTGAGTAGAAGCTGTTGATGTAGCCAGCCTTACAGGAGCATCTGGTCACTCCATCTTCTTTGTACTCGCACGTAGTAGAGCGGACATCACACGGTTGGGGGGCCTGATCACATAGGTCAGTGGCTGGGAAAAGGACAGGGACACACCCGTCAGGATAGGGACACTATGTAACGGTACTCCATGTTTTATGGGACTTTTTAATAGCTACAGAGTAGGAGAATGTCAGTATTTCTGTCTACTGTTGTTTGACATGACATTCTCCTCTGGTATAATAAAGTACCTATCTATCTATTATTTTCTATGAATAGAACGTCTGGTTAAAGCTCTCAGGTAGTAAGAATCTCCTTCTACACAGGTTGAAGAAGTATTGCACAGTGCCCACCGGTAAATGTAGCTCTCTGCAGTATAGTCCCACAGGTCGTGCCACAGGCTTGTATGGCTTTCTCTATAGCGCCATTGGTCGAAGTCTGGGTGGCACTGGAGCCTAGTTTAAACACGTTGTTCACGGTCGCGATCACACTGCCTTGCCTGTAGGGTCACAAAGACCATAGGTAATCACCATTTACAAGCCAGCTGTGGTCTATGGTCTATGGTCAAACCAATGTCCTGGTCATCACAACAAATCCCACTGGGCACACACTTGTTGAATCAACGTTGTTTCCACGTTATCTCAATGAAAGTACGCTGAACCAACGTGGAAAAGTTGTTGACATTACACCAGTGGGATATACATTGGATATCAACCATTCTTGACAATGTGGCGTAGAGAATCTCACCTAAGCAGCACCACATCAGTTTGGCTGTATCCAGACTCGTTTTCCAAGGCTCTTCTCAGCTAAAAAGAAGATAAGAGAGGATTATTGTCCCACTCTGTAGCTCTGAGAGGACAACACACTAACTACTGGGCTTTGTGACTCAGGGACCTACTGCCTCTGAGATCCTGGCTGCTGTTTGCTGAAATATGACTGATGACCGGTTGCTCATTTCATCCTGAAATGTCTGGTTGAGATGCAGGTCTCCAGAGAACACTTGGGCTGAAAATGAAGGGGGGGAAAAAGGAGTCAAAAAAAGGAGTCGTCATCAATACTAATATTTTCATCATCATCACCATCATCATCCCCACCATCCGCATCATCCTCAGCATCAGCACCATCATTGTCTTCATTATAACACCAACAACTAGCACTGACCTTGTACACAGCGGCCCTCTAAGAGGAAGGTCCCAGACACACACTGGCAGGTGCCATTGAGACAGATGCTATCGTACGGACAGGGAGTGGAGGGACACACTATGGAGATGGGTGGAGGCAGGGATGTGGTAGCAGTGATGGCTGACTCTGGCTGGGTGGTGATTCCACCGGTAGGGGAGGTGGAGGTGTGGAAAGGAGGAAGTGGGCTCTCACTAGTTTTGCTAGTTGGTTGTTCAGAGGTTTCTGTGGTAAAAAAAAAAAAGAAGAAGTAGGAAAGAAGACAAACAAAGATGAAATTAGATAGGAAGTTTCAACATTGATTAACATCTCACAGTGAAGATAATATCTTTGTTTTTAATCAGTTTGCTGCATTGTATTTAGTCCTCCTTCAGACACAACACAGACACAATCATGTTTACAACATCAGACACGGACAATTCCATTTTAAAACATACCTCCTGTAGGTGTGATGGTGGGTGAGGTGGCAGGGGTGGTGGTGGAGGTGTCTATGGGGGCCTCAGTGCTGCTGCCGGGGGTTTGGGTTGAGCCTGGAGAGGGTGGGCTGGAGGAAGAGCCGGAGGTGGGGGGCAAGGCTGGAGTGTCAGCTGTGGTTGTAGAATCGGTAGTCCCCTGTGTTCCAGTGGTTTTGTCTGTATGAGGGCTCCCTGTAATGGTAGCTGTGGGGGTTGAGGACGTGGCGCCATCGGTCACTGGGATAGAGGTCTCAGGGCCCTTTGTAGTGGGGACCTGGGAGGCCTCTGTATTGGCGGTGGTTGAGGTAGAGGGCGAGGTACTATGTGATACTGGGAGAGAGGTCTCAGGGCCCTTTGTAGTAGAGGAGGGGCGTGTTGAAGACAGGGTACCACCCTCTGTTACTGGGAGAGAGGTCTCAGGGCCCTTTGTAGTGGAGGAGGGGCGTGTTGAAGACAGGGTACCACCCTCTGTTACTGAGAGAGAGGTCTCAGGGCCCTTTGTAGTGGAGGAGGGGCGTGTTGAAGACAGAGAGGTCTGACCAGTTGGTGGGATGGTGGACTTTGTGATCCCTGTACCTGTGGTCTCACTGTCTTTGGTACCTGTATTTGTGGTAGCTGTATTGATAGCTGTTGTTTCATGTGTGCCTGGCTCTTTGGTACTGCTGGTTGGGACAATGTCTGGAGTTGTGTTTGAGGTACGGCCTGTCTCCGTGGTGACAGAGGAGGAGGCTCCGGCATGTTCCGTGGTAGACGGAGAGACCCCTCTGCTAAGGGCAGGTGTGGTGGTGGGTGTTGTCATGCCACTGTCTGTAGATTGACTGTCTTTTTCCGTCGACTCAGGGGACGTGACAGTGTACGCTGAGGTCTTGTGGGAGGAAGTCATCTCTGCTGTGCTGACCGACGGGATAGTTCTTGTTTCTGTCGCTGTGGTGCCGACTACTCCCGTAGACTCTGTCGTATCAGACGTTGAGGTCAGGTCTGTCGTAGTAGAGACCTCTTTAGTTTTAGAGACGGCTGCTGTTGTGGGTAAGGTGCCATCAGTGCTAGGGTGGACAGTTGAGGGGTCCTGGGTGGTGGTGGCTCGGTCTGTGGTGGCGGAGCTGGGTTCAGTGGAGACTGGGGTCGTTGTTGATAAGAGGGTGGTGGATCTGTCTCCTGGGGTCATGGATGTATCTGTGGGCCCAGGACTGCCGTGTGTTCCAGGAGTCTGGGTGTTGGGCTCCCCCCCTAAAGAAAAAGACAACACTACAAACATACAGTAAGTCATGAGCTCAGCTTCATGTGCCCCAAACACACTTTGCAAAACACCCCAAACCTGCAATACTGAAACAGACCTGTTATGTTAAGGTCAAAGGTTAGGGAGTCAAAGCCTGTGGTCTTAACCAGAAGTCTTAAACCTTGGCCAGTTACTCCTCTGGTGTGCATGTCCCCCCCCTATAATCAGGGATGACCAAGACTGATGGGTGAATTTAACTACCAGGTAGAAACAGAATATCTGAGGTGTTTGGGCCCTCCAGAAAATAAATGGAATGGCCCTGATTGACAGCATGCGTTCCAATACCACTTGGGCGATCTGCAAAAGCACAGGAATCTAAACACCAAAAGTGTTCAGTGTTGGAGCTGAGTGGTGAATAGTCATTGCGACATTTGCTTTAGCTTTAGCTGAGCTCACCACTCCGGTTGTGTCACAGAGACGTAGAAATGCTGCATCGCGTCATACGCGTGACAAAAGACAAGTACGCGGTCGTCCGCTTGCTGACGTACCTCGAACGCCACTCACTGCATCACGTAATGTCAGTGTGGTGTCTGGTCAAGTTTATTGCCAGTCTCTTCAAAGAGGACTCGGCGTCACATTGATCTTAGCGTGTTGTGGTGATGCCTGTCCACGGTGCTGTTAAACCCAATCTGCTCTGGTCTCTATGTGTTTGGCAGCTTCACAGCAGCTTGAGGAGCGGCACACCCAGCAGGAGGCCTTTGATAGAATACTGCCTCAGCCTGTTTACCCCGAGCCGCGGAGCTGGGTCCTCATCTGTATGCGTTGGCTGAATACGCTCAACCTTTCTATTTCCTCCTCCAGCTAGAGCAGAGAGGGAACACACGCACAACAGGGGCCCCATCCCAAATGGCACCTCATTCCCTACACAGTGCACTACTTTTGGCTCTGGTCAATATAGGGTGCCATTTGGGATGCGACTTAGGCAGATGGCAGATGGCAAGCCCTGCGTTTCTCCTACCGTACCAGGCAGCAGAGATGCAGGAGGAAGTAGGGGGGGAAACAAAGACTAATATCTGATTCTGTGTGCGATTCAATTATTTTCCAGGAACACACAGTACACGCCAGAGTGTACATTGCCTCGTGTGACCTAACGGCTCTGTCTCATGGTAACCAAAACCCTTTTACAGATGAAAAATGACCAAAGAGCACACACACACACACCTGTCAAGGCCGAACTTAATGGCCATCCGTATTTGAGATAGAGAACACACTTGTATCCAGACAGACTCTTTCACCACATACACACACAAACACAGACAGACACGCACACCCCTTTACCCACACATACGGTATGAGGGAGTGGATTGAATAAATACAGAGTTATCTGATATGATGGGTGGTGGACTGAGAGAAAGGCTTTTATGATCAGAGCTGACGTAATATAGATTTTATTGGTAATGATGATAACAAGGCGAGGTGACCGAAACCAGAAAACTTCTCCCGAAACTAGAACAGTGTGGGACCAATGACGCAAAAACAGAGATGCAGTTAACAGTACTGCATCACTCTGTTAGTAGCTCGTGTACACTTTAAGAATGAAAGAAGATAGCCCCGAGGGTTTTAGTTGATTCCGAGACATTAAACCCAACAAAGACTAATGAGAAAACACTAGATTTAATTATCCCCTTTTATTCACAGTGCAAGACACAAGAAGTCAACTGTATGTTCTTATAATGAGATTTCTGTCAGTTATGCCCATCCCTCTATTGATATATGATTATTACCTTTATTTAACTAGGCAAGTCAGTTAAGAACAAATTCTTATTTTCAATGACAGCCTAGGAACAGTGGGTTAACTGCCTTGTTCAGGGGCAGAATGACAGATTTGTACCTTGTCAGCTGGGGGATTCAAACCTGCAACCTTTCGGTTACTAGCCCAACGCTCAAACCACTAGGCCACCCTGCCGCCACAATGATGATATGAAGACATAGCTATGAGTAAGAGCCTTCCCCCTTCATACTGTACATTCTGGGTGTATCACCACAGTGTGTCACAGTACACTTTTATCTCTTGGTAACCAAATTAAAACATTCTGCCCATTGGTTAGATTCCTTCGCATAGATTTGCCAGTGGGCCTTGGCGATGCAGACATGCCTGACAGAATGTGTTGTCTTCAGACCAGCGTCTTAGCAGAAACCGGATAAATACACAATAATGAAGCCTAGCAATGTGGTTGCTAACTAAAACCTGGAAACCTAATCTATGGTCCATTGTACTGGAACAACAAAAAAAACACACAGATTCCAAACATAAGAAATCTCCCTGGCAACCTGAACAAAGAGCAGGCTGAGCATAGATCATCCAGTGTGATCCTGGACAAGGCAGGCCAATAGCCTACCTATCAAAAATGACCAATGCCAAGCGCAAACATTTACAGTAGTGTAATGTGTAAATGGGTGTTTAAGCAGATGGTGGTGACAGAAATCAGGCCCTGCCCCACAACACAACTACTGGGAAGTCAAAGCCTAATTTAGCATCTACATACAGTAGGCAGTAGCCCACTACTTCCTGCTATTCTCCATCCAACACACAGACCTTTCCCTCCGTCAGGCCCATTGGTAGCTCTGAGGTGTCGGTTAAATGCCACTTGATTTTGCACCCTCTAAGTCAGCCTTTCTTAAAGTAGGGGTCGCGACCCAAAGTGGGTGGAATTGCAGGGAATTAGCTGTAAAACTTAAATGTTTTTCTCTCTGCCCCATTGCAAAATGAGCAGAATTGTATGAAATGTCCTGCTAAATGTCCTCCTCGCCCCATGGCATGATTTGTAGAATTGCAGAAAACATGCTTTAAAACCGTTCAATTCTCTCTACGTCCCATGGCAACATTTGAAATGACTGATCACGAAATGTCTAATTTGGGTTCCAGGCTGGAAAAGTTTAAGAACCCCTGTTCTAAGTCATGAGCTACAAACATCTTGTCACGGCCAGGGTGTGACTAGGGCAGCATTCTATGTTCAGTTTCTATGTTTTGTATTTCTTTGTTGTTTGGCGCGTGTGGTTCTCAATCAGAGGCAGCTGTCTATCGTTGTCTCTGATTGAGAATCATACTTAGGTAGCTTTTTCCCCACCTGTGTTTTTTGGGTAGTTGTTTTCTGTTTTGTGTGGCTGCACCAGATAGAGCTGTTTCGTTTGTGCTGGTTTGATCATTTTTGTTCTAGTGTTCGGTTCTAATAAAAATCATGGACACGTACCACGCTGCACCTTGGTCCTCACCTTCTTCCACCAACAACCGTTACACATCTGTTGTGACACGAGGTGAGAAGAGTTTGATAACTATTGAGAACAGTTGAGAATAGACTGGATGTCAAATCAACAACAAACCGATACCAAAATTATACTGGATGGAAAATCAGACTACGCACTATACAACACTTTCTAAGAACACCAATAGTAAATCTAGCCACATCCCCAATACTGCTGCCATGCAAACAGCCATACACTGAACACCATGATATCCAAGGCAACAGAGTGGAAACCGAGGGAGAGGTGAGTATCGGCTGGTGAGTTAAAGCAATGACAGTTATCTGATCACTTCTCTCTGTCAGCACTGCAACAATGACAAAACTACAACACAATGGTGTGTGTGTGGTTGTGCGTGCGTGTTTGTGATGACCTTTCCACAGTTCCCCCACCCCTCTCATTCAAATGCTTCCGTCCTGGAAAAGTTTAACCTCACTTGAAAACAATCACTGACGTCTCATTTAGATCCACATCAGACAGACTGGCTTGGATCACAGAGTCGGCTCTCTACGGCTGGAGTCATTCTGCTATATCCTGACACATTTTGTGCATGATGTGGGTATACCATACACCATGAGAGTGTGGCCATGTTGTAAAATTGAAGATCCCTTCCCAGACAGGTCGACATGAACATGAGTAGACATCGCTACTGGGGAGCCTTGACTTCGTCCTAAAATACCCCCTGCCTACCTGTCACTGGACTCAGGAGGAGGCTCCGGACCCCAGGCAAGAATATCAGGCCTGACACACTCACATGCATATATGTAGGCATGCACACACACACACAGGTTTTCATCAAACGCGCACACAGAGGCTATCCTGTGTCTTACAAAGTAATCTGAGGATTGTGTCCCTCTGTACAATCCTTCCACCACGGCTGATTCAGATTCAGAGAGTTTACAGTAATAGTCACATGTACAGGGTTGCAGGTGTGATTGCAGGGTTCAGTGAAGATGTTAGGCTTTGAGTTCCAACATGCAGAACTAAGTGAAATAAAAATAATGAAAACGGTCCTAAAAAAAATAAAAAAATCTTAGTAGAAATATACATAAATGACAACTGTGGCAGTGATGACTAAATACATGTACATTGGTGTGGAGGCAGAGTACAGACTGAGGGGGTGGAATGACCACAGAGGGAGAAGCATGACCATAGAGGGGGACCAAGTCAAAAAAAACTATACGAATTGTACTCGGTCATGATGTGCATATTAACAACTGCAACATTGATGCTTCTCTGTGTATTATTACTTCAGTATACACGTCATCATAGTTGCTGTAGTTTCATAAGCAACATCAAACTAAACTGGTGCGGAATTAAACAACTCGCAAGGGGAAGTTCTGTGTGGGTTTGAAATATCCCTGCTATCAGAGGGGGCTGGTGGGGGGAGCTATAGGAGGACGGCTCATTGTAATAGCTGGAATGGACTAAATGGAACGGTATCAAATACATCAAACATACGGAGGCCACATGTTAGACTCTGTTCCAGCAATTCCATTCCAGCCATTACAATGAGCCCTGTCCTCCTATAGCTCCCCCCACCAGCCTCCTCTGACTGCTATTTCCTTTAAAGTTCCACTAACTTTTTTTTAACTTAAACAGGACTGGCACGTAGTCCAACTACCACTCATTTGAATCGTTATCTTCACTAACGTATTACCAGGAACTACTGCTAATGTTGATCAAAGCATATCAAACCAGAAGAGACACTGTACAGGTAGGGTACAGTATAGTGTAGATTATGTAAACGGTATATTGCAGGACAGTCAGAAGCCCTCTTTTAGGTATTAACCTAGTGTTACAGCCAGATAATCTCAGGAAGACACAATGAGATAACGGGGTTAAATCAGACCACCCAGGGGTCAAAGGACACCTATTGAACTTCACCATATAGGGGACCACACACTCAGGAAGAGCTCATGTTTTTTTGTAAAGTGTATTGAGACGTGTGAAATGCACTGCAAATCAAACTTGACTTATAACAGACAAAATGGTCCAGATTGGGTTGGACCAGATTCACATCAAGTCACTGCAACAGTGTATACATTAGTGTCATACAGTGTCACTCCCAGGGTCATACTGCACGTCACACACACAGTGAAGTAAACATCGACAGACTCAAACAGAAAGAATAAAAATAAGGTCACAGTCTGTCACCCAGCCACACCCTCAACCTCCCCTTCCCACACAGGAAGAAAAGGGAACAGCATCGAGCGGAGGCTGAGGGACTCGCATGCCACCGCTAAGCAGTGTGGGAGTGTGTCCGTTGCCAGCTGTCAAAGTTCTGATGGCCACACTACAAATCACTGAGGGAGAGAGACAAAGAGACAGGGTGGGGGAGAGAGGAGAGCGAGACTGAGAGACTCCACGCCGATGACGCTCATCTGTCATCCCAGGCTTTCTTTTCATGTGGCACAATGGTACTCCTGTGAACTGCCCCTTTATGAACTCAACCGACTGCCAGATAAACAATTACCTTGCTACCTGTTGCCCCCTCAACCCCAACCCCCACAGACTCTACTCGGTAATGTACTTCAAGATAATACGTGTCCCAAATTGCATCCTATTCCCTATATAGTGCACTACTACAAATTACACTCTATTCCCTACATAGTGCACTCCTTGCATAGTGCCTCTGGTCAAAAGTAGTACACTACACAGGGATTAAGGGTGTCATTTGGGACGTAATCCCAGTCTGGAGTCTGCAGATGACAGTGCTCGGGGAGGGAAGAAAGGGTTTAAATAGACAGGAGGAGTCATGGCGGTTCCGGAAACCTGCCTCCAGTAGACACTTTCAGTCACTTGGAGTTTCCACGGAAACATGGCCAGCTTACGGGTGGGGATTAGGGAAGTGCGTTCCTGAAATAGTTTTTATCACATCTACCAGCACTGTGAGAAACAAAGACCTGATTACGGAATGCTCACGGAAAAACGGAGAAAGAGAGAGAGAGAGAGAGAGAGAGAGAGAGAGAAAGAAATATGGGCCATCGGGTTAGTGACTGACCCCACAGAGACTGATAACGAAAGGATTTTCTAATTAGCGCCATCACAGTAATGTGACGTCCCTTCAGAGTTGATTAGTGTAGTCTAGTCTGTCTGTCCATGCAGTTCACTGTTTACAAATGCTAATAGGAATAACAGTTACTGACAGTGCTCACAAATGACATATCAAACACTCTGAATCGATAGGGGGTGTAATAGCATGTATGACATCTCAGAACATAACATGCAAAATAACAACATGTACATGACATAGGACTAGTAATGCAGGACTTCAGTCCATGCTAATTAGAAGTCCCAAGTACAGGCCTCCGAGCCGGCTAATGAGGTGGACATTTCTAACATACTGCTTTATGACCTGTAGGACCAATGCTTGTAGGGAATGTTCCCCTTCTTACATCAAACACACACACACACACACACACACACACACACACACACACACACACACACACACATACACACACAGTAGCAGCAAGCAGGTCAGTTTCCTTCAGCTTCCCCTGGTGTAGTGAGTCTCTCTGTCCTTTGGGCCCTGTCCATGTTTCTGTTACCACGGCTGCCACATCAAAGCAGGGCAGCCGACGCCAGTTCACCAGAGGTGACCGTATCTCACGGAGATGAGGAGGAGCTTTCATTTTCACCTCTTACAGACCAACCACTGCCATATCCCTGTGTCTGCTATTCTCTTTCAATCACTCTCTCCTCTCTCTCACACCGAAGAGGTGCCTCATCCGGGTAATAGGCCTTCCTGAAAACCTCGTCCCTCGGATATGGGGGATATAAACCTATTGAACCGTCGTGTTTCTCCGTCCTTCTGCTTAGTCTGGCGTTTGTGAAGCCACTTTGGGTCCTTGAAAAGCGGTATATAAGTACCATGCATTATTATTATTAAGGTTGCTGATGCCGCAGCACTCTCTCTCTGTGACAATGATCCCTCACATAGTAATACAAGCTGCTTGGGGGACAGATTCCTAATTAGTCTAATCAAGCTGAACATGTCCATGGTCAATGGAAGGAATGAGAATGGCCATATCTCCCTGCCTTCATCCAATATCATGACGGTGAAGTCTGTGCATAGTTGCTCATGGGAAAGTCACTTGTGACAGCGTATAAGGCATCTTACACTCTTCAAATCAACAGGACAATAGACAGGCATTGTCATAACTGGGTAAAGCAGGTAGCCTGGCGGGTAGGAGCGTTGGGCCAGTAACCGAAAGGTTGCAGGATTGAATCCCTGAGCTGACAAGGTAAAAAATCTGTCGTTCTGCCCCTGGGCTAGACAGTTAACCCACTGTTCCCCGGGTGCCAACGATGTGGATGTCGATTAAGGCAGCCCTCCGCACCTCTCTGATTCAGAGGGGTTGGGTTAAATGAGGAATGAGGTATCCCCTTTCCCTAAAGGTCTTGCATCATTTGTCTGTGAGATTACATCTAAGGAATTAACAGGTTTCCTAATTCCCGAAAGACAATTTCACACTGCTCTCAAATCAAAGTTTATTTGTCGTGTACACATATTAGCAGATGCTAAAGCCGGCGCAGCTAAATGCTTTTGTTCCACGGTCCAACAGTGCAGTAAATGTCTAACAGTACAATACTAATACAGAATTATAAAGTGGGGGGTTAGAGCCCTGAATGCTGATTGGCTGACAGCTGTGGTATATCAGACCATATATCACGGGTATGACAACACATTTATTTTTACTGCTCTAATTACGCTGGTAAACAGTTTATAATAGTAATAAAGCACCTCAGGGGTTTGTAGTATATGGCCAATATAACACGGCTACGTGCTGTGTCCAGGCACTCCGCGATGCGTATGAACAGCCCTTAGCCGCGGTATATTGGCCATTTACCACACCTCCTCGGGCGATGTTGCTTAAATAACCGGGATACACCCGGGTTACGGGATGAGCAGAGGCTTGAATGTTGTTTCAGACAGGGCGTGTTTGAGATTGCTCAATTTGTTCACAATGCCTGGAGGAGAAGGCGAAATGTCCTGTTTGGCTAGAAGGTAGCTGTACTGGCCATCGTCTGCCTGGGGTAGGGCCTGCTTGACACACACACACACATGTACACACACACACACACACACACACACATCACTCACAGGCACAAAGACACACACACTGACAGAAGAAAGGCAGTCGCACAGCTAGAGGGTCTTGTACTGATTTGTCAACACCGGGCCCCACAGCAGGACTCATCACTATGGGTGGCACGGAAGGACACACAGAGCACAGTCCTACTTTCTCTACTAGGGAAAGATCAGAAGATTTAAGTTGCAGTCATTGTTTATTCCCTTGCCTTTTTCTTCATCATTACCTCAGTTGATTTATTTACATGCTTATCTCCCTTGGTCTCTCTCTCTGTGACCTCTCTACCTTCAGCTTGACCCGTGGCTTGCCCTAGTTGTAAGACTTAAGGGGAGGTGAGTTTGTGTGTCTACGTCCCCCTCCCTATATCCTATATCAGCACAGAGGGCTCGTCCAGCCTTGACTATCTGTAGGTAACAGATGGTTCCCTGGAGCAGCGAGGGCTCCTCGCTCACTGGGCCTCTGCTCTGAGCACATATCATATCCTATTAAAGCTCGGCCAGCACATGCTTTCCAATTACAGAGTGAGATTTACAGCCCCTAATCCAACTCAGCGAGAGGGAGGAAAGAGGAGGGGAGAGAGGTGATAAGATGAAAGACAAGATGGAAGAAAGAAAGAAGAAGCAAGAGTGTCAATGAAAAGGGGAGTGCAGGCAGAGAGAGAGAGAGAGAGATTGTGGGTAAAGGCTAGGCGGTATAGTGAGGAGAAAGGAGACACTACCAAACCCGTGTCACACTCACCGTACCCTATTTATCCTGACCTCGGCATAGTGACCACTCGTTGATATCTGGGCTTCATCACACTTAAAAGGGAGGACTGATGAATGTGTGTGTGTGTGTCTGCTCGCTCTGTCCGCCCCATCCATTACCTCCTGTATAGACCCTGCCTGCTCTGCACATATAATATCATGACTAACCACCAAACTATGAAGCTGCCGACACGAAGAATGTATGTGGTCAAAGAGGAAAGAGACAGGGTTAAGAAGGGGAGGAGAAGAGACACTGAACATGCTCTTTCTTATCGGGGACACACGCTGGACGATGGGCGTCCATGGCGCCAGACTCAGAGGAAGAGGTGATCGACCCTCAGGAGGTCCTTCATGTGTATCATTTTACTACACACACACACACACACACACACACACTTCTCGTACAAGCCTCCTTCAGTTCAGAGCCAAGCTCTCTCCCTGAGTTACAGAGTCCTTAAACGCATAACAAGTGAGCGAACTATAAACACAGCCTGCAGGGACCAGGGACCAGCAAGGACTGAGCCACATGACAGTGGCTCCTCTCAGGGCTCTGATGGTAACTTTTGACCTGAAATATGGCCTTCCCTATAGGGCAGGGATAGGCAACTTTGATGGGGGTGAGGGCCACAAAATCTGAACTCATCATGAGGCACTAGCCTTTTGGGGGCCCTAAGCGATTTTGCCATTGGGCAGAGAGAAGATTTTACAATGTTCTAAAAGTTTCATTCAATTCCACTCATTTTGCAAAGGAACAAATGAGCAGTTTTACAGCTTATTTCCTGCAATTCTGCACATTTTGCCATAGGGGGAGAGAAATGTTTGCTGTTTTTTAATATGATATCTGAGTGAGAGAGACTAACAAAATCAATGGGGGTCCCCTGGTTGGAAATACGACCATGACATTTTTACCAATTTACATTTTAGACATTGGCTATTTGAGTGACTGTCAGTGACAGACTTAACATAAGAGAAAAACTGCTCAAATCAAATCAAATGTTATTTGTCACATACACATGGTTAGCAGATGTTAATGCGAGTGGAGCGAAATGCTTGTGCTTCTAGTTCCGACAATGCAGTAATAACCAACAAGTAATCTAACTAACAATTCCAAAACTACTGTCTTATACACAGTGTAAGGGGATAAAGAATATGTACAATGATGCACAAGCAAATTTCTAAATTGCACCTAGTGTATTCTACTATTTTAACTCGCAACAGTACATTGAGATCTCGACTCGGGTCCTAAAAAATGTTATAATAATTGATCCGTGGTCCAAAAACAGCGGGCACGTGGGCCGGCCAGTTGCCCATCCCTGCTATAGTTGGCAACGTGATGAAGCAACCCCATAGCAGCCCTAAGTAAGAGACTGCGACCAATAGAATCAACTTCCTGTATAAGGCAGCAGGGCTAAGGAGCAGCATGGCTGAGCCTATAGGCTCATTAAGATTCCACAGTACACTTCACCAGTGTTGCAGGCTAAAAGAGTATAGAAGAGAGAGTACAGAAAGAGCTACACTTCTTTGAATGGTTAAGATGTGTGTCACAACCTGCCAGAGAGCAGTGGAACCAATGACTCAGTCTTCAGTAAGTCTTGGCTTCTATTTGGAGAGTTTTGGGGAACCCCCTGCTAAGAGTCTAAGATAGCCACTAGTTTTGAAGTATTAGTACTGCACATATGAAAAGAGATCCATCAGAGCCTTAAATAATGGTTTATTACCTTACATAATAATGGATAGAAAAACACACACTATATATACAAAAGTATGATGACACCCCTTCAAATTCGGCTATTTCAGCCACACCCGTTGATGACAGGTGTATAAAATCGAGCACACAGCCATGCAATCTTCATAGACAAACATTGGCAGTTGAATGGCCTTACTGAAGAGCTCAGTGACTTTCAACGTGGCACCATCATAGGATGCCTTTCCAACAAATCAGTTAGTCAAATATCTGCCCTGCTAGAGCTCCCCCGGTCAACTGTAAGTGCTGTTATTGTGAAGTGGAAACATCTAGGAGCAACAACGGCTGAGCCTCGAAGTGGTAGGCCACACAAGCTCACAGAACGGGACTGCCGAGTGCTAAAGCACATAGCACGTAACAATTGTTTGTCCTCGTTTGCAGCACTCACAACCAAATTTGAAACTGCCTCTGGAAGCAACGTCAGCACAAGAACTGTTCGTTGGGAGGTTCATGAAATGGGTTTCCATGGCCAAGCAGCCGCACACAAGCCTAAGATCACAATACACAATGCCAATTGTCGGTTGATGTGGCGTAAAGCTCACCGCCATTGGACTCTGGAGCAGTGGAAACACATTCTCTGGAGTGATGAATCACGCTTCACCATCTGGCATTCCGACAGACGAATCTGGGTTTGGCGGATGCCAGGAAAATGCTACCTGTCCCAATGCATAGTGCCAACTGTAAAGTTTGGTGGAAGAAGAATGATGGTCTGGGGCTGTTTTTCATGGTTCGGACTAGGTCCCTTAGTTCCAGCTACAGCATACAATGACATTCTAGACGATGCTGTGCTTCCAACTTTGTGGCAACAGTTTGGGAAAGGACTTTTCCTGTTTCAGCATGACAATGCCCCTGGGCACAAAGCGAGGTCCATACAGAAATGGTTTGTCGAGATCGGTGTGGAAGTACTTGATTGGCCTGCACAGAACCCTGACCTCAACCCCATTGAACACCTTTGGGCTGAATTGGAACACTGACTGAGAGCCAGGCCTAATTGCCCAACATCAGTGCCCGACCTCACTAATGCTCTTGTGGCTGAATGGAAGCAAGTCCCCGCAGCAATGTTCCTAAATCTAGTGGAAAGCCTTCCCAAAAGAGTGGCGGCTGTTATAGCAGCAAAGGGGGGACCAACTCCGTATTAATGCCCATGACTTTGTAATGAGATGTTTGACAAACAGGTGTCCACATACTTTTGGTCATGTAGTGTATTTGAAAATGTAGCTTAAGTGGATCTAGGGTAGGGCAACGTTTGGAGATTGATTTAAATACCCCACAGAGCTCTGGATTTTCCTTGTATATCCCACACGAAATGGCACCTGCTTTGAGAAGTGTATTTTGAACAATATTCCACCGAATGATCCATGCGTACACGGGCGTTTCAACAACAAGACATTATCCTAGAAAACATTTAAATCAAGCTTACCTGTGACAACAATCCATAGGAGGATGAAAAGTTGATGACAAAATAATGTCATGTTCACCCTGTGTATAACGGTTCGTCCGAGTTCAGATAATCAAGATGAACAACAACAAGGTTTGTGCCCGGTAACGGTCTTGCTGGAGACGCAGTAACTTATTCCCTTCGTGCCGGACAGTGTCTGCCACAGGTGGGTCTCTCTTTGAGCCCGTTTAGAGGTCTCAGCAGTATTAAATGCTTAGTCCCTCCTCGTGGGCGGGCCCTGCTGCCTCCCTCCAACAAGCTCGGTCACTGACAGTCCCGAGTGTCCTCTTAGGACTCTCAGGGAAAGTAGATAAGGCAAGCGCGCCCAAGACCTAGGCCTGTGGTATTTTTGGCATTGTCTGATGGTGATGAATGTATTAATGCTTTTATATTACGGTATTTTAACTATTCAACCAACACTCACATTTGGCCAGTGTTGACAAGTAAAAGTCCGATGACGACAAATTGGATGACGACTAATGTCCCCATCCCGAAGGAAACGGTTTGATAAATTGAAGCCTGCCACATTTTTCATACAGGACTTGTTTATACAAATGGACAATTAAGCTTAAATAAATACAAAATTGCATTTACGTCTTTAGCTATAACTGTAGGATAATGTTCCCGTTGGGGGGATTTTATGGCTGTATCTGATCAGATAACATGTCCATCACAACACGAGGCATTTGTTTGCTTCTAGCAATATCAACCCAATTTTTCAACATAAATATGGTTCCTGGACCATGACATTTATAACTTTATGGTTTCAAATATATGTGAATTATCAGTTAAGGCTAAATGTTGAGGCATTGTAATATAGCCTACTGAAAGGACACGACACAAAAGGTGCTATCTAGAAGCTAAAAGGGTTCTTCGAACTCATTTGAATAATTATTTTTGGTTCCAGGTAGAACCCTTTTGGAACACAAACGGGTTCTACCTGGAATCAAAAAGGGTTCGCCTATGGGGACAGCCGAAAAACCGTTTTGGAACTCATTTTTTTCTGTGTACCTAACCTTTCTCTTATTTAATCAAATTAGCCTGAGCTGTTCTTGCTCTGCGGGTTTTATTGATCTGAAGACGTCAGACATTTGACAGCACAAAAACTGTCTCAAAGGGTAATCTATTCATTAATACGCACATATTTGATCGCGACACCAAACTTTCAGTTGCATCAAGTGGTTGTCTCTTATCGTCAGATATTTGAGGAGCGCCAAGGATAACATACCTGTAGGCTAGCCTATGCAGTGTCCCCACTAGATATCAACGACAGATACATCTTGCTTAATTAATGAAAGGCACTCGATGACAGGTATATCTGTCTGACAATGCCATTTTAATCGTTCCTTGGAGTTAATTGATTATTACAAGTGAATTGATTGGATTTAATTTAATTGATTTGATTGTTTGCGCTGGTGTTAGACAAAATAATCTCCAATCCATTGCCTAATCTCCAATCAAAATCACCAATTGGGCCATTTATACGCAGGCCTAGGCTAGCCTGCGTAAAAATCATATCCAGTCGACTAGTTTTTAAAAACCTCTCAAATTCAACATAACGCTTGTGTTGTGTCTTATAATGAGCTGCACCCTGGTCTCGTAGACTACACGTCAGCGGGGTTTAGGCTTTACAGTGAGTCAAATCGTGGGCACGGTCAGAGTGAACAAGAGACATCGGCATGGCATGCCATGGTGCACTTGACTGGCGGGCCTTGGGGTAATTACGCACGCTTAGATATTCAAACAGATAAAGCAATATTGTGCAACACTCTTTGGTGTTTCTGTCACAGTCAGAGCCGGCAAGTATTATCACCGCGCGCATGTAAAGCAGCAATGGAATTCAGTCACTTGGGTAACCTGGCAGAGGTCATGGTTGGTATGAGGTAAACGCATCCAGGTTGATGATACATCGTGCTTGGAGCGAGATTAACTGTGAATTTCCGATACAGACAAATAGACTGTTGGCGTTTATTTGGGGTTCTCTCAGTTGCCATCAGTTTTCAGTTGTTTTCTCATCAGACTGTTGCATAATGGTGTTTTTTCTCTCCATTTGATAGCCTACAGGACTTGTTTTCGGATGTATGTTCCACTTCTATTTTCATTGGTGGTTTTATGCAAGCATTTGTCCAGTCAGAAGTTATATATTCTTTGTGATGAGTCAGCCTGGTCTCATAGACTAGAAGTTACATATTAAACAAATACGAAATACAGAAAGACCGAAAATTAGTATATGTTACATTTGGTATGGTTACATAAGACAGATGGTTACTTAAAGTGGAACTGACAGCATTTTAACCACTTTGCAGATATGACACAAACAACAACATTAACCGGAAGGTTGCTGGATCTAATCCCTGAGCTGACAAGGTTGTTCTGCCCATGAGCAAGGCAGTTAACCAGCTGTTCCCTGGGTGCCGAAGAGGTGGATGTCGATTAAGGCAGCCCCCTGCACCTATACACAGACTCATCTTACCGGACGGAGTGTGCTGTTCTATCTAGCAGGTACAGCGAATATCCCGCCAGCTAAATGTTATCCATGTCGTCATTCAGCCAGATCATACTTTTTAGTATGAACAGCACACTGTTCTGTCATACTTTTTAGTATGAACAGCACACTGTTCTGTCATACTTTTTAGTATGAACAGCACACTGTTCTATCATACTTTTTAGTATGAACAGCACACTGTTCTGTCATACTTTTTAGTATGAACAGCACACTGTTCTATCATACTTTTTAGTATGAACAGCACACTGTTCTGTCATACTTTTTGGAGAAATGTCCTCAGGTCTGATGAAACAAAAATAAAACTGTTTGGCCATAATGTTTGTTATGTTTGGAGGAAAAAAGGGGAGGCTTGCAAGCCAAAGAACACCATCCCAACCGTGAAGCATGGAAGTGGCAGCATCATGTTGTGGGGGTGCTTTGCTGTACGAGGGACTGGTGCACTTCACAAAATAGATGACTCATGAGGAAGGAAAATTATGTGGATATATTGAAGCAACATCTCAAGACATCAGTCAGGAAGTTAAAGCTTGGTCACAAATGGGTCTTCCAAATGGACAATGACCCCATGTGATGAAAGAAATAACAGCTGAAATAAATCATTCTCTCTACTATTATTCTGACATTTCTCATTCTTAAAAATAAAGTTGTCCTAACTGACCTAAAACAGGGATTTTTTACAAGGATTAAATGTCAGGAATTGTGAAAAACTGAGTTTACATGTATTTGGCTAAGGTGTATGTAAACTTCCGACTTCAACTGTACATACCTCAACCAGAAGCCATGGATTGCAGGCAACATTCGCACTGGTTCAGGACTCTAACCCGGAAGCTTATAAAAAGTCCTGCTATGCCCTCCAACAAACCATCAAACAGGCAAAGCGCCAATACAGGACTAAGATTGAATCGTACTACACCGGCTCCAATGCTCATCGGATGTGGCAGAGCCTGCAAACTATTACAGACTACAAAGGGAAGCACAGCCATGAGCTGCCCAGTGACACGAGCCTACCAGACGAGCTAAATCACTTCTATGCTCGCTTCGAGGCAAGCAACACTGAGGCATGCATGAGCACATCAGCTGTTCCAGACAACTGTGTGATCACGGTCTCCGTAGCCAACGTGAGTAAGACATTTTAACAGGTCAACATTCACAAGGCTGCGGGGCCAGACGGATTACCAGGACGTGTGCTCCAGGCATGTACTGACCAACTTGCAAGTGTCTTCACTGACCTTTTCAACATGTCCCTGATTGAGTCTGTAATCTCAAATGTTTCAAGCAGACCACCATAATCCCTGTGCCCAAAAACACTAAGGTAACCTGCCTAAATGACTACAGACCCGTAGCACTCACATCCATAGGCATGAATTGATTTGAAAGGCTGGTAATGGTCCTCACAGTAAAATGATTGTACCAAATCTTAATTTTGTCTCCAGAATAGATCTTTGGAAAATATGATTTCTTTGTTTCAGCATCTTGAGAGAATGCAAATGCACTCTTAGGGACCTGTTGTGTAGCCTAAACTTTCTTTCAGCAACATAAAAGCTGACAGTATTTAATTTTCAACCACATAGAATATGCAGCCAAGATTAACTGAAATACTATTATAAACATGTTGGATCATTTTTTACAGCTTTTAATATCCTTAAAACCGGTCAAACTGATTGGCCATTTGGAAATCTCCCTGGTCCCTGAACATCCTCACTATGTGACAGAAGCAGAAATGAAAGAAAAAACTTTACTGATGTCAACTATACCGAAAATATATATATAAATGCAACAGTTTCATAGAGTTATAGTTCATATAAGGAAATCAGTCAATTGTATTTTAAAAAATTGCTTTTTAGTATTCTAGACGAGCATCAAATAATGACGAGAGAAGTTGCATGCATCTAATTATAGACAAGTTGACTTACAAATAGCCTACCACTTGTCGAAAATGATAAGCAGAAAAATATGTAAATGAGTCTTTAAAAAAATAATAATCCTGCACCGCCTGTCTTTCTGCCGTCCCCGAGTAACGTGCGCAAGTAGCCTACATGAAAACATCATGGTTGTGTTTATACCACATTAAAAGGTAGACTAATACATTGTAAAAGTTAAATGACACATCTTTCCTATTAGGCCCATGCAGATCCTATTAAATGAATAGGGCTTCACATGGGTTCCTGTGTGGCTCAGTTGGTAGAGCACGGCACTTGCAATGCCAGGGCTGTGGGTTTGATTCCCACGGGGGACCAGTACAAACAGTACTCTAAGTTGCTCTGAATAAGAGCGTCTGCTAAATATATTCATTGATTAGGCCCATAAAAAAGGGTGTGCAGACATAGGTCCTCGTTCTGGGAATAATTGAACTCTACTTTCACCCTTGTCCATACCAAATGTAACATATCATACTAATTTCAGTTTCCTGGATTTACATTTACTATGTTACAACTACCCAGGAATCCTGGTTGGATGAGTCCCATTCCATGAACAAGAGAGGCCTCTAAATATAGAATATATATGAAGTCTCAAACTGATTGCACAAACCTTCCAGAACAATGGCAATTTTCATTGGATTTTCAAATACGCTTGCCTGTTTTAAAATAAATTGGCTATGTTGAGTTGAAGAACAGAATGTACAATGAAAGCACAGATCTCAAAATGACCCAATCTCAAATGATTTGTGTAGCCAAGCAACTATAAAGTTAGTAAAACGATTGTAAATCATGACAAATTATCAAGGAAGTCAGTACTCAGAAATGGGGTCAATAAAATGTACCACTATGTCATTGTGTTTTCTCAAGGAGTGGACAATAGTTTTTTAAAATGTCTCATACTGAGTTGTTTAAATGTCTCAACTATTCAGGAGTTGTCTAAAGCGCAACGAGATCTGGCAACCAGACTTGAGCTAGACACACCCACCTACATCTATAGGTGAATGTCTCATTGAAAAGATCCAAGATTCAGCAGTTCTGACCATCATGTATCTGGGAGATCTCTGTCAGTTTCAGGATAAAAAGGTCAAATCTTGAATCTCCCGTACTGTACCATCCCCAAACCAACACTGAGGAAGAAGAGCCTGCAGCTCCAGACTGGACAAGCTCAGCTCTGGCCTTTGTCACTTTGAATGGAGTTCAACTTCCTCTCTCATTATTGTTTACTACTCAATATCCCCTATATATGTAGTCTTTCTCCTACACAACCCAGATCCAACTCTGTTGAATTATCCAGTGCTTTGATGAGAAGAGAGAAACAAGCTGATAAAGTCTAAAAGAGAGAAGAAAAAAAACAGGCAGGCCACTCTAGGCTTTCATCAAAACAGTGTTTAGAAGCCAAGGTTAAGTAAGTGCTGACCAGCCAAGAACACCTTGACATTCCACTCAGCACAAACTGGGAGTCAACTCCATTGATTTGAGCTTTAATACAAACAGGTATGTAAACTGTATTTTCCCTTGTTGCTGCACCCCTATTGGCATTAATGGGTTTCTTCCTGTACATTTAATTTATGACAGGAAATGTGCAATGCGACTGCTTCCACGTATCAGATTGGTCAACAATGTGGGAGTATGAAGGGATGACACTGACTAAGCCACGTATCATGTCTGATGTATCATACACAATTCATCCAAACACCCTCACACCTGACACAACTAACACAGACATACGGTAACATGAGTCAATGTCAAACCACTGGTAAATGAACAAGGCCCTCCTTCATGGAGATATAAAGTAGAAAGCTTTTCTCGAAGTTGGCTGCATATTCTTTCATGAGGGTGTAACGAAAGACAAACACATATGCCAATACAGCATGGCAACATCTACACAGATATGAAATTGACTACGTCACTGCTAAACACTGGTTTCGATTAAGAATTCAATGGCCAGAAGTAGGTCATTCACTCAGGTCATAGAAATTCATAGAAACATACTCTAAATATGTAGCCTAATCAAAGGTCAATTATCAAACACATATTCCTACATGTAAATGCATAGAAAACACATATGGGCCTCCCGCGTATTGCAGTGGTGTGCTAGCTGTGCCACTAGAGGTTCTGGGTTTGAGTCCAGGCTCTGTCGCAGCCGGCCGCAACCGAGAGACCCATGGGGCGGCGCACAATTAACCCAGCGTCGTCCGGGTTAGGGGAGGGTTTGGCTGGCAGGGATGTCCTTGTCCCATCACGCACTAGGGACTCCTGTGGCAGGCCGGGCACAGTGCATGCTGACACGATTGCCAGGTGTACAGTGTTTTCTCCGACACATTGGTGCGGCTGGCTTCCGGGTTAAGTGGGCATTGTGTTAAGAAGCAGTGCGGCTTGGCTTGGCTGAGTTGTGTCTCAGAGGACGCACGGCTCTTGACCTTTACCTCTCCCGAATCCGTATGGGAGTTGCAGCGATGAGACAAGACTGTAACTACCATTTGGATACCACAAAAAAGGGGTAAAAAATAATCTGCACATACTCCTACATGTAAATGCAGAGAAATGGAATACATGGCAATGTTGTCTGACTAACCTGGGGAAGCACTTTAATTCCTCAAACAGTGTCTGAAGAGGAACTGACAAGGTGTCAACTCACCAGTGCATAACCATGGGAGAGTGCAGCGCTTTTGAAAGTAGGCATCCTCTTGGGAAACTAAAAATGCCAACATGATTGCTATTTTGACTCATAATCCGCCCGTTTAGGGTCATGAAAGATTGTGTGGATGAAGGGCGAGTGGTTGGCGGGTTCAATAAAATCAAATAAAACCATAAAATGTATAGCCTAATTATATCTATAGGCTACATTTAGGGGTTTGTTGTATTATGTTTAGGCGATCTGGCATTAGGGCTGTAAAAAAAGGCTCTGCATGGTCAATCTGACATCTGCAGTGGCAGTACGGTATTTACCGTGATGCAGCCTATGCAGAAGTCAGAGCATTAAGAGCCAATTTATGCCTGATCCGAAAATGCGGATGGAGACTGTATGGAGGCACGCAGAGGCCAAATTGAGCTCTGCACCGCATTGCTGTGCGCCTCCTAAATTTTGTAACAAAGCAGAGGGCTCTGTATAGCTACACATTGACATGATCGGTTGACGGTAAGTGGGGGCAGGAGGTCCTATATACACTTCCTTCACAACAGCTCTGCGACGGGCAAGAAGTATGAATGCCCTTACTTCTGCAGCACCTTTAAAGGAGTTTGTGTTTATACAGGACCTCCCACCCCCCCACATCATGTGAATGCGGAGCTATACAAAGCCCTCCGCATTGTTACACATTTTGGGAGGCGCACAGTGATGCAGTATGAAGCTCAATTTGGCCTCTGCGTGCCTTGCATCTTGAGAATGCAAATGCACAATTAGTACCTCTACCCCCATCTTGATCAGTATTATAAAAGCTGATAATTTTTCAACCACTTAAAATATGCATCGAGGCCAAATTGAAATATCAGATAACATGTCGGGTCATTTTTCATAGCTCTCTATTTCTGTACAACTGGTCAAACTGATGTCATTTGGGGGAGCATTTTCTCCCCAGTGCCTAAAAGAAGCAGAGATGACATTGAGAACTTTACCGATGTCGACTAGGTTGAAGCATTCATTCTATCAATTTCTGAAATTCTGGTGAGCAAGGGTTTATTTAGTTTTCATGGGCAACTTAAAACAATATAAAACATTAAGCCCTTTCCACTGACGGTGAAAGCTATGATCCCTTATTGATGTCACTTGTTAAATCCACTTCAAACCAGTGCAGATGAAGGGGAGGAGACAGGTTGAAGGCGAGACAAAAGATAAGTGCCTTTGAACAGGGTATGGTAGTAGGTACCAGGCGCGCCAGTTTGTGTCGAGAACTGCAAAGCTGCTGGGTTCACGCTCATCAGTTTCCTGTGTGTATCAAGAATGGTCCACCACCCAAGACATCCAGCCAACTTGGAAGTATTGGAGACATGGGCCAGCTTCCGACACATTGTGAGTCCACTTCCCAAAGAATTGAGGGTAACGAGGGGGGGGGGGGGGGGTTCAACTCAATATTAGGAAAGTTTCCTTAATGTTTTATACAGTCACTGTATAATGAGAAGCTGTATGTATCTAATTATAGACAGTTGACTAAGAAATCGATAGATCCTTTTATTTCCCAAGCTATATTCAAACAGACGGATTCTGAGAATTGGCTTTAAAGTTCCAACGCCTCATCGGTTTGAATGGCATCAGCAATTCTCTTGTATTCTTTTGAACTTAATATGAATTGGGGTATTGAGTACTATATAGGTAGAGACCATTGAACAGAACAAGGCCGTCAGCTCTTAACAAAAATGCAGATAGAACGTTATAGTCCCAAGATTTTTAAATAGTCTACCAAAATGTCAGAAATAAGCAGAAACATCTACACTACGCAACAAAAATCCTGCACCCCCTATCAAAAACATTGTTCCACCGTCTGACTAGCCTACAATTAATGTTCTATATTTGCGAGAGTCGGGGCATCAGATTTGACCTTTAATCAGTCTGCAGTTGCAGATGGGTTATTAGCAATTGCGAGCAGGTGAACAAACAGCTGACCCGCGCACCACTACCACACAAAATGCATCTCTGACCCACACCACATAGGTTTCTTTCTGTCCCATGACTGGGACTAAGTACAGTAGGCCCTAATGATAAAGACAACTATTGCCTTAAGTCAACACCTCATGGACAACCTATTAAGTGTAAAACACCATTAGAACAAACCACTTGTCTAAAGTGTCACACCAAAGTCAACAAAATATCTCAATAACATCATTTATTTTTTCCCCTAATCAATTATAAATTCATTGGACAGGTACAGCCCTGCAAAGCATTGCAAGAATCTGGAACAAAATAAGACGGAGGATAACGTGAGCTACAAATTTAGTGTGCAGACAACAAAAAAATATTTGAATAATATTGGGGGAAAGATTTAGATGTAGTGTTTTGTAAACAATAGGCATTCAATATAGGAAGTAACAAATGTTACCTTGGAGACAGAGTTGAACTGTAGACTGCACTGGTTGGCATGATTAGGCATTTACAGAACCCTAAAGCAATAACATACCCTGCTTAACAGGTGTTACTGACATTTATCGGACAAGGTTTAAAAATAGCCACATACAACAGACAGCATCTCTGCTCCATACAGCCAACCTTTTGTCCCTGCTTGTGTGTTTACAGTGATAACGAGGTATAGAAAAGGTCAATGTCTTTATTGTTCACCCCTCAGCCTCCTGTCCAATAAAAACAGAGCATGGTTGTAGTGGTCAGTCATTGTTCCCTATGATATTGCAACATTGCAGTCATTAAGCAATGTTTCATGATTCTGTAAGACAAAAAAAAGGGGCATCAGGAAAGAAAATGATAAATAAAAGGGTGATAACATTTCTAGCACAAAAGGCCAGTCGTGGCTATGGAAGAAAATGCAATAGTTTGATTTACAAAAAGTACATCAAATAAATTAGATTCATTGAAGGACTGCAAGAAATCACATAAAAGGATGCATTAGACACAGGCAGAGAAATGTACATTACATTTAGACAATGTGTACGTCCACAATGGCACCCTATTCTTCTATGGGCCCTGGTCAAAAGTAGTGCACTTTATAGGGTGCCATTTGGGACGCACACAATTTATCTGTAGACAACATTTTGCAGGACTAGGCACCCCATTCCGCATAAAATACCGTTGTGGTAGTGCCAGCACACCAGAAATGTCTAATGCTTTGGGTTTGTTATAGGTATATGGGTTGGATTTAGTCACATGATCATTTCCTTACATGTTTCCAGGCTCTCTCAGTAACAGGGGAAGACATATTCAGCCACCAATACACTTAACTTTAAATAGTAAAGCAAGATGCTAAACAGAGTGGTGAATTACTTTACACGTTTATTCCCAATTTACCTTAATACATTTCCAGAAAACAATCCCTCCCTCCCCATGACCTACACGTGATAACATCCAGGAGATAATGCTAATAAAAAAACTCCAGGCTCAAACCCCCCCCACACACGAGACCATGCCATCCCAACCAAAGCCCCCCCCCCCCCTAACCACCCATTGCTCAAGATGCTTTCAACCCCACATCTGCATACGGTGGTAACCCCAACCCGATCAATACAAATCTTTAGAAAGCAAGTCAGTTTGTTTCAAATGTCTTCCATGATCTTATGGGGTAGTTTAGTTTATTCAATGAAATAAATGGCTCAAAGTGCTAATCGGATTCTTTTAAGGAAAGTAAATAATTGAAGAGGAAGAGAAAGATGAGGAAGGCAATTCCACAGCTGTCCAACAGCAACCTCTATTGGCCAAAGAATAGTGTCACTATGTCCTCCTAAAACTAAAGAGGAAAACAACTTACCCCCAAACCCAGACCCCTCTCACTTCCTCTACCTCACCTGGCAGTTCCCCAGAATGATTATAGCTGTTATTATACATGTATATATATTGTTATAAATATATATGGCCCTTATTGAAAGAAAACATGAGTTTCACATTGACAAGAAAGTACCATAATCTCTATATAGCTAAGTGGAAAGTGTTCTCAGTGTAAGTGAGCTGGCAGCAGCCTCCATTATTTGTTGCACTCATCAACCAAGGTATAAAACACAAGAAATAACCACACAAAGCATCCTCTTTGTAGTTGCAAATGTACACCTGTAAAATGAGTGCTCACTGCACTACACAATTTCCTCCGTTTACACTTTTTTCCTGAGTAATACTTTTATCCTTGTAACAGACAATATCATTATTTCTTTTTTTGCTATTTCAGTTCTGGGCTATTCCCTGCCCCCATCATTGTTATTCCCATTATTATGCTAGCTACAATTGTAAAGTTGATTGCTAAAACCCTTAAGCTCATGGGAGAAAAGTTCATTTGCTACTCTGTTTGCTTTAAAAAAAAAAAAAAAAAAAATGTTTTTCATTCTAAAGATTAACGAGCAGACCAAAAATGACACCAAAAAGATGAAGAAAACGGACTAAATACATAGATATTTACTAAAAAAAATAGATCTTAAAAAATTGCATTTGAATAGGCCTTGAAGACCAGTCCTGGGGAGAGGGGTGGGGCACAAACATAGCGGCAGGGTAATAATAATAATTAAAACTTCACTTAATAAAAATAATAAAATAGGCGCACAAAAAAAAATACTGGACAAAACATGAACCTCCAACAGAATGCTGTCCCCTCCCAGGCCCTTATCTGTAGCTTTGGCTTGTTGGGGTTTTGGAACCTGTACTTACTGCCTCATTGACGTCGGCTAACAAACTAGTATACCCTGAGAATTCGGAGACTGGTGTCCTTATCCTGTGGTCCACCTCCCCGCTAGAGTCAGCGCCGTACGACAAGGCGCTGCGGCCGGCCGACTTGAACTGGGATCCAAAGGCCTGGGCAAAGTTCTCAATCGTGTAGGAGCCCTTGGAGGGGTCCAGAGAAGCCAGGTTCTGCGAGTCCTTCTGGCTGCCCAGGTCAGACGGGCTGATCTGATAGGAGGAGGGGGAAGAGGAGGAGTGTTGCTTCTCCATCTGGTCAGTGAGCTCCTGAGAAGGGGTAAGCTGCTGGTGGGTGGCAGGCTCCAGGCTGTTTAGGTGGAAGCCGTGCTGCGGAGAGGAGCCCGACAGCATCGCAAAGTGGGACTTTGGCACGGAGGAGGGCAGGGTGGGAGAGGCCACAGGCTGGCCGAAACCACACTCCAGAGGGGACGTAGTGTATATGTGCTTGTCTGAAAATAGCGGGTTGCGTTGGTGGGAGCTGGTGAAGGGCCCTGTAGCTGGAGGCCCGGGGCCCAGGGGGAAGCCTGTGTTGTGGCTGGTGCGCTCCAGGGCCTGCAGCAGGAAGCGGGAGTACTCGTGCATAATGACTGTCTTGTCTCCAGACGGGCTGGGGGAGTCTGCATCGTGGCTCAGGTCAGAGCCGTCTGCTGAGACAGGGTGCAGCGCCACGTGCTGGTCACTAAGGTCAAAGTGCACGTCGTGGTGCGAGCCGTCTGGTTTCTGGGTGTAGTGCTCCAGCAGGCTCTGCAGCACCTCGTCAGGGATCCCCGACCTGTCGTGCTTGTCCACGCCCGTGGGGGAGGAGTCTAGCAGACTGAGGGGCGAGTCGCCGTCCATCACGCCTGATACCACCCCCTGGATAACCGACTGCTGGGACGACAGGTGACCAACGTTGACCTCATAATCGTTGGTGCTGCCCCCTACCACCCCGGCCCCTGATGCTGCACTGCTGGCCGCGTTAAGGTAGCGCCTCTTCTTGAGGAACTGCATGGCGTCGTCATAGTTACTGGTGGTGGGACCCGATTTGGCATCAGAGCCCTGCATGATGCCCATCCCGACCATCCCCACAGCCCCACCCTGCTCCATAGTGCCCTGCTTGGCCTGCCCCAAGCCCCCCTGGTCCAGGGCCTTGCGGTTGGCCTTCTTAAAGGCCATCTTAGGGGCTCGGCCATGATGCTCGTGGTGCATACTGGGCCCTGGCGGAGTGGACGAGGACACAGTGTGATTCTCCACGCTGTAGTCATGGAGACTGTAGCCTCCCGACAGCGCCCCGTGGATGTGTGCTCCGCCCAGCCCTCCTGCTTCAGCTGGCCCTGCCGCTTTCTTCCTCTTGCGCTCTCCTCCCTCACCAGAGTTTTTGGACTTGCCCCTCTTCCGGCCCGAGGCCCCAGCATTTCCCTGAGTGATTCCATAGCTGCCCTGCCCAATGTCCTCACAGCCCAGGTCCAACATCCCGGGCTCCAGATCCTTCTTTATGGCTTCTCCACAGGTTCGCTTGTGCTTGAGTAATCGGTCTGTCCTGGAAAAAAACTGCAGGGCAGAGAGACCACAAGTAGGGTACAGATTGTAAACAGCAGAATGGGATAGACACGAAGACATTTTCATTCCGAGAAATATAACTTGTCAGGTCATGCCATAATGGAAGTGGGCATATTAAGATGCATTGTCCCTGAGGGGACATTTGTCTAGGCCATTCAAAATTGCTGCTGCTTCCACAGGTCAAAAGCAGACATTCATCATAACCACCCCCCTCCCAACACACATCATCCTATTTCAGTAGATTTTCCATGTGGAGGTCACTACCTGTTGGCAGGTCTCACATCTGTATGGCTTTTCTCCACTGTGGGTCCTCTTGTGTCTCTCCATGTGGTATTTCTGAATGAAGCGCATGTTACACTGGTCACAGCAAAAGGGCTTCTCTCCTGTCAGGGGAAATATCACAGAAAATCTAAAGAAAAATAACCACCTACAAAACATAGCTGGATGACACAATGAGCAAAACTATTGGCGCACAAAGGTAATTGATTGTTTGTCTCTCACATGTTGTTAGTGTGCTTGACGTGTGTGTGGGATTTGACATTCCACTCACCGCTGTGGATCTTCTCGTGCCGCTGTAGTAGGTATTTCTGGATGAAACTCATGTTACACTGGCTGCACCTGAACGGCCTCTCACCTAAGGCAACACCACAGCCACACAGTTATGGTTACTAAGTTAAATCCTCTGTGTCTGCCTACTCCATTCAAAACTAATACTGCACTGGTTTCATTTCAAAGTTTCCTACAGTGACTTTGTGAACAACCTAGTTTTTCAAACACACAAGATATATTCCAAACATTTCTGGGGTTCTTTTAGCTTTCATAATCTAGTGAAAAACTAACCAAAACCACACAGAATGCTAGAAATGAACAGACATTTTGATCAGTGGCCTAGGTACCTGTGTGAATGAGGACCTCCCATAACAAACATCTTGTCGATCTATTCAATTCAACACAAATACTGTTGTTCCTCAAGAGAGCACTTATTTTAAAATTAAAAATGTTAATTTTTATACAAATAAAAATACATTTTAAAAAATGCACATAGTTGATCAGTCAGTAGAGGCCTGGGTACCTGTGTGGATGAGGACATGTCTGCGCAGGTGGTAGGAGCTCCTGAAGGATGCGCCGCAGTGCTCACAGATGTGGAGCTTCCCGTTGGGCCACAGGCTGCCTCCATCTGAATCCAGCATCATTGATTGCTGTTGGACAAAAGGAGGCCAATTCAACCACCAAATTCAATTTAACTCATTCAATGTATGATCGTTGAAGATAGAAACTAAGTTCTGGGAAAAAAAATACTCAGATGTAATAGATCCACTATTGAAAAATGAAGACCAAATTTCAGTGATTGAATCATATCTAAATCAAGATAACTTAGGATGCATAACACACCTTAGGCTCTCCACGTTTCCTCCGGGGCTTGCCCTCCTCACCATTTGACCTTCGACCTCTCTTTCCTGAGGACTCCTTTCCTAACCGACTCGGCAGCTGGGAGGATGACAAAAGGGAGACGCAGAGTGAGAAAGACAGAATTTTCTTTTAAAATGAGCACTTGAGAGAATAGGAAGGGCCAAGTTCAGTCACACATTCACATAGCCTACATATTGCACATGTACACAAAACAAAAAACACAAACGGACTCATGCAGCATTTAGTGAAAGCTCATTTGAGCCATTGCAGAGGGCTGCCTTGGGGAGGTGCCAGAAGGTAGAGTAATAAACCACATATTTATGGCTCCCTCTGTGCATCTCTCCAGACACAGTTAAGCCGTCATTCAAAATGGAGAGCTGCTCTTCATTTAGGATGCGTACCAAGATGGCCTATATAAGGGAATAGGGTGTCATTTGAGACACACACTTAGTATCCCATAGAAAAGACCTATGCTTATTACCTAGCGGCTCAAGTCTAAATACAGACTCATTAATATTCAGCATGTTGTTCACTCACTATGAAGAGCAATCTTCAAACAAAGGGGTCTGTGGTTTGGGAAAGGGGAGGGACACGGATTCATAGGGACATTGATCCCCCCCACCCACACTGCCATTTCAATTACACTTCCCAACACCATATGGATACTAAGAGAATGGCTGTCTGAAATGGCATCCTATTTCATATATAGTGCACTACTTTTGACCAGAGGCCTATATTGCACTATATAGGGAATAGGGTATAATTTCAGACACAGCCTGAGTGTGGATTTGTACATGTGAGAAAGACAAGGGCACTCTCAAATATCAACCAATCATTGTATTAGATCAGGGGTAAGGCTAGCCAAAACAAACCTGTCTCATTTCCTCAACCAAAAGAGCGCAGGCCCAGTGGGCTCAAAATGGCTGTAAGCTCACAAGCATGCCATTATCCTGAAATGAATAGCACCATTTGGGGGTGCTCTGACTGCTCTCCAAATGAAACTACTTATAACTTTAGTAGGGAATCGCCTTTTTGAGGGGAGAAAAATGTCTGTCTTCCATTCTCCTCAGTAGTAATAACAGCTAAATAAAAATACACAAATAATGTCATAGTTCATGTAATATATTCTCTAAAATGTCCTTGGATAAACTTTTAAACCATATTTAGTGCAAGAAATGATACGTCTAGCTTTTCAATGAGCATGCAAGTGCTGCCTAGTAAACTCTGGAGCCTGGCTATTGTTAGGCAGAGAGCGAGAGAGCGTGTGTGTGTAGAAGACAATGTGTGAGTGCAAGCTCAAACAAGACGACCGTGTCCTTGCCAAGACGTTTCCATTCACACAAGAGGCCCAATCCAAATCATTTTGAGAGGGACATATTTTGCATTTGATGTCTTAGATTTAGGTCACCATTACTAAATCCTCCCTCTGCGGCTATTTTACAAGCCCCGCTCCCCGAAAGGCAGGTGGACATCTGATCAACCAAACCTCCGGAGTAACATTTTTATTTTACCAATTGTAGTGCTGCTGTGAATTAGACATTTCAATAGAGAACATTTGCCTTGTTTACCCATGATAAAAAAAAAAAATCATACTTATTTTTTAACATAACAAAAGAGGAAGATTTGGTGTGGGTTAAGGCATTTACCTATCAATTTGATATTTGTTGATATTTTAGTCCATTAACATTAGTATTTTCCAAAAGTCTATATAAAAAAGCCAAAATTTTCAAAATGAAAATATATATTTTCTTTTGTTTCTCAAACTAGTCATCAACATTTTTATTAATTTGAACCACTCATTTCAAAGCTCACTAGATTGAATTACACAATTTAAAAGCCCATTTCATAGAGAATGTTACAAACTGGACTATATAGTAACTTACATTGAAGAGACGGTGATTGGTTCTAAATAAGCATCTGAAAGCCTAATTTCACTGTACTTTTCTTTAACTGCAATTTACCAAAAATTGGACTCTTCCCACACACCAACTATTTTTCCTCAGCTTCAGAAGCGTCTGCTTTCACCAAATGCTGTATTGTTATGATTAGATAGTCACCAGACTTGCCCAGAGGAAATTGTTGATATCTTGTCCATTTCTTAATCTAGGTGCAATCTTGTTGGGAAGAAATTTGCCAAAAATGCGTTTTACATACATCTATGTCTTCACAGATAGGAAGATGAAAAAAAGTATTTACCCACAATCTGCTCTGGACAAGTCCAGTCCTGGAGTGTCTTAAAATGAAATCAAAATATTGAGGCTAACTTCATCCAGTGTCCAGAAAAATGGATTTGCTTGATATTTAATGATATATTGCCCAATTTGCATATTTAAATGTCTGAAAATGTGTAATACCAAAAAGTTGAATGTAGACACAAATGACTGGAAAAAGTTGCCTTGCCTTGAATTCTCTGGTCTAAAGAACAACATTACAGTCTGGATTCCCAGACACAGATTAAGTTCTGGACTAAAAAGCTCTTTCAATGGAGAATCTCTATTGAGAATGCTTTTTAGTCAACAACTAAGCTTAATGTGTGTATGGGAAACCAGCCCTAAAAGTATCAATGTGTCAGAAGGCCTTACGTTGCCTTGGCTAAGGTCATGCACCAGCAAGTTCTGGTGGTTGCCCATGGACACCTCCAGGAGCTCTGTGCTCTTCCCCGGGCCTCCAGGGTACAGCGGCAGACGGTAGTCATGTTCTGTTATCTTCTCCTGCTTGATGTCCATGGCATGGACGTAGTCCCCCACCCCTCCATACCCCCCCAGGGCTCCCATGCTGCAGTCTGGAGAGTCCCGCTCCTTCTTCAGGATCATCTCGTGGGGGCCTGGCAGGTCCTGCATAACAGACTGGGCAGCCAGCCGGGTGAAGCTGGTCACAGGGGGCAGGTGACTGAACATGATCATGCCAGGGGAGAAGTTGGAGTCCATGCTCCCATTGGAGCGCAGGAAGTCATTACCTAGTTTGTCTTGAATGATGCTCATGATGAACTTGGTGGTGATGGGCAGATTCAACTACAGGGAGCCAACCATCCTGGGGAAGAAAGAGCAGGAGCTGAAGTACAATGCAATCAAACTTTATTGTCAATATGTTACAGCGAACGGAAATGTGTCTTCTGCTCTAAAAATGTGTATCTCCCCAGATAACTGTGTTTATGCAATGTATGCTGAGAGGTGAGCAGGGTGAAGTCACAGCGCAGCACTCCTGGATGAGTGGAAAGGAAACATTAACTGGGTGAATTTTCCATCAGTGGTCTATGATGGTTTATTTTTGTTTACATGTGCTGCTGACACAAACTCGCCTGAACTAAATGAACTGTCCAGACTAGCAGTCGACCAATTAATTAGGGCCGATTTCAAGTTTTCATAAATCTGCCTTTTTGGACACCGATTATATTGCACTCCATGAGGAGACTGCGTGACAGGCTGACTACCTGTTACGCGAGTGCAGCAAAGATCCAAGGTAAGTTGCTAGCTAGCATTAAATTTATCTTGTAAAAAACAATTAATCTTAACAAATCACTACTTAACTACACATGGTTGATGATATTACTTGTTTATCTAGCTTCCCCTGTGTTACATATAATCGATGCGGTGCCTGTTAATTTATCATCGAATCACAGCCTACTTTGCCAAACGGGTGATGATTTAACAAGCGCATTCGCAAAAATAGCACTGTCGTTGCACCAATGTGTACCTAACCATAAACAGCAATGCTTTTCTTAAAATCAATACACAAGTATATATTTTTAAACCTGCATATTTAGTTAATATTGCCTGCTAACATTAATTTATTTTAACTTGGGAAATTGTGTCACTTCCCTTGCGTTCTGTGCAAGCAGAGTCAGGGTGTATGCAGCAGTTTGGCCTGCCTGGCTCGTTGCGAACTGTGTGAAGACCATTTTTGCTAACAAAGACCGTAATTAATTTGCCAGAATTGTACATAATCATGACATTGAAGGTTGTGCAATGTAACAGGAATATTTAGACTTAGGAATGCCACCCGTTAGATAAAATACGGAACGGTTCCGAATTTCACTGAAAGAATAAACATTTTGTTTTTTGCAATGATAGTTTCCGGATTTGACCATATTAATGACCTAAGGCTCGTATTTCTGTGTGTTATTATATTATAATTAAGTCTATGATTTAATATATCAGTCTGACTGAGCGGTAGTAGGCAGCAGCAGGCTCGTAAGCATTCATTCAAACAGCACTTTCCTGCATTTGCCAGCAGCTCTTCGCTTTGCTTCAAGCATTGCGCTGTTTATGACTTCAAGCCTATCAACTCCCGAGATTAGGCTGGCAATACTATAGTGCCTATAACAACATCCAATAGTCAAAGGTATATGAAATACAAATGGTAGAGAGAAATAGTCCTATAAATTCCTATAATGACTACAACTTAAAAATCTTCTTACCTAGGAATATTGAAGACTCATGTTAAAAGGAACCACCAACTTTCAGATGTTCTCATGTTCTTAGCAAGGAACTTAAACGGTAGCTTTTTTACGTGGCAAATACTGCACTTTTACCTTCTCCAACACTTTGTTTTTGCTTTATTTTAACCAAACATGTTTCATTATTTATTTGAGACCAAGTTGATTTTATTGATGCATTATATTAAGTTAAAATAAGTGTTCATAAAGATTTGTTGTAATTGTCATTAATACACACATATATAGGCCCATTAATCGTATTGGCTTATTTTGATCCTCCAATAATCGGTATCGGCGTTGAAAAATCATAATCGCTCTATCTCTAGCCCAGACACAGTGACTGAAAGAGCAGCATTGTTACAATGGGCTGTCCCTGACGAATCAGTTTCATGCCCAGCTCTGATCTCCCCATCAAGTGCTTAGCCGGATTAATAATGAGGTTGTGTGGGTCAACAACAAAACAGCCACGGTCTGGAGTCTGATTTTGGTGAATTATGGTATCCTAAAAACATGGTGAAGTAGAAGGCTACTTTTAGAAAGTCTTCAGTCAATCTCAGACGCAGCTAAATTAACCTGGGTAAAAGGTATAGCCTATAATATGTTCAACCCTGACATCCTATGAGAGAGTGGAATGAACCTGAAGCTGCGTGTTAATCTGTCATCCTATTTGAGGACTAGGCTAATTAAGTAAAAAGAGGTGAGAGCCCAGTTAGGTTCTACAGGTAGTGGGAAGGTCATTTTCTGAATTTTATTCGGTGACTATGGGTTGTCATCATAGGAAACCCATCAAACAAGGGCTTTAAAGTTAACGAACCAAGCAAGAGTAGCCAGTACTAGCCACCAAAATACTCTATCATGAAGCAAAATAAAACTGATACCATGGGTATAATGCAAAACGTTGGCTCTGTAATATACTTGTGTATAGCTACAGTAAGATTAGGCTGATCTCAAAAGATACAACTCTCATACTGTTTCAAATTAACACTTTACTGAGCTAGCTAGCTACCTTCATACCGTGAAATTTGAGATGACTGAGGTTAGTCATGTCTCTGCTGCTGTGCTATTTTACAATGCCACGAGGAATGAGAGGATTCCAAAAGGCAAATCAAAATGGAGTTTTTGGAATGAGAGGAACAGCATCCAAAAACCAGTACATCACCTTGAGGAAAACATCAGATGCTGATATAGCCTAACTCGGGGTTATAATAGCTATAAACAAATATTTCAAGCAGCAATTTCATAATTGTAACATTGCCCACACGACCATTACCTAGCCAATTTATTGTATTCAGTTGAATGGCTTTTCAATAGTGGGTTTTCATTCACAAAACACAGTTCACTTGAATAGTTTCAGATTTATCACGAATAACTTACTCGTGTCTCTGAACTTCATTGTCTCCACCGGCATAGCTAGCTAGCCTAGCTCTATTGCAATTGCATTGGATGCAACTTGCTAGCACGCTGATACCAAATAAAGCTAACAGCTAGCTAACAAATGCATATGTAACATGCTACAGCAAAATGGTATGTAATGTAAGTAAGCGTTTGTTGAAAATTAAAATGTATTCAGTGTTAAAAAAATAATGAAGTACGCGACAAATCGGTTCCCAGCGCCAAGCTGTGATTTGTTCATCTAGTGTCATTCACTGGAGCTAGAAATACCGATAGCTAGCTACTGCTAACGTCTGGCTAGCCACCAAACAATTAGCCATTTGGCTAACCAGCCTGCCAGGCCCTTTGTGATGCAGGATCATGCAATTATTAGCCAATATGGCTATCAGTATAACAGTTATACTCGGTAAAATAAATTAGACCATACACTGAATTTAACATTACACCAAACATGTGAGGATCTGACGTTCTTGCCTGACGTAGTCCTAAATCAATTCTAAATTATGGAATTCATTCTAAAATAATTTTGATTGACAAACTTGCGAGAAGGCGTATGCACGCGATTTCACACAACACGATGTGTTGTCATCCGTCAACATATTTCGAGCGCTTCATTTTCATTTTTCGGTTATGAAATACATAATACTTGTCTAACTAATTAAAACAGTTGATACGGTTGATATAAACAAGTTGAACCTCTAATAGGCATTAGGTGAGGACTGAAAGAAACCATAACTGAGCATAGTGTGCGACGTACCCATAACAAATGGCCCATGCAACTCAAGCGAACAATTGATGCTCGGCTCCAGCAACGGTATGCTATCTAGCGTTGCGCTTTGTTGTCTGTCCCACACTCTTGCCGGAGTTTCGCATATTTAAACTCGCCCAAAATATATTTTTCCTTTTATCTTACCAGTGCATGACCACCAATAGCTCTTTCGGCTGGTATATTTCACCTTTGGTCGTCCGTTTCAATCTTTAGAGCCCAAACATTGTTCTCCCGCAGAGGCTGTATTCCTTCATTTTGTCTCAGCGCGGGGAATTATGGGTATAGCGGACGGGTCCTGCGAAGAGTCACAGACGGACGCTTTGATCTGGGACAGGAGAGCAGTGGGCCGGGAACAAACACGCAGTGCGGGGACATGCATTATCATTTTGAACAACACTGTTGCCTACGTACGCCAAATTCGACAGACATATAAGTGTAATTTGGATTTCATTCATTTTATGTGTGTTAGCATAACTGATAGGCCTAATGCCTTTTGACTACCTGAATAAAACATTCCACATTTAGGGTAGGCTATGCATCCACAATATCGAATGAGTTATTTATTGAGACCTAGTTAAACAAATAAAATAAACAATTGACAGTGTGCATAATGGTTTCTTAAAACTAAGTTCCAGCCTTGAGGATATTTCACCTCCCTCATTGCATACACGTTTCAAAACTGTGACTGTCCCCCTGGGTCCCAATTACTGAAGAAATAGGACACATCATCTCTCAAAAGTCTACATTGATAGAGCTCTGCTATTCAATGATACTGTGCTGCATGGATATTGTGGCATATTTAGCACAAAATAAATACATTCCTGAAATAGCTTTGACTAATTAGTCACAGTGGTCTGGTCTCCTGTGAACAGAGTGACCCTTACTAAGAACAAGTAGTGGTCCTGAAAATAAAATAAAAGAGAGAGGGAACAAGAACAGCTTAATAACAACAAACTTCAAACTAGCCAAGGGAGGAACAATCATTAGAGACATTCTCTGAAGTGAAGCGGCATCTCTGAATAAGAGCCCCATAGATCTACTGGCTGTGTGAATGAATGTGTATATATCTAACCACCACTCATAAGACTCTATCCCCCTTTTCCTCTGGTCTCAGCTGCACTCCTAATTGCCTGCGTTAACAACCCAATTAATTCAGTGGAGAGCGTCATTGAAATGGAGACGTATGAGTTAATGCAGAGGGTCAGTGGGTTGCCTTTTGATGTGTGCCACACTGCCCTCCCCCTGTCTTCTTAACATATTCCTGATAACAACCCATATTGCTAATAGCAGCTGTATATTTCAAATCACTTGTCATCTCGAAGCGTTTAAATACGCATTATTAAGACTTCTCTAATCAAATTCAGCAGTGTGGCACAATGCTAGGCTGGGGTGCATATGGCTGTTGTGCAGCGATCTATGGGATGATCAGAGATTAGATGGTGAGAATGTACATTTATGGGCATACATGAAACTTTGCCCTCCATTAAACAGAAAGTTCATCAGGGCCACTGCTTGAAGATGTACAGGAGACTGAGGTGATCAATGTGGGCGTTTGGTTGATTTTTATCATCCGTATGCAGAGCAAGACATCTCTTTAACAGTACTACCATATGTTTCTACCACACACTGTAAGACACACTCTGGGACCAACACCCTCACACACTCTTGGAAAAAAGGGTTCCAAAAGGGTCCTTCGGATGTCCCAATATGGGAACCCTTTTTGGCTCCAGGTAGAACCCTCTGTGGAATTGGTTCTATGGAACTCAAAAAAGGTTATCAGTGGTGTAAAGTACTTAAGTAAAAAATACTTTAAACTACTACTTATGAAGTTTGAGGTAAATGTACTTTACGTTTTTTATATATTTATATTGTACTTTTAATTTTATTTATTTTTTATAAATTTACTTTCCTCTTTATAGTTTGAATGATTTTTCACATAAATCAGTATTTCATTAAAGAATAAGAATGTAATGAACACGAGGGTGACAAAGAGCTGGTTTCAAGCGCAGGGCGCAGCAGGTGTTTGATGTAAAGGACCACAGGAGGAGGCAGGTAGCTGGGTCCAGGGGCAGGCAGCAGGTCATACACAGGGGTCCAAAAGGCAACAGTACAGGCAGGGAAAAGGCTAGTAATGTCATCCAGGAGATCAGGGAATAGGTGAATAACAGGAAATCTAATAGACTAAGGTACAGACAGGGAATAGGCGTCATTAGTGAGTCAGGCAAAAACTATCCTACCCGAGAAAACCAGCGCTCCGAAGAGAAGTGTGTCAAAAAACAAACAATATCTTACAAAGATTGGGTGCAAAGAACTGAACTAAATAGTGTGTGATAATGATAAACAGGTGTGTGAACAGGTGATCAGAATCCGGGTGATTGGGATCTGGAGAGTGAGCTGCGTTCAGGAGATCTATGTGTGAGAGTGTGAGTTGGAAAGTGGACTGGAAAGTGATCTGCATTCAGAGTATCTACATGTATGAGAGTGTGAGTTGGAAGCAGATGTGACAAAGAATAGCACCTTTTCACTTTATTGACTGTACTAAAGTATATGTGACAATAATGAATCAGTAATGCAGCACTTTGCTTCAATAGCCTTTATTTTTTCTATATCTTTGCATATAGTAATTTACTATGAAATAAAATAAAAATCCTGAAATTCAGGGCTGCAATAATAATTACAAAAAACTCCATCAACAACATGTATAGTATAATCATTCATACTGTACAGTACTGTGACGGTTCTAGTTCTCCCTCCTGCATTTGGCCACAAGTTCTCATCAACATCACATCTTATGTCTTCTCTGGCAATGCGTCTTGGAAAGTATCTCCTGGAATGTCTAATCCAACCCTGGCAGTCTTCAGGAGAAGTGTCTCCACACCCTGGCAGTCTTCAGGAGAAGTGTCTCCACACCCTGCCAGTCTTCAGGAGAAGTGTCTCCACACCCTGGCAGTCTTCAGGAGAAGTGTCTCCACACCCAGGCAGTCTTCAGGAGAAGTGTCTCCACACCCTGCCAGTCTTCAGGAGAAGTGTCTCCACACCCTGCCAGTCTTCAGGAGAAGTGTCTCCACACCCCACATTCATGGCATCCAATAAGGACATCTGGTCATGTGAATGGTGGTCATAAACCTTCCACCTCCACGCAGAGACAAACTCCTCTATGGGGTTTAGGAAGGGGGAGTATGGAGGCAGGAATAGTATGGACATCCTGGGATGTGTGGGAAACCAGCCTGTGACTGCAGCAAACCAGTCTGTGACTGCAGCAGAGTGGTGGAATGCCACATTATCCCACACAACAACGGAGGTAGGGGAGTTTCCTCCCTTCTCTCCTCCGCTGGCACAAGTCGATTATGCAGGTCATCCGGAAAATAAATGAGCCTCTCTGTATTGTAAGACCCAATGAGTAGTTTGTCTAACAGCAAACCATCATTGGACAGTGCTGCACACATTGTGATGTTCGCTCCTCTGTGGCCTGGGACATCCACGGATGCTCTCTGCCCAATTACATTTCTTCCCCTGCGGCGTGTTTTTGCCAGGTTCCAGCTTCATCCACAAAGATGAATGTATGTGCAGTTTACCTGGCTTCCATCTTCATTGCTCTCTAAAATAGAGTAAATCCACAGTTTTGCAGTACTTTACATTATACATAGCTGTGTATGTACCCTGTTTGGTTATTGAACAGACATCTTACCCGGACATATTGATACGGGAGTTCTTTCACACGTTCACCGTTTCCCTCAAAGGGTACAGTGTACAACTGCTTAATCCTTATTTTATGTTTCTCTAGGACTCTGGAAATTGTCGTTGTGCTGACCGTATTCACATTCCTAAAAGTGATATTGTCTGCCAGCACTCTGCACTGAATTTCCAGCGGTTTTATTGCATTGTTGCCAATTACCATGTCAACAATGGCAATTTCCTGCGCATCTGATAATATTCTGCCTCTCCCTCCTGTGGGAGGCAACCTTTGGATCCTACTGAAAAACACAAAACAATCGATATATTTCAAAATGTCAGTACATGTAAAAATGTGAACATACTGTATTGTACTGTAATATGCAGTTCAATTATCATTGAAGGATGCAGATCTCACCTGTTGTTTTGCCGGACATGTTGTACTATTGATGCAACTGTTGAATGCTGCAGATTTGGTTGTACCCTTAAACCGGCCTCTCTCAAAGAGACACCATGGTTTACAACATGGTCAATAATTGTGGCCCTTATCTCATCAGAGACCACCTCTCTTGGTCTTCCTCTCCTTTGTCCTCCATGCATTCTCCCTCTCCCTGCCACTCTTCTTTCCCCATCAACCTGTCTTCCTTCATCCATGTTTCTTAACTAAATCATTCCGAAGCCATTCTCTTTTGTCTGTTTGGTAACGAGACTGAAAGATGGATACTTGGGTAGGCTTTAAACTGAAATTGCAATCCGCTGTGTTTGGAATGATTAAATATTCTAAATTTCCATCTGGCTACTGCAGAAATGCACAACATTTGCCATCATTCTGTATGAAATGTGTTTTGAATAGTTTTGGTAAAAGTGTGTAGCATTTGTAAATGTGCTGCAAATATATGGTTTTGCAGGTAGTGGAGTATGAATGAGAAAAGAGTTAATGGATTTCGGAGAATGTGGTCATTGAATGCATTCTGTGTGAAAGCAATGAACAATGATTCACAGTTTGGTCCACATACACTTCTGTTTCGCTGACTGTGGGAAGAGTTTTGACAATGTGACTTCAGTTTTGACCAATGCATGTTAGCAATTGAAAAAAACTGTAATATAAGGAATTTCTAATTATTTATACTTTTACTTTTGATACTTAAGTATATTTGAAACCAAATACTTTTAGAATTTTACTCAAGTAGTATTTGGCTGGGTACCTTTTACTTGAGTCATTTTCTATTGACGTATCTTTACTTTTACTCAAGTACGACAATTGGGTACTTTTTCCACCACTGAGGGTTATACCTGGAACCAAAAAGGGTTCTTCAAAGGGTTCTCCTGTGGGGACAGGTGAAGAACCCTTTCAGGTTCTGGATACCACCATCTTTTCTAACAGTGCAGTTGCAGGTATTTTGTCATTGTATTGTCAGTTTGAGTGCAGATAAAGATCAGCTTTCCATCACTGTCTCCTTCCAGCCCAGCGGTTAAGTTAAGGTTGCGGATGGGACAGAAAGGCGTCAGAGGCTTCACCACCACTGCACCCCCAGGTAAACCAATCCTCTCTCTGTGCAGAGGAGACTGAGGAGAGAGCTAGTCTCGACCTGCAAGCTGTCCTTGACTATCAATGATGAACATGTCTTTAGGGTGGCCTAGCTCCCCCAAGTGACTATTTACACTGTATTCAAGGATTTCCTTTGTGTTGTCTTAGGAATTCAGCCCTCTTTGTGTTGCTCTTGACATCCCCCATTCTGTCACAGGTCTATGAAGCAGAGGTTCAGTTGTCTTTACATTCTCTAGGTCTAATAGCTGATTGGAGGTTAACTTTACAGTAATACTATTGGTCAACAACTCAGATTGTGAATCCAAACAACTCAGATGTTATAAAGGGGTCTTGGATTCGATGTCTCTTTTTCTTTTTTCCTGACCTGTCGCTGGTGAGATACACTTCTCTCTTTCCTCCCCAGGGACACTTGGGGGCATGGCCTTTCAAGCTACGATTTCTCTCTCTCTCTCCCCCGCTCAGATCTTGCCTAGAATAATGCCTTGTAATGGTTGTTAATGATTTGTAACTTAAGCTTTATGCATTGTATAATGTATCGTTCATTTTACAATGATATTAAATATATTTGCCCTTAGAATTCCATTCTCAGACCTTTCTTGACCTTTCTATTACTGTAACTCTATCAATAGTCTCTTGCACATTGCTAAATTCACTATTATGGAGTCAGATATTCAGTTTAATAGACTTTGTTAACATACAAATGGCATAGTTTTATCACAGGTCACTTGTGAGGTGTATATATATATATATATATATAATATCATATGATAACTATTACCCCACTACATGTTCTACTGAAACAGCAAGAAAACAAATCTCACAACATCTAAGTCCCAAATGACACCCTATTCCCTTAATAGTATATCACTTCTGACCAGAGCACTAGTGCACTAAATATGGAATAGGGTGCCACTTTGGGACTCAGACATCATTACCTCATCTGGTATTTAAGGCAACTTGCTGGGTCACGTGACAAACTGCTCATAGATGGCTATCAATTCTCTTTACTCATCTATAATTCAGTGCATTACATTACTATGTCTTTCCTCAGTCTCCCTTCCTCTGTTCCTTTGTCTCTCCTCCCCCCCAGATCCACCCAACACGAGAGACGATCTGCACAAAATAGAATTGCTGAATATCACATTACATTCTTTGTCTATTATTGGAAGCCAAGGAGAAAGGGATGATTGACAGGCCAGGCTGAGTGGCTGGCCTTGATTTGCAAAACTAAGCCCCTCATTGAGGAAAGCCCCTGCCAGTCAAACAACAGGATAGGAAATCTCAACATGGCTGTTAAGACATTTTGAAAGGCTTTGATATTTTTGTCTTGATATTTCAGAAAGTATGATTGCCATGACGATAAAAAAAAAATCTGTTTGTTCAAGTATTTCATCATTAGCCATCTTAGTTGTGTGTCTACATTGCTGTGGTACTGCGGTAGTTCTGCTTCTACAATCTAATATTATATTGGGATTAAGAGCAGTGATCTAGTGGAGGATAACCACATGTAAATGCAGTTTACCCAACCTTCGCAGAAAAATGCATTGAAGTATCACCCACCTAACATTTTACCACTAAATCCCTGATGAGACTATGTTACTGGGACGCATATACACCATTTCAAATATCCCAAATGCTTCCACTAATTCCATCTCTGTGTTTGTGCATTTTGTTCTACTTGATTGGGTCTAATTAGATTGTATTGATTCTAGCCTCTCTCCCTCCAGACAAAAGATCTTGGCTGGCAGCCCGGTGGACTGTCTCCTGCTCTCTGGCTGACTACTTCTGGCTAATGTTTTTACAACTCTCTCTCTCTCTCAATTCAATTTCAATTTATGCCATAAAAAGGAACATAAAATTCGACATACCAATTAGGATCTGGTCAAAAAAATACTTGAATCAGTTATAGAACCCATTCATTGTTTGGTGTTTTACATTTGTACACTGAGAATATTTTTGCAGAATTCTGCATGCAGTCTCAATTTGGTGTTTGTCCCATTTTGTGAATTCTTGGTTGGTGAGCGGACCCCAGACCTCACAACCATAAAGGGCAATGGGTTCTGAAACCGATTCAAGTTTTTTTTAGCCAGATCCTAATTGGTATGTCGAATTTTATGTTCCTTTTGATGGCATTGAAGGCCCTTCTTGCCTTGTCTCACACCTCGTTCACAGCTCTCTCTCTCTCTCTCTCTCTCTCTCTCTCTCTCTCTCTCTCCCCCTCTCTCTCTCTCTCTCTCTCTCTCTCTCTCTCTCTCCCTCTCTCTCTCTCTCTCTCTCTCTCTCTCTCTCTCTCTCTCTCAATTCAATTCAATTCAATTCAATTTAAGGGGCTTAATCGGCTTGAGAAACATTTGTTTACATTGCCAAAGCAAGTAAAATAGATAATAAACAAAAGTGAAATTAATTAATTAATTAAATTAATTAAAACATGAACAGTAAACATTACACTTACAAAAGTTGTTTAAAATGTTTCAAATGTTATATTATGTCTATATACAGCGTTGTAATGATGTGCAAATAGTTCAAGTACAAAAAGGGATATACATAAACATAAATATAGGTTGTATTTACAATGGTGTTTGTTCTTCACCGGTTGCCTTTTAATCTTGCTATGATGGCACACAGTGGAATTTCACACAATAGATATGGGAGTTTATCAAAATTGGATTTGTTTTTGAATTCTTTGTGAGTCTGTGTAATCTGAGCGATATATGTGTCTCTAATATGGTCATACATTTGGCAGGAGGTTAGGAAGTCCACCTAATGTCCACCTAATTTTGTGGGAAGTCTGCACATAGCCTGTCTTCCCTTGAGAGCCAGGTCTGCCTTCGGCGGCCTTTCTCAATAGCAAGGCTATGCTCACTGAGTCTGTACATAGTCAACGGGTTCCTTAATTTTGGGTCAGTCACAGTGGTCAGGTATTCTGCCACTGTGTACTCTCTGTTTAGGGCTAAATAGCATTCTAGTCTGATCTGTTTTTTTGTAAATTCTTTCCAATGTGTCAAGTAATTATCTTTTTGTTTTCTCATGATTTGATTGGATCTAATTGTGTTGCTGTCCTGGGGCTCTGTGTGGGTCTGTTTGTGTTTGTGAACAGAGCCCCAGGACACACTTAGGGGACTCTTCCCCAGGTGCATCTCTCTGTAGGTGATGGCTTTGATATGGAAGGTTTGGGAATGACTTCTTTTCAGGTGGTTGTAGAATTTGTAGAATTTAACGTCTCTTTTCTGGATTTCGATAATTAGAGGGTATCGGCCTAATTTATGCCTTATTTGGTGTTTTACATTGTACACGGAGGATACCCCCCCCCCCCCCCCCCTGTCTCGCTATGTCTGCACATTGACCCTGGCTTCTTTGGCTCATGGTGGGCTTGTGTTTGGGTTTTATGTCCTAGTAGTTATCAGTAAAAAGGAGCAGTGGTTAAGATTAGCTATAGTAAAAAAAACTCAGTTGGCAAAGTGCCCCTGTAGATCTACTCTAAGCCCTTAGATCGCATTATCTACTAAGCTAACATATGGAATTGTTTTAAGATGGTCATAAAATTGATAATTCAGGCATTTGATTTGGAATTTTAGGACCCCTGTAGGTATAAACAAATATATATTTAAAAAAATGATTTGATGAAACATTGAATATCTGCCTTTATTGCTGTACCCCATATAAACACATTGAATAACACATTCATAGAAGGCAAAATAGAAAGTCAAAAAAATAAATAATAAGCCACAAGGTTTTGAAGTGTCTGTCCTATATCTGAAAGATAAGAAAATATTTAATGTTTTGTCACATTATTTTTGGCACATTTGACCCCCTATGCACTTTTTGTCATTTCTACAGCCCAGTACAGGGTTAAATTCAGATGACTCCCCTGAAGCGCAAACTTTATATCTCGGCTGACAGTGGAAAGAGGGGATTGTGCTGTATCCACTACAAGGTCTCCAGCATAAACACACAGGTAGCTAGCTATACAATATTCAAAATGACATAGGGGGCTATAAAGACTGGTTCAGTTCAGTTCAATATTCATGACACACACACACTAAACACAAACACACACACACACACACACACTGTGGGAGCCGCTGGAAGCAATACTTCGCATTATATTAATCTGCCGTATAATTTCTGATGGATGCTTTTAATACAGTTTTCAACAGGCCTATCAATGAAAACCTGCAAAGAATCCATATAATTTCTTTATATGATATCTCCCTCACTAAAATTTAGAGCCAGAGGGAAAATTAAACCAGTCAGTCTTGCAATATTCTTTTCCAGAGGAAAGCAATAAACATTGAATATAATAAGGTTCAACTTGTTAATTTTAAACTGGCAGTTGCTGAAACAGCCAGTTGCTGATACAGTATATTTGGCAATGACTCAATACTCTTATTTCAACATACAGTACCAGCCAAACGTTTGGACACACCGACTCATTCAAGGGTTTTTCTTTATTTGTGCCATTTTCTTAGTGAAGACATCGAAACTATGAAATAGCACACATGGAATCATGTAGTAACCAAGCAAGTGTTTTATATTTGAAAATCTTCAAAGTAGCCACCCTTTGCCTTGATGACAGATTTGCACACTCTTGGCATTCTCTCAACCAGCTTCGCGAGGTAGTCACCTGGAATGCATTTCAATAAACAGGTGTGCCTTGTTACAGTTTTTCCCAGTCGCTTTGGTGCATTTCTTAGATCAAAAGTGAAATTCTTGATACTACTTGTACAAACTCCAAATCATCTAGTCACTTGTGCACATCATTAAAGCAATGTCTTATTCCTTTGAACAAATTGCAATTGATAATGTACAAGTGTCAGCTTTTTTTCCACATTATCAATTGCTCATGTAATGTTGATCAAAATATAGTAGATGGTTCTCTGTTGAATAGTCTTACCCCTCAAAACATCTAGGCATTAGGTCCTTGCATAAGCCATTACATGCAAAATTGTTGAACTATTTGTCATAAACTGTCAAGCATAGTTTTACACATTTCTATTGGACCTTTTGTACAAAAACGTGAATTGATGAATCGTGCAGGTGAAATTGACCCTCACTCATGAAGGAATGTAAAGTGTTAGTTACACCAACAATCAACCAGTTGTCTAAATTGCTCAAAGGTATATCTCATGAAGAATCAATTGGCAAGCATATATAGACAGACCACAACACAGAGTTGCAATTTTCCAATAATGGATGGACCAGGAAACGAACAGGGTCAACAGCCAAAAGGAGGAAGAAGAGGAGCAAGGCTGCGTGGTGGAAGGCAAAACAGAGGAAGAGGCAGAAGAGGACATAGGCGCATATCTGATGACATAAGGGCCACTGTTGTAGACCATGTTGTCAATCATGGCCTTACAATGGCTGAGGCGGGTCGAAGGGTCCAGCCGAATATTGGGAGATCAACTGTGTCCTCAATTGTTCAAACGTTTCGAAGAGAGAACAGGTATGTCCACCAATGTACAGTGCACTGTTACTGTATATAAGCAGTATACTGTATACTTCCTACAGGCTTCATATTACAGTAGTCCACTTGTATTTCACAGCATACAGAAATATACTCTATACAGATACATACTGTTACGGTGCGTGAATGAGGACCCAAAAGCGAATCAACTTAAACAGAGCTTCTTTAATTACCAAACATAGGTAGGCTCAGATGGACCGGCAGATTCCGACAGGACAGGACAAGGTTACAGCAAACATGACGACAGTCTGGTTCAGGCATGAATGACACAAACAAACAAGAATCCGACAAGGACAGGAGCAGAAACAGAGAGAGATATTGGGACCTAATCAGAGGGAAAAAGGGAACAGGTGGGGAACGGGGTGAATGGGTAGTTAGAGGAGACAAGGGACAGCTGGGGGAAAGCGGGGGAGAAAAGGTAACCTAACACGACCAGCAGAGGGAGACAGGGTGAAGGGAAAGGACAGAGACAAGACAACATGACAGTACATGACAGTACCCCCCCACTCACCGAGCGCCTCCTGGCGCACTCGAGGAGGAAACCTGGCGGCAACGGAGGAAATCATCAATCAGCGCACGGTCCAGCACGTCCCGAGAGGGAACCCAACTCCTCTCCTCAGGACCGTACCCCTCCCAGTCAACTAGGTACTGATGACCACGGCCCCGAGGACGCATGTCCAAGATTTTACGGACCCTGTAGATAGGTGCGCCCTCGACAAGGATGGGGGGGGGGGGGGGGAAGACGAGCGGGGGCGCGAAGAACGGGCTTAACACAGGAGACATGGAAGACCGGGTGGACGCGACGAAGATATCGCGGAAGAAGAAGTCGCACTGCAACAGGATTAATGACCTGAGAGATACGGAATGGACCAATGAACCGCGGGGTCAACTTGCGAGAAGCCGTCTTAAGGGGAAGGTTCTGAGTGGAGAGCCAAACTCTCTGACCGCGACAATATCTAGGGCTCTTAGTTCTACGCTTATTAGCAGCTCTCACAGTCTGCGCCCTATAACGGCAAAGTGCAGACCTGACCCTCTTCCAGGTGCGCTCGCAACGTTGGACAAAAGCCTGAGCGGAGGGGACGCTGGACTCGGCGAACTGAGATGAGAACAACGGAGGCTGGTACCCGAGGCTACTCTGAAAAGGAGATAGCCCGGTCGCAGACGAAGGAAGCGAGTTGTGGGCGTATTCTGCCCAGGGGAGCTGTTCTGACCAAGACGCAGGGTTGCGAAAAGAAAGACTGCGTAAGATGCGACCAATAGTCTGATTGGCCCGTTCTGCTTGACCGTTAGACTGGGGGTGAAAGCCGGAAGAGAGACTGACGGAAGCCCCAATCAAACGGCAAAACTCCCTCCAAAATTGAGACGTGAATTGCGGACCTCTGTCCGAAACGACGTCTGACGGAAGGCCATGAATTCTGAAAACATTCTCGATGATGATTTGTGCCGTCTCTTTAGCAGAAGGAAGCTTAGCAAGGGGAATGAAATGAGCCGCCTTAGAGAACCTATCGACAACCGTAAGAATAACAGTCTTCCCCGCTGACGAAGGCAGTCCGGTGACAAAATCTAAGGCGATGTGAGACCACGGTCGAGAGGGAATAGGAAGCGGCCTGAGACGGCCGGCAGGAGGAGAGTTACCGGACTTAGTCTGCGCGCAGACCGAACAAGCAGCCACGAAACGACGCGTGTCATGCTCCCGGGTGGGCCACCAGAAACGCTGGCGAATGGAAGCAAGCGTACCCCGAACGCCAGGGTGGCCGGCTAACTTGGCAGAGTGAGCCCACTGAAGAACGGCCAGACGAGTAGGAACGGGAACGAAAAGAAGGTTCCTAGGACAAGCGCGCGGCGACGGAGTTTGAGTGAGTGCTTGCTTTACCTGCCTCTCAATTCCCCAGACAGTCAACCCGACAACACGCCCCTCAGGGAGAATCCCCTCGGGGTCAGTGGAGGCTACTGAAGAACTGAAGAGACGAGACAACGCATCAGGCTTGGTGTTCTTAGAGCCCGGACGATAAGAAATCACGAACTCGAAACGAGCGAAAAACAGCGCCCAACGCGCCTGACGCGCATTAAGTCGTTTGGCAGAACGGATGTACTCAAGGTTCCTATGGTCAGTCCAAACGACAAAAGGAACGGTCGCCCCCTCCAACCACTGTCGCCATTCGCCTAGGGCTAACCGGATGGCGAGCAGTTCGCGGTTACCCACATCATAGTTACGTTCCGACGGCGACAGGCGATGAGAAAAATACGCGCATGGGTGGACCTTGTCGTCAGAGAGGGAGCGCTGAGAAAGGATGGCTCCCACTCCCACCTCTGACGCGTCAACCTCGACAACGAACTGTCTAGAGACGTCAGGTGTAACAAGGATAGGAGCGGATGTAAAACGATTCTTGAGGAGATCAAAAGCTCCCTGGGCGGAAACGGACCACTTAAAGCACGTCTTGACAGAAGTAAGGGCTGTGAGAGGAGCTGCCACCTGACCGAAATTACGGATGAAACGACGATAGAAGTTCGCGAAGCCGAGAAAGCGCTGCAGCTCGACGCGTGACTTAGGGACGGGCCAATCAATGACAGCTTGGACCTTAGCGGGATCCATCTTAATGCCTTCAGCGGAAATAACAGAACCGAGAAATGTGACGGAGGAGGCATGAAAAGTGCACTTCTCAGCCTTCACAAAAAGACAATTCTCTAAAAGGCGCTGGAGGACACGTCGAACGTGCTGAACATGAATCTGGAGTGACGGTGAAAAAATCAGGATATCGTCAAGGTAAACGAAAACAAAGATGTTCAGCATGTCTCTCAGGACATCATTGACTAATGCCTGAAAGACAGCTGGAGCGTTAGCGAGGCCGAAAGGAAGAACCCGGTATTCAAAGTGCCCTAACGGAGTGTTAAACGCCGTCTTCCACTCGTCCCCCTCCCTGATGCGCACGAGATGGTAAGCGTTACGAAGGTCCAACTTAGTGAAAAACCTGGCTCCCTGCAGGATCTCGAAGGCTGAAGACATAAGAGGAAGCGGATAACGATTCTTCACTGTTATGTCATTCAGCCCTCGATAATCTACGCAGAGACCCGTCCTTCTTCTTCACAAAAAAAAACCCCGCTCCGGCGGGAGAGGATGAGGGGACTATGGTACCGGCGTCAAGAGCTACAGACAAATAATCTTCGAGAGCCTTACGTTCGGGAGCCGACAGAGAGTATAGTCTACCCCGGGGGGGGGTGGTTCCCGGAAGGAGATCAATACTACAATCATACGACCGGTGTGGAGGAAGAGAGGTGGCCCTGGACCGACTGAACACCGTGCGCAGATCGTGATATTCCTCCGGCACCCCTGTCAAATCACCAGGCTCCTCCTGTGAAGAAGAGACAGAGGAAACAGGAGGGATAGCAGACATTAAACATTTCACATGACAAGAGACGTTCCAGGAGAGGATAGAATTACTAGACCAATTAATGGAAGGATTATGACAAACTAGCCAGGGATGGCCCAAAACAACAGGTGTAAAAGGTGAACGAAAAATTAAAAAAGAAATGGTTTCACTATGATTACCAGAAACAGTGAGGGTTAAAGGTAGCGTCTCACGCTGAATCCTGGGGAGAGGACTACCATCCAGGGCGAACAAGGCCGTGGGCTCCTTTAACTGTCTGAGAGGAATGTCATGTTCCCGAGCCCAGGTCTCGTCCATAAAACAGCCCTCCGCCCCAGAGTCTATTAAGGCACTGCAGGAAGCTGACGAACCGGTCCAGCGTAGATGGACCGACAAGGTAGTGCAGGATCTTGAAGGAGAGACAGGAGTAGTAGCGCTCACCAGTAGCCCTCCGCTTACTGACGAGCTCTGGCCTTTTACTGGACATGAAGTGACAAAATGACCAGCGGAACCGCAATAGAGACAGAGGCGGTTGGTGATTCTCCGTTCCCTCTCCTCAGTCGAGATGCGGATACCTCCCACCTGCATGGACTCAGCACCCGAGCCGGCAGAGGAAGATGGTAGTGATGCGGAGAGGGAGGCGACGGAGAGCGCGAGCTCCTTTCCACGAGCTCGGTGACGAAGATCAACCCGTCGCTCAATGCGAATAGCGAGTTCAATCAAGGAATCCACGCTGGAAGGAACCTCCCGGGAGAGAATCTCATCCTTTACCTCTGCGCGGAAACCCTCCAGAAGACGAGCGAGCAAGGCCGGCTCGTTCCAGCCACTGGAGACAGCAAGAGTGCGAAACTCAATAGAGTAGTCTGTTATGGATCGATTGCCTTGACATAGGGAAGACAGGGCCCTGGAAGCCTCCTCCCCAAAAACAGATCGATCAAAAACCCGTATCATCTCCTCCTTAAAGTCTTGATACTGGTTAGTACACTCAGCCCTTGCCTCCCAGATTGCCGTGCCCCACTCACGAGCCCGTCCAATAAGGAGAGATATGACATAGGCGACACGAGCAGTGCTCCTGGAGTAAGTGTTGGGCTGGAGAGAAAACACAATATCACACTGGGTGAGGAACGAGCGGCATTCAGTGGGCTCCCCAGAGTAACACGGCGGGTTATTGATTCTGGGCTCCGGAGATTCGAAAGCCCTGGAAGTGGCCGGTGGATCGAGGCGGAGATGGTGAACCTGTTCTGTGAGGTTGGAGACTTGGGTGGCCAGGGTCTCAACGGCATGTCGAGCAGCAGACAATTCCTGCTTGTGTCTGCCTAGCATCGCTCCCTGGATCTCGACGGCTGAGTGGAGAGGATCCGAAGTCGCTGGGTCCATTCTTGGTCGGATTCTTCTGTTACGGTGCGTGAATGAGGACCCAAAAGCGAATCAACTTAAACAGAGCTTCTTTAATTACCAAACATAGGTAGGCTCAGATGGACCGGCAGATTCCGACAGGACAGGACAAGGTTACAGCAAACATGACGACAGTCTGGTTCAGGCATGAATGACACAAACAAACAAGAATCCGACAAGGACAGGAGCAGAAACAGAGAGAGATATTGGGACCTAATCAGAGGGAAAAAGGGAACAGGTGGGGAACGGGGTGAATGGGTAGTTAGAGGAGACAAGGGACAGCTGGGGGAAAGCGGGGGAGAAAAGGTAACCTAACACGACCAGCAGAGGGAGACAGGGTGAAGGGAAAGGACAGAGACAAGACAACATGACAGTACATGACACATACTGCACCTGACATGCACCCACCTGTATGTTTTACAGTAAAATGTGTGTTCGCATAGTTTTTGTCTATGTGAAAGTGTGCGATGCATCACTGCATTTTTCCCCACATAGGACTGCAAGATTACCTCAAACCAGTGGCAGAGGACACCTTTTCACACCTCAACAGGAGGAGGCTACTTGCACCATGGTCCGAGCAAACAATGCCATGAGACTCAGGGAAATACAAAGGACCATTATAGAAGACAACGATGTCTTTGAAAACATCCATACGGTTAGCATCTCAACCATCGACAGGGTGCTGCATAGAAACCAGATGAGTATGAAACAGCTGTACCGTGTACCATTCCAAAGGAATAAGGACAGAGTTAAGGAGCTATGGTACCAGTATGTACAGGTAAAACATATATCTATGTAATTACTTTACAGCAACATTTTATAGTGATACATAGTACAGTAAGCATAAACTACACACATTTCCATTGCTGTGGAAGGAACATGCAATATATGTACATTTTATGTCACTCTTCCTTACCAAAACAAATTCAACTGTGTGTTCTGGGATATAGAGTATAATGGAGTTGGAATCAAGTGAACCCTCTCACAACTTTGTATATGTGGATGAGGCTGGCTTCAACCTGACCAAATGCAGAAGGCGGGGTCGGAATATCATCGGTCACAGAGCTACTGTGGATTTGCCAGGCCAACGGGGAGGAAATATCACCTTTTCTTCCCAAGATGGCATAGCAGTTCAGACGTATTTTTGTCCTCGTCCTGTCGTGTATATAAATATATAGATATATTTACAACTTTTTTTTCACATACATTTTTAATTTTCCAAAAACTCATCTTCAGAACACTCTCCTGCAATCCGCTTCACCAATTTATATTTATATAAAAAAGTATTATTTACCTCAGATCTGTAATCCTCCGAGAGGCTAGCCAGAAATTAGCCAGAAGCTAGCCGGGAGCTAGCCAGAAGCTGGTCCAGAAGCTACTCTGAAGCTGGTTCAGAAGCTAGTTAGCTTATTTACTGGCTAATCGTTAGTACTCAGCTAACCACGGTTTGTGGTCATCGGCTGTCCTTTGGCTCGAGAATCTATCGCCAGTTTTGTACGGCGCGGTGCAGCGCAGCGCGGCTCGGAACGGAACATACCGGATTTCGGCCGCTGGCTCTGGACATCCATACCTGGATCTCACAGCTAGCTAGCTGCTATCTGTGTGACTATCGGCTTTCGTCGATTCCGGAGCTAACATCAATTGTTCCGGGGCTAGCCAGCTGAAGAGTTCCATCAATCACTCCTGGGCTGCAGTCACCTATCCGGACCCGTTTTGCTGCCTACGCAGAGCCCCACCGGGCCTTCACAGTCGGACTGCCGACGTTGTCTACCCGAGGGAATTGTCCGGCTGGCTCCTCCGGCGCAACGTTGCCTGGGCGCCCATCTGCGGCCTGCTAGCCGTTGGCTATCTTATCGGCTGCTATCTGAATAGACAATCGGACAATTTTTATTTTATTTTATTTTTATTTATTTATTTATTTTTATTCTTGGGCCTCTATAACTATATCTATTGTTTTTATTTTTGTTGTGTGATTTGGATTAATCCCCTCTACCACACGGAAACCCACTAATCTACTGACGGAACGCAAGAGTTGGCTAATAACAGACCTCCATTCTATGCTAGCTTGCTCCTATGCTAGCTTGCTACCGATTTAGCTGTCTAAATCGCCGTGACCCCCAACCAACCTCTCCACTCACTGGACCCTTTTGATCACTCGACTGAGCATGCCTCTCCTTAATGTCAATATGCCTTGTCCATTGCTGTTCTGGTTAGTGTTTATTGGCTTATTTCACTGTAGAGCCTCTAGTCCTGCTCATTATACCTTATCCAACCTTTCAGTTCTACCACCCACACATGCAATGACATCTCCTGGTTTCAATGATGTTTCTAGAGACAATATCTCTCTCTTCATCACTCAATACCTAGGTTTACCTCCACTGTATTCACATCCTACCTTACCTTTGTCTGTACATTATACCTTGATGCTATTTTATCGCCCCCAGAAACCTCCTTTTACTCTCTGTTCCAGACGTTCTAAACGACCAATTCTTATTGCTTTTAGCCGCACCCTTATTCTACTCCTACTCTGTTCCTCTGGCGATGTAGAGGTGAATCCAGGCCCTGCAGTGCCTAGCTCCACTCCTATTCCCCAGGCGCTCTCTTTTGACGACTTCTGTAACCGTAATAGCCTTGGTTTCATGCATGTTAACATTAGAAGCCTCCTCCCTAAGTTTGTTCTATTCACTGCTTTAGCACACTCTGCCAACCCGGATGTTCTAGCTGTGTCTGAATCCTGGCTTAGGAAGACCACCAAAAATTCAGACATTTTAATTCCAAACTACAACATTTTCAGACAAGATAGAACTGCCAAAGGGGGCGGTGTTGCAATCTACTGCAAAGATAGCCTGCAGAGTTCTGTCCTACTATCCAGGTCTGTACCCAAACAATTTGAACTTCTACTTTTAAAAATCCACCTCTCTAAAAACAAGTCTCTCACCGTTGCCGCCTGCTATAGACCACCCTCTGCCCCCAGCTGTGCTCTGGACACCATATGTGAACTGATTGCCCCCCATCTATCTTCAGAGCTTGTGCTGCTAGGCGACCTAAACTGGAACATGCTTAACACCCCAGCCATCCTACAATCTAAACTTGATGCCCTCAACCTCACACAAATTATCAATGAACCTACCAGGTACCTCCCCAAAGCCTTAAACACGGGCACCCTCATAGATATCATCCTAACCAACTTGCCCTCTAAATACACCTCTGCTGTTTTCAACCAAGATCTCAGCGATCACTGCCTCATTGCCTGCATCCGTAATCGGTCAGCGGTCAAACGACCTCCACTCATCACTGTAAAACGCTCCCTGAAACACTTCAGCGAGCAGGCCTTTCTAATCGACCTGGCCGGGGTATCCTGGAAGGATATTGATCTCATCCCGTCAGTAGAGGATGCCTGGATATTTTTTAAAAATGCCTTCCTAACCATCTTAAATAAACATGCCCCATTCAAGAAATTTAGAACCAGGAACAGATATAGCCCTTGGTTCTCCCCAGACCTAACTGCCCTTAACCAACACAAAAACATCCTATGGCGTTCTGCATTAGCATCGAACAGCCCCCGTGATATGCAGCTGTTCAGGGAAGCTAGAAACCATTATACACAGGCAGTTAGAAAAGCCAAGGCTAGCTTTTTCAAGCAGAAATTTGCTTCCTGCAACACTAACTCAAAAAAGTTCTGGGACACTGTAAAGTCCATGGAGAATAAGAACACCTCCTCCCAGCTGCCCACTGCACTGAAGATAGGAAACACTGTCACCACTGATAAATCCACCATAATTGAGAATTTCAATAAGCATTTTTCTACGGCTGGCCATGCTTTCCACCTGGCTACTCCTACCCCGGTCAACAGCACTGCACCCCCCACAACAACTCGCCCAAGCCTTCCCCATTTCTCCTTCTCCCAAATCTGCTCAGCTGATGTTCTGAATGAGCTGCAAAATCTGGACCCCTACAAATCAGCCGGGCTAGACAATCTGGACCCTTTCTTTCTAAAATTATCTGCCAAAATTGTTGCCACCCCTATTACTAGCCTGTTCAACCTCTCTTTCGTGTCGTCTGAGATTCCCAAAGATTGGAAAGCAGCTGCGGTCATCCCCCTCTTCAAAGGGGGTGACACTCTTGACCCAAACTGCTACAGACCTATATCTATCCTACCATGCCTTTCTAAGGTCTTCGAAAGCCAAGTCAACAAACAGATTACCGACCATTTCGAATCTCACCATACCTTCTCTGCTATGCAATCTGGTTTCAGAGCTGGTCATGGGTGCACCTCAGCCACTCTCAAGGTCCTAAATGATATCTTAACCGCCATCGATAAGAAACATTACTGTGCAGCCGTATTCATTGATCTGGCCAAGGCTTTCGACTCTGTCAATCACCACATCCTCATCGGCAGACTCGACAGCCTTGGTTTCTCAAATGATTGCCTCGCCTGGTTCACCAACTACTTCTCTGATAGAGTTCAGTGTGTCAAATCGGAGGGTTCTGACTTAGAATACGTGGACAACTACAAATACTTAGGTGTCTGGTTAGACTGTAAACTCTCCTTCCAGACCCATATCAAACATCTCCAATCCAAAGTTAAATCTAGAATTGGCTTCCTATTTCGCAACAAAGCATCCTTCACTCATGCTGCCAAACATACCCTTGTAAAACTGACCATCCTACCAATCCTCGACTTTGGCGATGTCATTTACAAAATAGCCTCCAATACCCTACTCAACAAATTGGATGCAGTCTATCACAGTGCAATCCGTTTTGTCACCAAAGCCCCATATACTACCCACCATTGCGATCTGTACGCTCTCGTTGGCTGGCCCTCGCTTCATAGTCGTCGCCAAACCCACTGGCTCCATGTCATCTACAAGACCCTGCTAGGTAAAGTCCCCCCTTATCTCAGCTCGCTGGTCACCATTGCATCTCCCACCTGTACCACACGCTCCAGCAGGTATATCTCTCTAGTCACCCCCAAAACCAATTCTTTCTTTGGCCGCCTCTCCTTCCAGTTCTCTGCTGCCAATGACTGGAACGAACTACAAAAATCTCTGAAACTGGAAACACTTATCTCCCTCACTAGCTTTAAGCACCAACTGTCAGAGCAGCTCACAGATTACTGCACCTGTACATAGCCCACCTATAATTTAGCCCAAACAACTACCTCTTTCCCTACTGTATTTTATTTATTTATTTATTTTGCTCCTTTGCACCCCATTATTTTTATTTCTACTTTGCACATTCTCCCATTGCAAATCTACCATTCCAGTGTTTTACTTGCTATATTGTACTTGCTATAGTGCTGCGGGCAAAGTTGTGCCTTAGGAGTGGTTTCCTGTGTTTCTTTCTAATTTACTTTTTTTCCCTTTGTGCCCCTTGAGTTGTCCAGTCTCTTTCAATCAATAACCCACATACAGTAATATGTAAATAGTACTGTTGAAATTGATATATGCCATAGACGTGCAGCCTTGTGCATTTTCAAAACAGTAACTGTCATCCAAACTGTAGCCTAAGTTTACATCAGGTAATACTGTCAAAGTACACAGTTACATTGACAACATGCCTAAACATTTTGACGACCTTGTTCGTGAACAATGACTCAATAACTTATCATTCTGATGACACTGACATGATCATTGGCATGAATATTTTCTTTTGAGAGATGTACTAAGGATTTATAGTGACTGACTAGCTTTAGAAACATATCTATTGTATATTGCAGTTTGTACAAATTGTTCTGAGAAATGCACTTATTATTTTGCACATGTTAGGGATGATGTGAAAAATGCACCAAAGCGACTGAGAAAAATGTTAAAAGTTCATTTGTGGAATTTCTTTCATTCTTGATGTGGTTGAGCCAATCAGTTGTGTTGTGACAAGGCAGGGTTGTATACAGAAGATAGTCATATTTGGTAAAAGACCAAGTCCATATTATGGAAAGAACAGCTCAAGTAAGCAAAGAGAAATGACAGTCCACCAGTTAATCCTGAAAATGTCAAGAACTTAAGTTTCTTCAAGTGCAGTTACAAAAACCATCAAGCTCTATGATGAAACTGGCTCCCATGAGGACCGCCACAGGAAAGGAAGACCCAGAGTTACGTCTGCTGCAGAGGATAAACTCATTAGTTACCAGCCTCAGAAATTGCAGCCGAAGTAAATGCTTCACAGAGTTCAAGTAACAGACACATCTCATCATCAACTGTTCAGAGGAGAGGGTGAATCAGGCCTTCATGGTCAAATTTCTGCAAAGAAACCACTACTAAAGGACACCAATAATAAGAAGAGACTTGCTTGGGCCAAGAAACACGAGCAATGGACATTAGACCGGTGGAAATCTGTCCTTTGGACTGGTGAGTCCAAATTCAAGATTTTTAGTTCAAACCGGCGTGTCTTTGTGAGATGCAGAGTAGGTGAATGGATTATCTCTGCATGTGTGGTTCCCACCGTGAAGCATGGAGGAGGAGGTGTGATGGTCTGGGGGTGCTTTGCTGGTGACACTGTCAGTGATTTATTTAGAATTCAAGGCACACTAAACCAGAATGTCTACCACACCATTGTGCAACGCTACGCCATTCCATCTGGTTATTAGTGGGACTATCATTTGTTTTTCAACAGGACAATGACCAAAAACAGACCTCCTGTGTAAGGGCTATTTGACTAAGAAGAAGGGTGATGGAGTGCAGCATCAGATGACTTGGCCTCCACAATCACCCAACCTCAACCCAATTGAGATGATTTGGGATGATTTGGACCGTAGAGTGAACGAAAAGCAGCTAACAAGTGTTCAGCATATGCGGGAACTCCTTCAAGACTGTTGGAAAAGCATTCCAGGTGAAGCTGGTTGAGAAAATGCCAAGAGTGTGCAAAGCTGTCATCAAGGCAAAGGATGGCTACTTTGAAGAATCAAAAATATATTTGTTTAATACTTTTTTGGTTACTACATGATTCCATATGTGTTATTTCATAGTTTTGCTGTCTTCACTATTATTCTACAATATAGAAAATAATAAAAAAAAAAAAAAGAATAAACCTTGAATAAGTAGGTGTGTCCAAACTTTGACGGGTACTATAGGTGGCAACAGATAATGTATTTGATCCAACTGCTCTGCTGAACGGACCTATGTCATCAGCCACACTACTCTCTCTCTCTCTATAAACACAAGGTAAAGCCAGAATAAGTTGGGCCTATAAATAGCCTAAACCAAACGATTACACAGCCCCATTGTGATACAGTATATAATTGTTTTGATATAAACTGATTGTACAAAACGTTAAGAACACCCCTCTTTGCCCCTCAGAACAGCCTTAATTTGTCGAGGCATGGACTCTGCAGGGTGTCTAAAGCGTTCCACATGGATGCCGTCTCATGTTGACTTCAAAGCTTCCCACAGTTGTGTTAAATTGGCTGGATGTCCTTTGGGTGGTGGACCATCTTTGATTCACAGGGGAAATTGTTGAGTGTGAAAAACCCAGTAGCGTTGCAGTTCACACAAACTGGTGTGCCCGGCACCTATTATCATACCCAATTCAAAGGCACTTACTGTCGATCTTTTGTCTTTCCCATTCACTTCACCCTCTGAATGGCACACATACGCAATACTTGTCTCAAGGCTTAAACATCCTCCTTGAACCTGTCTCCTCCCCTTCATCTACAGTAATTGAAGTGGATTGAAGTGGTCTTAGCTTTCACCTGGATTCACCTGGTCAGTCTATGTTCTGGATGATTTGTATACTCAGTGTAGATAAAATGACCTGGACATCAGTGACCATGTGGAATGGACAGACAGACAGACAGACAGACAGACAGACAGACAGACAGACAGACAGACAGACAGACAGACAGACAGACAGACAGACAGACAGACAGACAGACAGACAGACAGACAGATATAGGAGACATATAGATGGTTATGAAGTTCAATCAATGCAGAATCGGACTAACTGGAATGAACAATATAGCATAACTATGCACAGGATTCAGCCATCTTCTACAGTTACAATACATTCCTTTGTGCTGGGCTGATTAGCAGCAAGTGCCAAGGTCGAATCTGCCCACTGTTTTAAAGATGTCCTCTGGGACATGTCTGAAAAGGGCCTGTAGTATGTTTGAATCAATAACAGCCTCTCCACAGGAAACTAAAGAAGAGCAACTACATTAGCAAGGGGGTTGAATTTGGAGCTGTGTAGAAATAGAGTGCACATGAAAGTTGCTGCAAAGCAAATTGGAGTAAATGAATAAACACTGTTTTTACTTGACTGTTTTAATAGACGGCCTCAAAGAAAAGTATAGGCCCACTAAATAAATCACTGACCCCTGCGCTACGCTCATACGACTGTACGTGCGTTTTCTGTCCGCAAGGTGGCATTGCCTGACTTCAGAGCAGGTAGCGGGGAAACTGAATGGGGTCCAACCATCCCGAGTTTCATTAGGCTACCGTAGCCTAATCAAGTGTTTGTTTTTGGTAATGATCCTCTCCGCAGGCCTACCTCTCCACAAGGAATACTGTTTTTGAATGACATATATATATTTAATTTGAATATTTAAAAAAAATCTGCTGATAAATTATATTGAATAACCCCCCTCTCTCTCTCTCTTGCACACACACACACACACACACACACACACACACCACACGGTCTCTCGCTAACTCTCAGTGTGGTCATGTCTGTTCGGGAGACAGTCTACTCCGAGGGCACTCTCACTTTAATCGAAAGCAGAGGGACAGCGAGTGAATAACCATCACCTCCTTATGGCACACCCAACCCATCATATCCTTTCGTGGAAAATGTTAAACTAAAGCCTGTGAGAGTAGGTTAAAAGCTTTTGTAAAGAGTGCACTGTTTAGAGGAGGATACCCAGATCCGTGCGCAGCGCGTTATTGGCCATGGAGACCTTTACGCGCTACAGATAACAAGTCTTTGTGAAACAAAGACAACAAAGTAATGGATCAAAACTGCAAGTGATTTTTTTCATACTCTGATAAAGTTATGGCTGCGCTACGGAGGAAATTTGGGGAGGACTATCAGGTAGTGAATACAAACCGAGACACCACCGCTTTTACCGCACCTGTCAAAAAGAAACGCCAGCGGTTCGTGGAGAAGAACGGTCGTTGCAACGTGCAGCACGGGAACCTCGGCGGGGAGACCAGCCGATACATCTCCGACCTCTTCACCACCTTGGTGGACCTCAAGTGGCGATGGAACTTACTCATCTTTGTTCTGACCTATACAGTAGCATGGCTGGTCATGGCTTCTATGTGGTGGATCATCGCCTACATCAGAGGAGACATAAACCATGGTCACGACTCGTCCTACACCCCCTGCGTTGCCAACGTTTACAACTTCCCCTCCGCTTTCCTATTCTTCATAGAGACCGAGGCCACCATCGGCTACGGCTACCGCTACATAACGGAGAAATGTCCAGAGGGCATCATTCTCTTCTTGTTCCAGTCGCTGCTGGGGTCTATCGTGGACGCCTTTCTGATCGGCTGCATGTTCATTAAAATGTCCCAGCCTAAGAAGCGCGCAGAGACGCTTATGTTTAGCCAGGACTCAGTGATCTCGCAGCGCGACGGGAAACTGTGCCTCATGTTCCGCGTGGGCAACCTGCGAAACAGCCATATGGTGTCTGCGCAGATCAGGTGCAAACTCATAAAGGTAAAGTAAACAAGCATCACCGGGGTATTTAGGCAACTGATCATAAAATGACCCACGGGGATAGTTCTCTACTAAAAGCCTTTGGCGGTAGGGGGAAATTAAACTCCCAGGCATAAAATGCCAAGATGTTGTGTGCTAATGTCATATTTAATGTGCGTAACTAATTAGCATGTATTATATTCGCATTCGTTGTTTCACATAACCTATACAGTATGTGCTTCTCCATCACCCCGTCTGCATTTGGGGTCCTACAATGCTGTGACAAACAATCAATTCAACATGAAAGTGGCAAACATAAGAGCAGAAGAAAATGTAATACATGTAATCACGTTGAATAGAGCAAACCTATAGGAGTCTCTCTGCACTATGATAGCAGTTGCATATCAGAGATTTTCATTAATCTTATTTTTCTAAGCTTAATTATAAGCAGGTCTTAGTCCACAGTTTGTGCCTTGTTAAACAACAAAATGGCTTAAGATTGTATTTCGGGTGAGCGATAGACATGTCCAAGACAGGGTCTGATAAGAGAGTGAGAGACAGAGATGGGTTGAGAGAGAGAGAAAGAGAGGGGGCAGCTGAGAAAGAGAGGGAGAGAGAGAGAGAGAGAGGGAGAGAGAGAGAGAGAGAGAGGGGGAGAGAGAGAGAGAGAGAGAGAGAAAGAGAGGGGGCAACTGAGAGAGAGAGAGAAAGAGAGAGAGGTGGGAGAGACAGAGAGAGAGAAAGAGAGGGGGCAACAGAGAGAGAGAGAGAGAAAGAGAGGGGGCAACTGAGAGAGAGAGAGAGAGAGAGAGAGAGGTCTTCAGTGGCGCAGCTACAGCGTGTCCGACATCAGTCACCCTTCAGCCAGTGACATTTAGAAGAGCAGGTGGTTTAACTGCAGGACATGGTAGTGTATCAGTGAGCTGCTCTGACAGAGATCTGGGCTCTCAGGCTGGCGTTTGACAGTTAAAACTCCAGCCATGAAACACACAGAAACAAATCATCATCAGCCATACATGCTGCTCACCCCGATCAAGCATGATGTCAGGTCAGAAGTGGCCCTGGACTTAAGACCCTGGAGTAAAGGAATAAATCATATTTATAGTGCATGTGGAAACACCTTTTATCTTCACTCTCACGCAGGTTAGCCTAGTGGTTAGAGCGGTGGACTAGTAACCAGAAGGTTGCAAGTTCAAACCCCCGAGCTGACAAGGTACAAATCTGTTGTTCTGCCCCTGAACAGGCAGTTAACCCACTGTTCCTAGGCTGTCAATGAAAATACTGACTTGCCTAGTTAGGTTAAACATTTTTTTTTTGTAGTCTGATTTGAATAGGACTTTGTAGAGACACTCTGATATGAAACCAAAGAGAGGCAATAACATTGGTTCTGGGAACACACACACACACACCCTTCTTCCCCCACTGCGAACACATCAGCACATTGAACATACCTCGGGTCAACTTAATAATACATGCATCCAGTGTGGCTGAGAGAGAGAGATTCAGGGAGAACCCCACCACTCTACAGCCACAGCCAGGCAGTCCCCAAAGAGAACAGCCTCCTAGGCACACAGTCAGAACAGACACATTAGATAGCCCCAAGAAGGGTGTTTCTCTGGGATGAACCTCAGCCTCCCAGGCAGACCATATACAGCAGCTGGAGGCGTGCACCACACCTGTGACAGGGTGTGCACGGTTCTCCAAATGGCTGGTCATTTACTGGAGGGCTAGTTTGTTGATTCGTTTAGACTGTGTTATAATTGAATAGGGCTCAAGCACAGACCCAGGCGCCTTCACAATATAAAGCTCCCCTATAGGGTGGGTGTATTTTGAGAGGAAAAAGGAGGACGGGGCACAGACGTCCGTTCAACGTCCATTCAACGTGGAAACAACTTTGATTCAACCAGCGTGTGCCCAGTGTTTGCCCAGTGGTTAGGCTAGGAGAGGCAAACACCGAGATTGCGCCATGAAATATGTGAAGCGCAGGCAGGCGTTTTGAGCACGAGTAAGAAACCCACACTCACTTTTTCTCTCTGACTACAAAGGGGGGGGGGGGGGGGAATGAAAGAATAAAACAACATCCCCCTCCTCCTCTCCTGCTCTCTCTTTGAGTTACCATCCATACAACCCACACTGTGCTCTGGGCTCTTTCGTATCGTTGCTCTGCTGTCAGGCTTCACAGCACAGCCCTGTGCTACTTTCACTTCAAAGACCCTTTATCCGGAACAAAAATGTACAAATAAGCCTCCTAGTTTTGGGAAAACACATCTGAAAACAAATGACTCATAAAATTAATCGTATTAAAACAGTTGTAAAAGTTAACATGAATTATAGTCATGAAGAATAAAACATTTCTTCACAGGAATCATGCTATTTTGTAAGTAAATAAATGTGTATATTTTGTCAGTGCAGTACTAGTAGAGGGATGATGGTGCTGCTGTTGAAACGTGCCCCTCTTCCACCTGTTTCCCAACTCACAAACTGTACAGCTTTTTAAATAGTCCTTTCCACCTTCCATTCAGGTATTGACTTGCCATATGTTCATAAATATACACCGTATATTTATATAGAGCACACATCGGTTGGAGAAAAGCAAAGTCCTGATGAACTCCTGTATTCATTCTTCAGTTAAGTCCCATCATTCATACATACATACATATACATACATACATACATACATATACATACATACATACATACATACATACATACAAACATACATACTGTAGGACTGTGCAGAATGTGTGTACATAGGTGTGTGTGTGTGTGTGTGTGGCAGTGACAGCTGCTCATTTAGAAGCTCATAAATGACAGAGGAGAAGATGGGCAGGCAGTATTGGCAGGACTACTGTTTGGGTTTACAACATGGTGTAGTTAAGGCATCTGGTCCTTGTGCCCACGTCTGTCAGTCACAGTCCACATCTCATTCCAGCCAGGACCGCTCACTTCAATCAAACCCACCAATCGCACAGCCAGCCACAGAACCCACATCCAAAAAGCAGCGGGGCCAATTCTGCAGGCAGTAACCGAGAATACAGGCCTACGCAAAGATTTATTTTATAAGACTTTTGCTGGATGATTTGACTGGCACTGTGAGCTGGCTGAGCCAAGCGACAGTCCAGTCCTAGACGAATGCCAGCTTGATCATTGGTAGCTAGGCTACTTGTTTGTTTTTTTGGAAAGTGTTGTATTGACTAGCGTGGTGTAGCCTCGCGTAATGCAGCGCTGCTGAAGTGGCGTGGCTGATTACTAGAGGAGAGCAGAGAGCAGAAGGGCAATGCTCCATCTCACAGGGCACAGAAACAGACCAATCAGAGCTGTCACAGCCAACAGCCATCCAAACCCAGAGCTGGTGCTGGCAGGGCCAGGCAGACTCTGTAAGCTTTCTAGTGCATCCTGCTGGAACGCTCCTCGCTCTCACACCAAAATATGAGAGAGGCACAGCTGAATGGAGAAAGAGAAGAGAAAAGGCTGTAATATAAAATACAGAGAGAGAGAGAAAAAGAGAGCTAGAAAGAGACAGAGAGAGAGGAAGAGAGAGAGAGAGACAGAGGAAGAGAGAGAGAGAGGAAGAGACAGAGAGAGAGAGAGAGAGAGAGAGCGAGAGACAGAGAGAGAGAGGCAGAGAGAGAGAGAGGAAGAGACAGAGAGAGAGAGAGAGAGAGAGAGGAAGAGACAGAGAGAGAGAGAGATTTGTAATTTCCACTTTGAAATTTCAGAATGTATTTTTCCTTACAAAGAAATGATCAACCCCCAGAATGTCCATGAATTATGTAGCAAACTGTGTCAATGTGGGCGATGTGGTATAGACTAGACAGGCAGGCAGCTACTAGCACTGGGAGATGCAGTTCTAAGTGTGGGCTGTGAAAAGCTGTGAAATCTACAGAGGGTTTAAGGTTGGACTTGCAGACATTGATCCTCAGAGCCTAAATATGGGTGCACACACACACACACACACACACACACACACACACACACACACACACACACACACACACACACACACACACACGCACACCACTACATCATCCCATCCAAGGCAGTGGAAGGGTTAACACTACCACCTGGCCTCTCATCCCACATTGTTATCCGAGGCAATAAAGGAAGCCACGCGTGATGTGTGTGTTTGAGGTGTGTGGCAGAGTGTGTTTTATTCCTTATATCACTGCCAGAGACCATGTGACCCGTGAGTGATACAGAAGTGGAATGTGGAAGGCGGAACGCAGATGGACATGGTGTGTCGGTGGAGATACCCTGGAGACAAAAATAAAGCAAGAGCATTTGACTGTAAACCATGATGTTACTCAACAGCTGGAGGTTACAGTACAGTGTACTCACAGAGCCACATTAGGCCAGGCTCTTGTTACCGGTTCTTCAATGTGAATCCCTCTCAGGTTTTCAGTGAACTAGTGGGTGGGCTCTGGCAGCACTGTTACATTAAGCCCTATTTTGGCCATGGCAATTGTGACCGGAGTCCTATTCAACCGTTCCTGTCACAGTCTATGAGCATTACACTGCACATTAAAACACGGTTCAAGACAAGAGACAGAGAGAGCTAACTAGCCTCCAGTTTAGCATTACAGAACAGCCTATTTGAATTTCAGAGTGGATTCTTTTATTTCCAAGAAAACAGTGATTTCCGTTTTCCCTGCGTCTCCTCCTCTTGTGAAGCGCTTCCAAACAACCTCTTTCATTTCCTCAGCAGCCAGTGAACCGGGGACCACTCCAGTACCTAATCAACACATGCACCGTCGCCTGCCTGCCGCTCGGCCTGCCCCCGATTAATGAGAGCTTTGGAAAGACCCAGGCATGGAGTGTGGAGATGACTCGGATGACCAGGCCTCTTTAGGCCTAATCAATTTCATTTAGCGCCTGTCGTCAGCCACGAGTCACTCACTGCGGAGATAAGACTCAGAAGATCTGGCTCCAAAGAAGAAAATTCACTGGGTGGACAAAAAAGGACTGAAAGGCGTTTTGAAATGTGTATAAATGGGTGGTTGTTTAGAGTAGTTACTGGAAACACGCACGCACACACACACACACACACACACACACGTTTGTTTTACCAAACAATTGATTCCCATTCAAAATCCTATTTTCCCTAACCTGTACGCTTACTCTTAACCTAACTCCTAATCCTAATGCTAAACCTAACCCTAACTCCTAACCCTAATGCTAAACCTAACCTCTAACCCTAATCGTAACCTTAATTGTTACCCAAACCAGACAGCAAGTAAAAAGCGGTAGCGCCCAGAACCAATTTGGGCTAAACCACACACAGAAGAACAAAGGCCAACACATGTCCAGTATTCACTGGGCTGTAAACACCTGACAGTAGACATGAACAATATCCCCTCTAAACGCAGAGAGAGATGAGTTTATCATAACACAAACCCCACCGTGCTGCTCATTGAGATTCAGTGTATAGTAAGACAGTGGTGATATTTCCTGGCATCCCAGAGGATGTGTACTGATGCATCATCCCCCTGTTTGGCACCTCAGAGGACTAGACCACAGGCCAATGTCATGGGAAGGTCAGTATCAGGACAGAACAGATCAGATTTTTAAAAATCTAATCAGCTCTGAGATTCGAACCCGCTTGGTTACTGGTCCAACGCCCTTAATCACTAGGCTACCTTTACACAAAGGATTGATATGCCTCCTCCAACCCTAAACCTAACCGCTAAGTCTAAAATAGCCTTTTTCCTCGTGGGGACCAGCGAAATGTTCCCACCTTTCTGAATATTCCTTGTTTTACTATCCTTGGGAGGACTTCTGGTCCCCACAAGGATGGTCCCCACAAGTAAAACAAAAAACAGACACAAATAAGTAACATTCTTAGAATGTTCTCTGAATGTTACTAAAGTGTTCTTGTGGTTTTTATGGGAAGTTTTCTTACCGTTCTCGGAACAATTTGAGAACATGACTTTAAATAGAACCGCGAGGAAACCTGTAGGAGACATTACACTGAAGTACCGAAATTCCCACAGAAGAACGTTGTTTCTTAACATTATCTGAACTATTTGAGAACATTTCCAATGTCAAACCAGTTGAACAACATTGCCATCACATTCCAAAATTGAAATGCAATGTAACCATGTTTGAACTTCTGGGAAACGTTCTATTTAAGTAATGAAATAGCAAGAAAATTATGTTTTTGGGTCAAGTTCTTTAAATGTGCTGCGAATGTTCCAAGCCGTACAACCATCGTGCACCATTCCCAGAAAGTTGTGGCAAAGTTGTGTGCAAAATAACAATACACTGTAGGACAACCAGGACCTCACCAATCTCTAAGAAACATCTGGTTCTCAGAACATTATGTATCAGACCAGCAGTTTGGTGCTGCTTTCTTCTCAAAAGCATCTAGAATTGATGAGTTAAAATGTCCTGTCTGTCTGGTTATGTCAGTGGGAAGGTTGGCGTGTTTGTTTGAACAGAGACAGAGATGTAGAGAGAAAGACTGTGCACCAACAGCTATCTCTGATTCTTCCACTTCACAAAGAGAGTGGAGGAGAGTGCCACAGGCACAGGAAGATTTGCTTGTCAGCGTTTGCGATACAGTCATCCGTCTTTTTAATCTTAACCGACACAGACATCAAGTAAAAAGCGGTAGTGCCCAGAACCAATTTGGTGCTAAACCACACACACAAGAACAATAGCGAACACATGTACAGTATTCACTGGGGCTGTAAACACCTGACAGTAGACATGAACAATATCCCCTCTAAACGCAGAGAGAGATGAGTTTTTCATAACACAAACCCCACCGTGCTGCTCATTGAGATTCAGTGTATAGTAAGACAGTGGTGATATTTCCTGGCATCCCAGAGGATGTTTACTGATGCATCATCCCCTGTTTGGCACCTCAGAGGACTAGACCACAGGCCAATGTCATGGGAAGGTCAGTATCAGACCAGGCTTGACAGAGCAACTTACAGGAGCAATTCGAGTTAAGTGCCTTGCTAAAGGGCACATCAACAGATTTTTAAAAATCTAATCTGCTCTGGGTTTCAAACCAGCAACCTCTTGGTTACTGATCCAACGCCCTTAATTGCTAGGTTACCTTTACACACAGGATTGAGAAGCCTCCTGATTGGGCCAAAGACTGGAAATCATTAGGACACATTTAACCTTGAGGGCAATGAGTTTTTCCTGGCGTTGTGAACTGACTAGGAAAAACTCTGGGCTCTAGATATTAGCCCTTTGAGAAGGAGATCTGTTTGTGGATTTGTAGGCTCGACCCTAATTTATGTGTTCTCTGTCACCCGGCACTGCATGGAAAATGGTCCAGGAACAAAAGGACAATGCCGAAGGACTAGTCAGCCCATCCCCCTCTGAGGGGCCAAAATGTATCTCTCTGTTACAGTAACCAGAGGACTGACTATTGAATGTGATAGAATAATATTGTCTGGTATCTATCTAAAACGTGTTCACTGAGGATAACTCTGATGCTACCTATATGGATGGATGATCTATGTTTTTTTCTTGAATCTGTACAGGGTGAACTCTGAATTACTCTTATGAAATTTATTTTGTCTTCTCATGAATTCTGTCTTGTTTACGTTGGTCTCATCCTCCACACAAGGTATTAGATGCTGTGACACCCTGTAGAGATTGGGCCTTGGTGGTCAGATTACATGGTTAACTTGATATCGTTTCATTGGCCAATGGGGGTTGGTTTTGAGTTGTGAAGGTTACATCAGATGTTAAAAATTAATTGCATTTGTTCTCACTCTTATCCTGTATCCCTTCCATGGAGGAAGGATTGTATGATCAATTCTTATTTCCTAGGTTTCTAGGCCTCTGGCCTAATGGACATTTCTTTGTTCATGCTTTGTCTTCTGAGCTAACTGTATGATCTACAGTACCAGTCAAAAGTTTGGACACACCTACTCATTCAAGGGTTTTACTTTATTCTTACTATTTTCATCATTGTAGAATATTAGTGAAGACATCAAAACTATGAAATAACACATATGGCATCATGTAGTAACCAAAAAATTATAAAACAAATTGTGGATGTCAGGTCATCTGATGCAGCACTCCATCACTCTCCTTCTTGGTCAAATAGCCCTTACACAGCCTGGAGGTGTGTTGGGTCATACTCCTGTAGAAAAACAAATGATAGTCCCACTAAGTGAAAAACAGATGGGATGGCATATCACTGCAGAATGCTGTGGTAGCCATGCTGGTTAAGTGTGCCTTGAATTCTAAATAAATCACAGACAGTGTCACCTGCACAGCACCACCACACCTCCTCCTCCATGCTTCATGATGGGAACCATGCATGCATACGTTTACCTACACTGCATCTCACAAAGACATGGTGTTTGGAACCAAAAATCTTATATTTGGACTCATCAGACCAAAGGACAGATTTCCACCAGCCTAATGTCCATTGCTCGTGTTTCTTGGCATTGCTTTAGTAGTGGTTTCTTTGCAGCAATTTGACCATGAAGGCCTGATTCAAGCAGTCTCCTCTGAAAATTAGATGTTGAGACATGTCTGTTACTTGAACTCTGTGAAATATTTATTTGTGCTGTTGTTTCTGAGGTTGGTAGCTCTTATGAACTTATTCTCTGTGACGGTTTTCTTCTATCTCCTCCTCTGATGAGGAGGTGTAGCAAGGATCGGACCAAAATGCGGCGTAGTTGGTGTTCATGTTCTTCAATAAAGGAAAAACTCAAACATGAACATAATACAAAACAACAAACGTGAGAAAACCTAAACAGCCTATCTGGTGAACAAACAAACACAGAGACAGGAACAATCACCCACAAAACACTCAAAGAATATGGCTGCCTAAATATGGTTCCCAATCAGAGACAACGATAAACACCTGCCTCTGATTGAGAACCACTCTAGACAGCCATAGACCATGGTAGATAACCCTACTAAGCCACAAACCCAATACCTAACAAAACCCCAGGACAAAACACACCACAAAACACACCCCATGTCACACCCTGGCCTGACCAAAATAATAAAGAAAACACAAAATACTAAAGACCAGGGCGTGACAGAACCCCCCCCCCCCCCCCCAAGGTGCGGACTCCCGACCGCACAACTAAACCCATAGGGGAGGGTCCGGGTGGGCGTCTGTCCACGGTGGCGGCTCCGGCTCAGGACGTGGACCCCACTCCAACCAAGTCTTAGTCCCTTTTCTTTGCGTCCTTAGATAGGCGACCCTCATCGCCGACCTTGGCCTAGTAGTCCTCACCAAGGGCCCCACTGGACTGAGGGGCAGCTCGGGACTGAGGGGTAACTCGGGACTGAGGGGTAACTCGGGACTGAGGGGAAGCTCAGCACTGAGAGGAAGCTCAGCACTGAGAGGAAGCTCAGGCAGGTAGTTGGCTCTGGCAGATCCTGGCTGGCTGGTGGTTCTGGCAGATCCTGGCTGGCTGGCAGTTCTGGCAGATCCTGGCTGACTGGCGGATCCTGGCTGAATGGCGGATCCTGGCTGAATGGCGGATCCTGGCTGAATGGCGGATCCTGGCTGAATGGCGGATCCTGGCTGACTGGCGGATCTGGAAGATCCTGGCTGACTGGCAGCTCTGGCTGCTCCATGCTGACTGGCTGCTCCATGCTGACTGGCTGCTCCATGCTGACTGGCGACACTGGCCGCTCCATGCTGACTGGCGGCACTGGCCGCTCCATGCTGACTGGCGGCACTGGCCGCTCCATGCTGACTGGCGGCACTGGCCGCTCCATGCTGACTGGCGGCACTGGCCGCTCCATGCTGACTGGCGGCACTGGCCGCTCCATGCTGACTGGCGGCTCTGGCCGCTCCATGCTGACTGGCGGCTCTGGCCGCTCCATGCTGACTGGCGGCACTGGCCGCTCCATGCTGACTGGCGGCACTGGCCGCTCCATGCTGACTGGCGGCACTGGCCGCTCCATGCTGACTGGCGGCTCTGGCCGCTCCATGCTGACTGGCGGCTCTGGCCGCTCCATGCTGACTGGCGGCTCTGGCCGCTCCATGCTGACTGGCGGCTCTGGCCGCTCCATGCTGACTGGCGGCTCTGGCTGCGGCATCTTGCAGACTGGCAGCTCTGGCGGCATCTTGCAGACTGGCAGCTCTGGCGGCATCCAGGCAGACTGGCAGCTCTGGAGACATCATGCAGCTCTGGCAGCTCTGGCGGCATCCTGCAGACTGGCAGCTCTGGCAGCTCCTTGCAGACTGGCAGCTCCTTGCAGACTGGCAGCTCCGGACAGGCGGGAGACTCCGGCAGCGCTGTAGAAGCAGAAGGCTCTGGCAGCGCTAAACAGGCAGGAGACTCCGGCAGCGCTGTAGAGGAGGAAGGCTCTGACTGCGCTGAACAGGCGGGAGACTCCGGCAGCGCTGTAGAGGAGGAAGGCTCTGGCAGCGCTAGATAGGCGGGAGACTCCGGCAGCGCTGGAGAGGAGGAAGGCTCTGGCAGCGCTGGACAGGCGAGGCGCACTGTAGGCCTGATGCGTGGTGCTGGCACTGGTGGTACTGGGCCGAGAACACGCACAGGAAGCCAGGTGCGGGGAGCTGCCACCGGAGGGCTGATGCGTGGAGCTCTTGAGCACCGAGCCTGCCCAACCTTACCTGGTTGAATGCTCCCGGTCGCCCTGCCAGTGCGGCGAGGTGGAATAGCCCGCACTGGGTTATGCAGGCGAACCGGAGACACCGAGCGCAAGGCTGGTGCCATGTAAGCTGGCCCAAGGAGACGCACTGGAGACCAGATGCGTAGAGCCGGCTTCATGACACTTGGCTCGATGCTTACTCTAGCCCGGCCGATACGCACTGGAGACACCGTGCGCACCACAGCATAACACGGTGCCTGCCCGGTCTCTCTAGCGCCCCGGTAAGCACAGGAAGTTTGCGCAGGTCTCCTACCTGGCGTAGCCATACTCCCTCTGAGCCCCGCCCAATACATTTTTGGGGCTGACTCTCGGGCTTCCATCCGCGTCGCCGTGCTGCCTCCTCATACCAGCGCCTCTCCGCTTTCGCCGCCTCCAGTTCTTCTTTCGGGCGGCGATATTCTCCAGGCTGTGCCCAGGGTCCTTTTCCGTCCAATATCTCCTCCCAAGTCCAGAAGTCCTGTGATCGCTGCTCCTCCTGCCGCTGCCTGTCACCACGCCGCTTGGTCCTGTTGTGGTGGGTGATTCTGTAACGGTTTTCTTCTATCTCCTCCTCTGATGAGGAGGTGTAGCAAGGATCAGACCAAAATGCAGCGTAGTTGGTGTTCATGTTCTTTAATAAAGGAAAAACTCAAACATGAACATAATACAAAACAACAAACGTGAGAAAACCTAAACAGCCTATCTGGTGAACAAACAAACACAGAGACAGGAACAATCACCCACAAAACACTCAAAGAATATGGCTGCCTAAATATGGTTCCCAATCAGAGACAACAATAAACACCTGCCTCTGATTGAGAACCACTCTAGACAGCCATAGACTATGGTAGATAACCCTACTAAGCCACAAACCCAATACCTAACAAAACCCCAGGACAAAACACACCACATACAAAAACCCATGTCACACCCTGGCCTGACCAAAATAATAAAGAAAACACAAAATACTAAGACCAGGGCGTGACATTCTCTGCAGCAGATGTAACTCAGTCTTCCTGTCCTGTGGCGGACCTCATGAGAGCCAGTTTCATCATAGCGCTTGATGGTTTTTGCAACTGCACTTGGAGAAACTTTCAAAGTTCTTGAAATTTTGGGGATTGACTGACCTTCATGTCTTAAAGTAATGATGGACTGTAATTTTTCTTGGATTATTTGAGCTGTTCTTGGACTTGGTCTTTTACCAAATAGGGCTAACTTCTGTATACCACCCCTACCTTGTCACAACACAACTGATTGTCTCAAACACATTAAGAAAATCCACAAATTAACTTTTAACAAGGCACACTTGTTAATTGAAATGCATTCCAGGTGACTACCTCATGAATCTGGTTGAGAGAATGCGTAGAGTGTGCAAAGCTGTTGTCAAGGCAAAGGGTGGCTACCTTGAAGAATCTGAAATATATTTTGATTTGTTTAATACTTTTTTGGTTACTACATGATTCCATATGTGTTATTTCATAGTTTCGATATCTTCACAATTAGTAATAGTAAAAAGTAAGAATAACCCTTGAATATTATATTTTTGTTCAGTATGGATAAGGATATAGACCTTTTTGAGTTAAGCAAATCTTGTATTCATGAGCTGGCTCGAAAGCTGATCAAGAAAGATAAGAATGGTCATAATTATTTTCGGACAACATTATTTAGAGTAAGAGCTGACGCTTTTGAAGCCGCAATGTAAAGTGTTAAAAAAAGAGTGTCAAGACATTGGAGCATTCAGGCACTCGTAACGTTTCAGATACCGATAATGGTGTTGGCTTTACAGACAACTGAGGAGAGTCCAGCCACACTCCAAAACGCATGTTATGCTGCCCTCATATTCAAACTCCTAGCTGCTGTCGCACTCCTCATAGACTAGCGAGTCCATTTAGGGCAGCAGCTGCTCCTATTTCAGTCATTAGGACATTTACAAACAATGCAGAAGCAGTCTCATGTTGCGCAGGGTAATATGCAGTGAGACCATCTCTCACTTAAATGATATTGGACCATTTCCACCATGGTGAGAACGGGTGAAGACCCAGTACAATGCGTATATTCTTGAAATGCGAGATGTATGGCAATTACTTTTGCTTTCAACTCTAAGTGAAAAACAAACTTGCTCGCTCTTCGGGGTCCATCTCATGCGGACTGGACTAGGTTCCTGGCTTGTAGGCAGGGCACAAGAGAACATTTTGAACAGTACGCAGAGAGGCTGTGGGGGGGGGTCCTGTAGATAACACATTTCAAGGAATTATTACATGGGCCAGCACACTAAACAGTGAGTACTCACTGCAAACGAACAGGACTTGTAGTGAAAACTTGTTGGGATCTGGGGAGGGGTCCCATCGAAGTATTGGAACCTTGAATTTGGGATTCCACCTTACTTTATGCGTCTTAAACTAGACATAGAGCAAATGTTTCAGACCTGGATAGCACTTGTCTGTAGCCTACACAGGAACCACACCTGTTAGCATTCTCACATACAATTGCAACATTGTTTCAATAATATATAGAAATTTTCTCCCACCTCTGGTATGTAAAAGCTTTTTTGAGGCCTTGCTCAAAATTCATTCTGTGGCAGCACAATGACTAAATTATATACTGTATGTGAGGATTAAACTCAAAATGCAGTAGCCTGGAGCTCAGACGTTCAGACTAACTGTAATTCTAACATAGCCAGTAGACTGCTACAATGTAGTCTCAAACATATGTTTAGAATATTTAACCATTTTATTCTTGTGTGGTAATCAGTAATCTTGTGTGGTAATCAGTTGTGTTAGATAATAATATAGTGATAATCAATAATTTTCTCTTTATTTAGCCATCTTACATATAATGGCTTATTTGTTCATCAAAAATTGTGACTAACTCACCACAGGTTAATGAGAAGGGTGTGCTTGAAAGGAAGCACATAACTCTGCAATGTTCGGTTTATTTGGAGAGAGTCTCAGTCTTAAATAATTTTCCACACACAGTCTGTGCCTGTATTTAGTTTTCATGCTAGTGAGGGCCGGGAATCCACTCTCACATAGGTACGTGGTTGCAAGAAACTCTGAGCGCAGCCCAATCCAGAAATCTGGCAGTGGCTTCTGATTAAATTACATTTTCACAGAACCGCTTGTTGCAATTTCGATGAGGCTCTCTTGTTCAGATATCGGTAAGTGGACTGGAGGCAGGGCATGAAAGGAATAACAAATCCAGTTGTTTGTGTTGTCCGTTTCGGGAATGTACAGTGGCTTGAAAAAGTATTCACCCCCTAGGCATTTTTCCTATTTTGTTGCCTTACAACCCTGGAATTAAAATTAAAAATGTATTATTATTCTTCTTATTATTATTATAATTTAATTTACACAACATGCCTATGACTTTTAAGATGCAAAATATTTGTTATTGTGAAACAAACAAGAAATGTGATTGGATGTTAATTATTTGACTAGGCTACCTGAATTTCACATTGTTTGGATCGGTGGCAGCTAGTAGGCCGGCGACGACGACCGCCGAGCACCGCCCGAACAGGGAGAGGAGCTACCTTCGGGGGAAGTCGTGACAATTACGATGAACACTAGATAGTTTAATTGCATTTTTGACAGTGAAACGAGGCTACTCATGCGTGAATAAAACCTCACCCAAATGTATAGCCCCATTGGAAAATAGAAATGTATGTATACATATATACACTACCGTTAAAACATTTGGGGTCACTTAGAAATGTCCTTGTTTTTTAAAGAAAAGCACATTTTTTGTTCATTAAAATAACATAAAATTGATCAGAAATACAATGTAGACATTGTTCATGTTGTAAATGGCTATTGTAGCTGGAAACGGCTGATTTTCTATGGAATACCTACGTACATAGGACGTACAGAGGCCCATTATCAGCACCCATCACTACTGTGTTCCAATGGCACGTTGTGTTAGTTAATCCAAGTTTATCATTTTAAAAGGCTAATTTATCATTAGAAAACCCTTTTGCAATTATGTTAGCACAGCTGAAAACTGTTGTACTGATTTAAGAAGCAATACATCTGGCCTTCTTTAGACTAGTTGAGTATCTGGAGCATCAGCATTTGTGGGTTCGATTACAGGCTCAAAATGGCCAGAAACAAATAACTTTCTTCTGAAACTCATGTCTATTCTTGTTCTGAGAAATTAAGGCAATTCCATGCGAGAAATAGCCAAGAAACTGAAGATCTCGTACACGCTGTATACTACTCCCTTCACAGAACAGCACAAACTGGCTCTAGCCAGAATAGAAAGAGGAGTGGGAGGCCCCAGTGCACAACTGAGCAAGAGGACAAGTACATTAGAGTGTCTAGTTTGAGAAACAGACACCTCACAAGTCCTTAGTCCTTAACTGGCAGATTCATTAAATAGTACCCGCAAAACACCAGTCTCAACGTCAACAGTGAAGAGGTGACTCTGGGATGCTGTTCCTATGTCCAGTGTCTGTGTTCTTTTGCCCATCTTAATATTTTCTTTCTATTGGCCAGTCTAAGATATGGCTTTTTCTTTGCAACTCTGCCAAGAAGGCCAAATTGTACTTAGGGACATTGGCACGTCAAAAGCACATTGTTAATGCTCCATGTAAGACGCTCTTGATGTCATGGGCCCAAGGACTAGAAGTGAGATATATACAGTATGTTTGGGGCAAATCCAACACAATGCATCATTGAGTCACACTCATCATATTTTCAAGCATGGTGGTGGCTGCATCATGTTATGGGTATGCTTGTCATCGGCAGAGAGTAGGGAGTTTTTTTTTTAAGGATAAAAATAAAAAGAATAGGGCTAAGCACAGGCAAAGTCCTAAAGGAGAACCTGGTTCAGTCTGCTTTCCAACAGACACTGGGAGACAAATCCACCTTTCAGGAAGACCAGGAACCTGAAACACAAGGCCAAATATACACTGAGTATACCAAACATTAGGAACATCTTCTATGGCAAGACTTGAAAAATGCTATCTAGCAATGATCAACAACCAACCTGACAGAGCTTGATTAATTTTTAAAATAACAAATGGGCAAATATTGTACAATCCTGGTTTGTAAAGCTTTGTAAAGCTCTAAGAGACTTACCCAGAAAGACTCAGAGCTGTAATCGCTGCCAAAGTTGATTCTAACATGCATCGACTCAGGGGGTTGAATACTTACCAAATCAAAATATATTAGTATTTTATTTTCCATTAATATAAAAAAAGTAGAATTTTTGTGCCAGTTAAGAGTATATTTTGTGTAGATCATTGACAAAATATGACAATTAAATCATTTTTAATCCCACTTTGTAACACAACAAAATGTGGAAAAAGTCAAGGGGTGTGAATACTTTTTAAAGGCACTGTATTTCTAAAATGCGTGTGAAAAAGAGACATACTGTGTAAGAAGATATTGCTAAATACTGTAGATCATTTTGCTACTAGCACATATATAAGAGACAGATCAAGGAGTTTGTGATTATTTTCAGAGATTCATCAACTACACAGCTGCAACCTGCTGCTGAAATCGCAATCTGTAAATTAGTCAGACAGACCAGAGAATAGACAGAACCTGTGTTGATCCTAAACCTATATTTACACAAATTACCATTCATTTCACAATTGCAGCTATGTTCCATGTCTGACCTGCAGGGCAAATATACTTATTGACTCTCAAGACACCCTCATGAGAACAAAAACAAAGTAAAATGCTGATGAGGCTCATTATTTGTTTCAGTACTTCCCACCCGTTATAGTTTGTTCGTTTCTGCATTAGGGGGACTACAGGGGAAAACACTTTTGTTTGTTTGGTGTTAAGGTTCATTCATCATAAAGGCATTTCTCCAGCCTATTATATTACAGAAATACCTCAGGACAGACCAAAACAATAAATGTGATAAAAACGCACTTAAACACAAGGAGAGATATGATTTGGCTGAATGCAGATACAAACGACAACGGCGCCTTGGGGAGGACACAGTGCTTTTACTAATGAGAAATGTAGGTGTTGGAATGCTGCCTATCCTGACTGACGTCATAAATGAGGATCTAAAGTATGTAACACATGGTGCTGTGACTGTCATTCATTTGAGGTCTGTAGGTGTATGTGTAGGTGTTTCTCTCAAAGCTGTGGCTCAGCAGGGAGGTAGGTCCCTTCGGTGTAGTAAAAAAAACAAAAAAACATGCAATTTCACAGTGCAAATAGCACCATCAATAACTGTTCTTGAGCCATAATGTAAGCATGAATGCAAAGTAAGGGTTGATATTAGCTTCCCTTTCTGATGTGCCTTTCTGGCCTTGGTCTTGTTCTGCTGATAAACTGGGTCAGATAGGCTGTTCCTTCAGAAAGTATTCATACCCCTTGACTTTTTTCATCAGTTTGGTCAGAGGTCCAGCTCTAGGCAGAGTACTTATGTAAATTAGATATTGCTGTATTTCATTTTCAATACATTTGCAAAAATTTCAAAAACATGTTTTCACTTTGTCATTATGGGGTATTGTGTGTAGATTGGCAAAAAAAAAAATCCATTTAGAATTTAGGCTGTAACAACAAAATGCGGAATTAACACTATCAGCTTTGGTCAAGATGGAATTCACAGTGGTAGCAAACAGATTCTCAGGGCAACAGAGAATAGACTAATGGGGCTATAGTGCATACAAGTTTGACAGCTTTTCTATACTAGTTTAAGCATTATAGTCAATCTATCATGTTATTGTTCGCCAAGATATCGAGAAACAGAAAGAATAAAAATAGCCAAGTATCAAGGAAATTAAGTTTTATTTGATCCATTAGACAAACAATTTGTAAAACCCTAAAGTAGACAGAAATAAATATACAGGATGTGCATTTTGAAAACAGAACACTTAAAAAAAATGTAATTACTCAAATTTGAAGGGGGGGAAAAAACAGGATAACGAAGACATGGTATCTTGCTGTGACACTTTCATAGATGTAATAAGCATAACCGATATCTCAATTCAAGTCCTTTTCATTGTAAAATATCTTCTTGAAGACAATGGTAGTTGTATTGAGGGAGCTTGGTGTCTTGATGTTGATTACGAGCCTGCTTGGGATGCTCTTCATCAAAAGTTTTTGTAATGCAACAACCTGAAATGTAGTTGAGAAAATTAAACCAAATTATAATTCTGATATTTTGTATATTTATTTGTATCAATGATGATGTTTTTATTTTCTGCAGTCTGAGAAAAATATACACACAAAAAAAGGAAAAACAAGAGACTCACCTGAAGAGAGGGGCATGGCCCTTGTTGTTGGCCATGGAGAAGAAGCCGCTGTTTGGGGAGAAGTCCAGGCGATGGGCTCTGTATATAGTTTTCCTCTGGAACATGGGGAAGTTGGAGAACACTGTGAAGCTGGGGATATGAACCTGAAATGAGAAGGGTAGACACATGACACTTGATGACAGTGAAAGAGTGACATGGTTTTACTTCATTTTAAATCAATTCAAACTTTATTACTACCCAAGTCATGCTGCGATAAAACCTCTTATTTTACAAGAGACCAGGTGTAGCTGTAATGATGACAAAGACAACATTAGGTGTGTGTGAGAGAGAGAGACTGACCAATCGGGCAGCCTCGTCGTCAGCCCTGGAGGCGATGGCCAGGATCTCGGAGGTGGGGTTGAAGCAGAGAGAGGTGGCGGAGGTCACCAGGTTTGAGACTCTGAGACTATCACAGTGCAGGTGCATTTATACGGAGACTTGATTACACACAGGTGGATTGTATTTATCATCATTAGTCATTTAGGTCAACATTGGATCATTCAGAGATCCTCACTGAACCTCTGGAGAGAGTTTGCTGCACTAAAAGTAAAGCGGCTGAATAATTTTGCACGCCCAATTTTTCAGTTTTTGATTTGTTAAAAAAGTTTGAAATATCCAATAAATGTCGTTCCACTTCATGATTGTGTCCCACTTGTTGTTGATTCAGTTTTATATCTTTATGTTTGAAGCCTGAAATGTGGCAAAAGGTCGCAAAGTTCAAGGGGGCCGAATACTTTCGCAAGGCACTGTATAATATACTGTACATACACATGTCAAAAATTACTGCCCACTCACTACAGGTTCTATGGTTTGGTCTGGAAGTACTGGAAATGCTCTTGAGATTCATATAGCAGGTAGGAGGCAGGATAAGAGGATCCTAAAACAGCAACAGCAGTGTGTTGAGTGGAGGAGTGGGACTGTGTGGGGGTGCAGTGTGCAGGGTGTGTGTGTGTGCGTGTGCGTGTGTGTGTGCGGTAGAGAAGTGTTAGAGGTGAGGTGTGTGTAGGTGGTGAGGCTGACACATCGTCCCAATTATCAGGAAGGTTGAGATAAGAAACTGAGATGAGAAAACTGCAGTAACAATCTTTCCCTCAGTTTTGGAGACTTACTGTGCAGAGAGAAAGAATGTGAAAAAACCTGAAAAACATAAAAGAAAATTAAGATTGTGACGTTCAATGTGAATAATAACACTCCAAAACAGTGGGAATAGAAACAATTCTGCAACTCTCCACACTCATTTGTCCTTCGATTTGAAACACAAAACCTACATTTCTGACAAACAGCATGTCTTAAATGGCCAATCAGCAGTTGCTACATCCATTTTTGGACATCAATTAATTATGTATTCCCCTTGAGTCTTGAAGAATATAACTGATTAGCTTAGTTTAACTATCGTACCCCATCAGAACCTAAAATATAAGATTGTTTTACTCCAACGTTTGTAAACGAAATAAATGTAAAAAAACCACTGTATAGTTATGGTTAAAACTATCATTTTAATATCATGGATGGTCAGTCCCTGCATCAATAGTTCTGTCTATGAATTTGAGAGTGAATCCAGCCCTATCCCTCAGTTTTTTTTTACAGAAACAGTGGTGGGGAGCTGGCTTTGTTATGGCTTTTGCTGATTGGCCCATTCATGTTCATTAACCCTCTTATTCTCCTCACGGAAAATCCCAGCAGCTGCATTGTGCACAGACTTACAGATAGAGAGAGATACAGAGAGGGGTATAAGGAAAAAAGAGAGGGGAGGCGGAGGGAGACACAGAGAGAGAGAACTATTAGAGAAGGCTTCAGAAAGAGGGAGAGAGAATGAAAGAGACAGAGAGAGTTAAAGAGAGGAGCCCAGCTCAGCTTAGCTCAGGCAGCTGAGAGCCCAGCGCTGTGCCCTGTCTTCATCTGGGCAATGAAATGCTTCTGCACCAGTTAGCACGCCGCAGGCTGGGTCTGTCCAAACAGGGATTTCTCACCACCTCCTCATCTAATCCACTGCAAATTAATGTGAAGGGCCAGGCTTGCCACTGACCCGACCCGGGTTCTATCCCACAACCGGCCGTGACTGGGAGTTCCATAGGGCGGTGTACAATTGGCCCAGCGTCATCCGGGTTAGGGGAGAGTTTGGCCGGGGGGGGGGGGGGCTTGACTTGGCTCATCGCGCTCTAGCGACCTCTCGTGACGGGCCTGGCGCCTGCAGGCTGACTTCAGTTGTCAGGTGAACGGTGTTTCCTCCCACACATCGGTTAAGTGGGCGGGTGTTAAGGAGCAGAGTTTGGTGGGTCATGTTTCGGAGGACGCATGACTCGACCTTTGCCTCTCTCAACTTTCAGCCTTGAATATTTAGAGGAAGGAATGCCCTCTGGTGCTCCCACGTGGTACGGGGCAAAATAGAGAGAAGGAGTGTATGTATGTGTGCGTGTCTCACCTTGGAGAGCGGGGAAACTAGCAAAGTTTAGTGGCTTTTTCCTAGCACAGATGTGTGGTGCTTCCCTGGGTTGGAGATAAGGGGAGGGGGATGGGATGGTGTGCTGGGTGATAAGAGAAAGGAGGTACGTTGTGCTGGAGGCCATGGCACCTAAAACATAAATGTTCTATCATATATCAATGTATGCACCCCCATGTCCTGAAATGTTCCTATATTACTTTTGGCTGCCTACTTTGTTTTGGTTTATGTGCTGTCCACTCACCCACCTCCTGAAGGGAAGAAAATAGGAAATGAACAACAAGACAAACAGCATGTGGTGGTGTAGAGAAGATTGATAGGCTCCAGGCTACTCTGCTCCAGTCACACTGTTATCTACAATCATCTTAATAGCACTGCAGAGTGACTCCAATAGAGGCCATGGTAGAGTGGAAAAATGCAAGTCTACAGTTTAAAGTCTATAAAAAAAACTCTCTCTCTTTCGCTCTCTCCCCCCACCCCCCTATTTCTCCTTTCTCTCCTCCCCCTCCCTCTCTCTCCCACCCTCTCTCCCAGTCTCGTCAGACCCCGGAGGGAGAGTTCCTACCCCTGGACCAGTGTGAGCTGGATGTGGGTTTTGGGACGGGTGCGGACCAGCTCTTCCTAGTGTCACCTCTCACCATCTGCCATGAGATCAATCCTAAGAGCCCTTTCTTTGACCTGTCCCAGCGATCCCTCATGAACGAGCAGTTTGAGATTGTTGTCATCCTGGAGGGCATTGTGGAGACCACAGGTGACGAACTACTACCTTCTCTCCTCCTGTTAACCCGTTACTCTCTTCTTCCTACCCTCTCCTCATTTTTAATGGACTATTCTTTCACTACCCTTTATCCTCTTTTTAACCCCTTACTCTCTTCTTCCTAAAGAGGCTCCTCCTTTTCAAAGGCCCAATGTAGCCATTTTTATGTCAATTTCAAATCATTTCTGCGTAACAATGCAGTATCTTACTGTAATAGATTTACATTCAAAATAGCAACAACAAAAATTTTGGGCCTAAAACCTATTTCTCAAGCAAGTTTCACGATGGAAAGCCAAAACTCCCGCCCATTCAAACCTGCTGATTGAAAGGTCATAACATTGGTAAAAAAAAAAAAAAAAAATATTTACAGTGGCAGTTTCATCAGCTGTTGTACAATATGATATAAAACACAGGGAGAAAATTAATTTTGAGTGCACTGGGCCTTTATTTGATTATCCTTCCACTCTTGAGTCCTTTCCCGATCCTTTTCTTCTCCACCTCTTTCCATTCAGTGGGTTGCTCGTTCCCTATCTCCACCCTTTAGCTTGCTATTATGTTATCCCTCTCTCGCACCTCTATCCTCTGAACTCAAATTCAACTGTATTCTTATGTGCTTACCAGTCTTACCTCTTCATGTCAACCTGCCACATATCCCCATGCAATATCTCCATCCAGATTCTGGAGATAGAGTCAGACTAACACATCTCTCTTAATCTCCCAAACCCTGTAAGAATGTAGCAGATATTAGGATGCGTTCAGTGGTAAACAGAGCGAGCAGTGAAGAGGTGGACTTTGGGTATTGAGGACAGCACCAGGGAATGGCTTCCTGATTGAATTACGAGGGACGTTTTATTACTGCGGGATGGTTTTCATCGACGCGAATGTCACTAAGATAAATAAGCTGGGGGTTCAGCTGAAGTTTTACTGTATTTCTCACTGGGCAGGATGCAGGGTTAATTCTGGGATAATTCTGTAACTGTAAGAGACGCTGAACACAACAGCTGTACTGATCTACAGGCAGGCTGCAGGTGTGCTGGGTCACCTACGGCAACACAAGTGCTTTTCTGTCCTCTACATCGAACAATACGATTCCTCATCCTAATTTTCATACCTAAATAACAAAGTCTTTGTCTTCTCTGGCATCATTTATTTATTTCTCTGTTGCCTTCTCTTTTTCCTTTCATCTCTCCTCGGTTCTTCTCCCCTCCCCTGTTCTCATTGTCCTGGGCAGAAGAATGAATAGGCTTAGAGGAGGAGGGAGGGATGAGCAGGCAGGCAGGCAGGCAGGCAGGCAGGCAGGCAACATGGTCTGTGCTCTGTTGATAATGTCATTAAGGCAGGCTGCAGCCGAACATTTAACCCCCTTTAGCCCCCCCCCCCCCTCTCTCTTTCTCTCTCAGCAGGACTGTGGTTCTCTGAGCTGAGGAGCAAAGCAGGGGGCAGATGAGGGTGTCTGCTCTGTATGAATGAGGTGGCCTTGGAGTCACCTGGGTGGTCCCTTGCACAATGTGACATCCTTTACTCCCCAGAGAAAGACATCCATATCATCCACTGAGAGACAGACAGAGCATTGTCCTGCCATTTGAGAAACCTTCTGTCACCAACGGACAGCCTTTGCAACTTTCTGGTGTCTGATTGGATGGTTATGGGGTCTCTCTACTACCACACTATGACTGTGCATCAGCTCCTGTTCAACTAGAGATGTGTGTTATGTAGGCCTAGTTGTCACAGCTTTCTGACAGGTGTGTGTGTGTGTGTGTGTGTGTGTGTGTGTGTGTGTGTGTGTGTGTGTGTGTGTGTGTGTGTTGAAGAGAGATGAAGAGAGCCAGTGGTAGGATTGAAAAGTCGCTCGGAGAAGAAGAGGCATTGTATTATGGAAATGGTCCATTTGATTAGTGCCAATGGAGGCTTTACAAAAAGCTCTCTGCATGGACACGTCGCTCTCTGTCCACCAGCTGTTTGCTCACTTGCTCAGCTGCTTTGATTTTCATTCAAGACCCACAAAACATAACATACTGTCAGTGTAACTCAGGACACCTGGATGATGATTGGGCGAACTGGCAGGAACGCCGGGCCCTGAAGCTACATCACTTCCTGCTGCACCTGTATACCTTCCCAGTCATGTATCCACCATCAATAATAAATTATAGCAAATTATTCTATATGCAGAAATGTAAAATAACTTTAATTAATTTCAGCTTTGGTTTGAGGATTGTCAAGGGTTTGGGTATAACCTTAGGTTTAGGTTGTGATAACCCCTTGGTAGTGATATTACTGTGTCAGTCAAATGTCAGAGAAAGGATCAGTTTCTCTTTCTGCAGTCAGCCAACTCTGTTTGGGGCGACAGGTTGGGCCAGTAACCGAAAGGTTGCTGGATTGAATCCCTGAGCTGACAAGGTAAAAAAAAGATGTTGTTCTTCCCCTGAACAAGGCAGTTAACCCACTGTTCCCTGGTAGGCCTTCCTTATATATACGAATTTGTTCTTAACTGACTTGCCTAGTTAAATAAAGGTTCATTTTAAAAATGAACAGAGCAATTACAGGTCTCATAAGTGGCTATTTTACAAGAGATGAGGTCAAATAAAAACCTGGCTTGTCAAATCAAATAAAAAATCAAATACAATTGTATGCTTCGTAGATAACAAGTGTAGACTTACAGTGAAATGCTTACTTATATGTCCTTTTCCAGCAATGCAGAGTTAAAGATCAAAATGATACACGATGTTTAAAAAACAAGTAGAAATAACATGGCTAAATACTGTTGTCTTGTTGGTAGGTGAACCTTCGCCCCAGTCTGAGGTCCTGAGCGCTTTGGAGCAGGTTTTCATCACGGATCTCTCTGTACTTTGCTCCGTTCATTTTGCCTCGATCCTGACAAGTGTCCCAGTCCCTGCCTCTGAAAAACATCTCCACAGCATGATGCTGCCACCACCATGCTTCACCGTAGGGATGGTGCCAGGTTTCTTCCAGACGTGAAGCTTGGAATTCAGGCAAAGAGTTGAATCTTAGTTTCATCAGACCAGAGAATCTTGTTTCTCATTGTCTGAGAGTCTTTAGGTGCCTTTTGGCAAACTCCAAGCGGGCTGTCATGTGCCTTTTACTGAAGAGTGGTTCAGGTCTGGTCACTCTACCATACAGGCCTGATTGGTGGAGTGCTGCAGAGATGGTTGTCCTTCTGGAAGGTTCTCCCATCTATACAGATGAACTCTAGATGAACTCTATGAACTCTCTGTCAGAGTGACCATCGGTTCTTGGTTACCTCCCTGACCAAGACCCTTCTCCCCTGATTGCTCAGTTTGGTTAGGAGGACAGCTCTAGGAAGAGTCTTGGTGGTTCCAAACTTCCATTTAAGAATGATGGTGGCCACTGTGTTCTGGGGGGACCTTCAATGCTGCAGACATTTTTTGGTAACCTTTCCCAGATCTGTGTCTCAACACAATCCTCTCTCGGAGCTCTACGAACAATTCCTTCAACCCCATGGCTTGATTTTTGCTCCTGAAAATAAAAGAGAGCACACTCTAGGAGCTCAGATGCAAAAATATAATTACCAATGTTTCGACAGCCAAGCTGTCTTCATCAGGGTGTCATCACAAACACTGCGGGATGACTCGTTTATGTAGTGTCAAAAAAGGTGTCTGTAATCATGGCCAAGAGTGGCCAAGAGTTTTTGCTCTGACATGCACTGTCAACTGTGAGACCTTATAGAGACAGGTGTGTGCCTTTCCAAATCATGTCCAATCAATTGAATTTGCCACAGGTGGACTCCAATCAAGTTGTAGAAACAACTCAAACTTTGAAACAATTCAAAGGGTCTGAATACTAATGTAAATAATTATTTTTAATACATTTGAAAAAATGTCTAAAAAACTGTTTTTGCTTTGTCATTATGAGGTATTGCTAACGATACTTTTATTTATTTAATCCATTTTAGTCTCAGGCTGTAATGTAACGAAATGTGGAAAAAGTCAAGGGGCCTGACTACTTTACGAAGGCACTGTAATAGGCATTAACAGCAGCGTGTGTGTGTATGGCGTCAGTGTGCATATGTACAGTGGGGCAAAAAAGTATTTAGTCAGCCACCAATTGTGCAAGTTCTCCCACTTAAAAATATGAGAGAGGCCTGTAATTTTCATCATAGGTACACTTCAACTATGACAGACAAAAGTAGAAAAAAAATCCAGAAAATCACATTGTAGGATTTTTTATGAATTTATTTGCAAATTATGGTGGAAAATAAGTATTTGGTCACTTACAAACAAGCAAGATTTCTGGCTCTCACAGACCTGTAACTTCTTCTTTAAGAGGCTCCTCTATCCTCGACTCGTTACCTGTATTAATGGCACCTGTTTGAACTTGTTATCAGTATAAAAGACACCTGTCCACAACCTCAAACAGTCACACTCCAAACTCCACTATGGCCAAGACCAAAGAGCTGTCAAAGGACACCAGAAACAAAATTGTAGACCTGCACCAGGCTGGGAAGACTGGATCTGCAATAGGTAAGCAGCTTGGTTTGAAGAAATCAACTGTGGGAGAAATTATTAGGAAATGGAAGACATACAAGACCACTGATAATCTCCCTCGATCTGGGGCTCCACACAAGATCTTTGCCCGTGGTGTCAAAATGATCACAAGAACGGTGGGCAAAAATCCCAGAACCACATGGGGGGACCTAGTGAATGACCTGCAGAGAGCTGGGACCAAAGTAACAAAGCCTACCATCAGTAACACACTACGCCGCCAGGGACTCAAATCCTGCAGTGCCAGACGTGTCCCCCTGCTTAAGCCAGTACATGTCCAGGCCCGTCTGAAGTTAGCTAGAGAGCATTTGGATGATCCAGAAGAAGATTGGGAGAATGTCATATGGTCAGATGAAACCAAAATATAACTTTTTGGTAAAAACTCAACTCGTCGTGTTTGGAGGACAAAGAATGCTGAGTTGCATCCAAAGAACACCATACCTACTGTGAAGCATGGGGGTGGAAACATCATGCTTTGGGGCTGTTTTTCTGCAAAGGGACCAGGACGACTGATCCGTGTAAAGGAAAGAATGAATGGGGCCATGTATCGTGAGATTTTAAGTGAAAACCTCCTTCCATCAGCAAGGGCATTGAAGATAAAACGTGGCTGGGTCTTTCAGCTTGACAATGATCCCAAACACACCCCCCGGGCAACGAAGGAGTGGCTTCATAAGAAGCATTTCAAGGTCCTGGAGTGGCCTAGCCAGTCTCCAGATCTCAACCCCATAGAAAATATTTGGAGGGAATTGAAAGTCCGTGTTGCCCAACAACAGCCCCAAAACATCACTGCTCTAGAGGAGATCTGCATGGAGGAATGGGCCGAAATACCAGCAACAGTGTGTAAAAACCTTGTGAAGACTTACAGAAAACGTTTGATCTCTGTCATTGCCAACAAAGGGTATATAACAAATTATTGAGATAAACTTGTGTTATTGACCAAATACTTATTTTCCACCATAATTTGCAAATAAATTCATTAAAAATCCTACAATGTGATTTTCTGGATTTTTTTTCTCCTTTTGTCTGTCATAGTTGAAGTGTACCTATGATGAAAATTACAGGCCTCTCTCATCTTTTTAAGTGGGAGAACTTGCACAATTGGTGGCTGACTAAATACTATTTTTGCCATACTGTATGTGTGGGTGTGTGTGTGAGTGTGTGGGTAGAGTCCACTGTATGTGCATAGATTCAGTGCAAGATAGTTATTTTTTTGCACTGACATTGCAGGTAGCCATTTGATTAATTATTTATCAGTCTTGTTTAGAAGTTTTATGACTTAGGGTTCAATTCTGTTCAGGGTTCTGTTGGTTTCAGACTTGGTGCACTGGTACTACTTGCCGTGCATTAGCAGAGAGAACAGTCTATGACTTGGGTGGCTGCAGTCTTTGACAATTCTTTGGGCCTTCCTCTGACACCACCTGGTATAGAGGTTGTGGATGGCAGGGAGCTTGGCCACAGTGATATACTGGGCCGTATGCACTACCCTCTGTAATGCCTTGCGGTCGGATGCCAAGCAGTTGCCATACCAAGCGGTGATGGAGCAAGTCAAGATGCTCTTGATGTTGCAGCTGTATAACTTTTTGAGGATCTGAGGGTCCATCTTTTCAGCCCCTTGAGGGGGAAGAGGTATTGTCGTGCCATCTTCACGAATGTGTTTTGACCATGATAGATCCTTTAGTGATGTGGACAATGGAATTTGAAGCGCTCAACCTACTCCACTACAACCCCGTCGATGTGAATGGGGGCATGCTCAGCTCTCCGTTTCCTGTAGTCCAGAATCAGCTCCTTTGTCTTACTGATGTTGAGGGAGAGGTTGTTGTCCTGGCACCGCACTGCCAGGTCTCTGGCTTCCTCCCTATAGGCTGTCTCTTCATCATTGGTGGTCATGCCTACCACCGTTGTGTCGTCTGCAAACTTAATGATGGTGTTGGAGTCGTATGTGGCCACGCAGTCGTGGGAGAACAGGGTGTACAGGAGGGGACTAAGCACGCTCCCTTGTGGGGCCCCCTTGTTGTGGGTCAGCGTGGCAGATGTGTTGTTGCTACCCTCAGCAGCTAGGGGCGGCCCATCAGGAAGTCCAGGATCCATTTGCAGAGGGGGGTGTTCAGTCCCAGGTACCTTAGCATAGTGTGCTTCGAGGGCACTGTGGTGTGGAATGCGGAGCTGTAGTCAATGAACAGCAGTCTCACATAGGTGTTCCTTTTGGCCAAGTGGGAAATGGCAGTGTGGAGTGCATTAGAGATTGCGTCGTCTGTGGATCTGTTGGGACGGTATGCGAATTGGAGTGGGTCCAGGGTGCTTGGAATAAGGATGTTAACGTGAGCCATGACCAGCCTTTCAAAGCATTTCATGGCTCCAGATATGAGTGTTAAAATGGCACCGACAAAGAGGGCTGCCTCACTTCTAGTCCTTAGGAAATTTTGCAGTATTTTTTAAAATGTATTATTTCTTACATTGTTAACCCAGAAAATCTTAGCTGTTATTACATACAGCCGGGAAGAACTATTGGATATTGGAGCGGCTTCAACTTACCAGCACTACGACCAGGAATACAACTTTCCTGAAGCGGATCCTTTGTCCGCACCACCCAGGGCATTTTAACTGATTCCAGAGGCCGATCCAAAACAACACCGCCAGAGGAGAGGGAGTCGGACTTCGGAGACGCGCACACCACCCACCGCTTCCGAGTATATTACTTGCTAATGTCCAGTCCCTAGATAACAAAGTTGACAAAATCAGGGCACGAGTTGCTTTCCAGAGAGACATCAGGGATTGTAACATACTCTGTATCACTCTTTTGGGATATGCTGTCGGAGTCGGTACAGCCAACTGAAAGCATGTACCACCGCATTTAACCATGGCAAGGTGACTGGGAATATGACAGAATAAAGTAGTCATTCACTCACACAAGGCAATAAAAAAAGCTAAATGTCAGTATAGAGAAAAGTCGAGTTGCAATTCAACGGCTCAGACACAGGACATATGTGGCAGGGTCTACAGACAATCACGGACTACAAAAGGAAAACCAGCCACGTCGCAAACACCAACGTCTTGCTTCCAGACAAACTAAGCACCTTCTCTGCCTTCACCTTCGAGGATAATACAGTGCCACCGACGCGGCCCGCTACCAAGGACTGTGGGCTCTGTGGCCGACATGAGTCTGATATTTAAACATGTTAACCCTCGCAGGGCTGCCGGCCTAGACAGCATCCCTAGCTGCGTCCTCAGAGCATGCACAGACCAGCTGGCTGGTGTGTTTACAGACATATTCAATCTCTCCCTATCCCAATCTGCTGTCCCCACATCCTTTAATAAGATGGCCATAATTGTTCCTGTACCCAAGAATGCAAAGGTAACTGAACTAAATTACTATTGCCCCGTGGCACTCACTTCTGCCATCATGAAGTGCTTTGAGAGACTAGTCAAGGATCATATCACCTCCACCTTATCTGTCACCCTAGACCCACTTCAATTTGCTTACCGCCCCAATAGGTCCACAAACGATGCAATCGCCATCACACTGCACACTGCTATATTCCATCTGGACAAGAGGAATACCTACAGTGGCTTGCGAAAGTATTCACCCCCTTTGGCATTTTCCCTATTTTGTTGCTTTACAACCTGGAATTAAAATAGATTTTTGGGGGTGTTTGTAACATTTGATTTACACAACATGCCTATCACTTTGAAGATGCAAAATATTTTTTCTTGTGAAACAAAAAACTGAAAACTTGAGCGTGCATAACTTTTCACACCCCCAAAGTCAATACTTTGTTAGAGCCACCTTTTGCGGCAATTACAGCTGCAAGTCTCTTGGGGTATGTCTCTATGAGCTTGGCATATCTAGCCACTGGGATTTTGGCCCATTCTTCAAGGCAAAACTGGTCCAGCTCCTTCAAGTTGGATGGATTCCACTGGTGTACAGCAATCTTTAAGTCATACCACAGATTCTCAATTGGATTGAGGTCTGGGCTTTGACTAGACCATTCCAAAACATTTAAATGTTTCCCCTTAAAGCACTCAAGTGTTGCTTTAGCAGTATGCTTAGGGTCATTGTCCTGCTGGAAGGTGAACCTCTGTCCCAGTCTCAAATCTCTGGAAGACTGAAACAGGTTTCCCTCAAGATTTTCCCTGTATTTAGTGCCATTCCTTCAATTCTGACCAGTTTCACAGTCCCTGCTGATGAAAAACATCCCCACAGCATGATGCTGCCACCACCATGCTTCACTGTGGGGAGAGGGTTCTCGGGGTGATGAGAGTTGTTGGGTTTGCACCAGACATAGCATTTTCTTTGATGGCCAAAATGAAATACAAATTAAAAATAAATTTAAATTACAGGTTGTAATGCAACAAAATAGGAAAAACGCCAAGGGGGATGAATCATTTTGTAAGGCACTGTATGTAAGAATGCTATTTATTGACTATAGCTAAGCATTCAACACTATAGTACCATCCAAGCTCATCATTAAGCTTGAGGCCCTGGGTCTCAACCCTACCCTGCACAATTGGGTCCTGGACTTCCTGAAGGGCCACCCCCAGGTGGTGAAGGTAGTAAACAACATCTCCCCTTTGTTGATCCTTAACACTGGGGCCCCACAAGGGTGCGTGCTCATCGACCTCCTGTATTCCCTGTTCACCTTTAACTCAATCATCAAGTTTGCAGACAACACTGGTAGGCTTGATTACCAACAACGACGAGAGTCTACAGGGAGAAGGCTCAACATCAACAAAACAAAGGAGATGATCGTGGACTTCAGGAAACAGCGGAGGGAGCTCCCCCCTATCCACATCGACAGGACAGCAGTGGAGAAGGTGGAAAGTTTTAAGTTCCATGGTGTACAAATGAAAATGGTCCACCCACACAGGAACCTCAGGAGGCTGAAGAAATTTGGCTTGTCACCTAAAACCCTCACAAACCTTTACAGATGCACAATTGAGAGGATACTGTCAGCAGGGCTCTCCAGAGGGTGGTGCGGTCTGCACAACGCACCACTGGGGGCAAACTACCTACCCTCCAGGAAACTTACATTAACCGATGTCACATGAAGGCCAAAAATATCATCAAGGACAACAACCACCCGAGCCACTGCCTGTTCACCCCGCTACCATCCAAAAGGCGAGGTCATCAAAGCTGGGACCAAGAGACTGAAAAACAACTTCTATCGCAAGGCCATCAGACTGTTAAACAGCTACCACTAGCACAGAGAGACTGCTGCCTACATACAGACTTTAAATAATTTGCCACTTTAATAAATGGAACACGAATTGCTTTAATAATGCCACTTTAATAATGTTGACATATTTCACATTACTCATCTCATACAGTTGAAGTTGGATGTTTACATTCGCTATGTTTTTGCTGGACACGGATGACATGGTATGCTGGTATGCTGGTGACCACCATCAAAGTGCTGAATTATTTAATACAGTACATAACATACAGTTGAATTCGGAAGTTTACATACACCTCTGTCAAATACATTTAAACTCAGTTTTTCACAAGTCCTGAAATTTAATCCTCGTAAAAATTATTTGTTTTAGGTCAATTAGGATCACCACTTTATTTTAAGAATGTGAAATGTCAGAATAATAGTAGAGAGAATGATTTCTTTCAGCTTTTATTTCTTTCATCACATTCCCAGTGGGTCAGAAGTTTACATACACTCAATTAGTATTTGGTAGCATTGCCTTTAAATTGCTTAACTTGGGTCAAACGTTTCAGGTAGCCTTCCACAAGCTTCCCACAATAAGTTGGGTGAATTTTGGCCCATTCCTCCTGACAGAGCTGGTGTAACTGAGTCAGGTTTGTAGGCCTCCTTGCTCACACATGCTTTTTCAGTTCTGCCCACAAATTTTCCATGGGATTGAGGTCAGGGCTTTGTGATGGCCACTCCAATACATTGACTTTGTTGTCCTTAAGCCATTTTGCCACAACTTTGGAAGTATGATTGGGGTCATTGTCCATTTGGAAGACCAATTTGTGACCGAGCTTTAACTTCCTGACTGATGTCTTGAGATGTTGCTTCAATATATACATTTTCCTCCCTCATGATGCAGCAAAGCACCCCGACAACATGATGCTGCCACCCCACCCCCACTGTTGGAATGGTGTTCTTCGGCTTGCAATTTTTTTCTGAGGTCTTGGCTGTATTCTTTTGATTTTCCCATGAGTTCAAGAAAAGAGGCACAAATTCTTATTCCATTCTTTACTTAGATTTATGTGTATTAGGTATTTGTTGTGGAATTTTTAAATATTACCTGTTAGATATTGCTGCACTGGAACTAGAAGCACAAGCATTTCGCTCCACTCGCAATAACATCTGATAACCATCTGTATGTGACCAATAGAATTGGATTTGATTTGATTTGAGTGCTACAGAGGGATAGTCATTCATAAAGTTTACCTTAGCATTCTTGGGCACAGGAACGATGGTTATTTGCTTGAAACAAGTAGGTATTACAGACTGGGTGAGGGAGAGGTTGAAATCAGCGCATTCTCCAGGTAATCCATCTGGCCCTGTGGCCTTGTGAATGTTAACCTCTTTAAAGGTCTTACTCACATCAGCTAAGGAGAGTTTGATCACACAGTCCTCCGGAACAGCTGGTTCTCTCACGCATGGTTCAGTGTTGCTTGCCTCGAAGTGAGCATAGAAGGCATTTAACTAGTCTGGTCAGCTCGTGTCACTGTAATCACTTTAATCTGTGATAATTTGCAAGCACTGTCACATCCGACGAGGGTCAGAGCTGATATAGTGGGCTTCGATCTTAGTCTTGTATTGACGATTTGCCTGTTGGATGGTTCGTCGAAGGGCATAATGACATTTCTAATAAGAGTCCGGGTTAATGTCTCGCTCCTTGAAAGTGGAAGCTCTAGCCTTTAGCTCAGTGTGTATGTTGCCTCTAATCCATGGCTTCTGGTTGGGATATGTATGTACTGTCGCTGTTGGGACGACGTTGCCAATGTATTTATTAATGAGGCACCCAGAGAAGGCTGTGCTCAGGATGATGCTTCGGTCATTATCTGGCTGACTCTTAGAGACCTTTTTAAATAGGACTAGGATGTAATGTAACCAACCACCTTTTCATATAGGACTATAGAACATCACACAGATAGCAATACCAGAATACCCTTTCCTTGGCTACAGGTGCTACATGTTTTCTTTTTATTGATGTATGGATGCTGCAATTTCTGCTACAATGTTACTGCTCTTTACTTGGGAGTATCATGTTTTGTTTATGGTAGACTAGATTCAACTTATTTATATGAGTAAGTCTATTAGTACTATTGATAGGAGAAATAAACAACTGGTAATTATGACTAAATGCATTACAACACTGATCAAAGGGATGTGTCACCTTAGGCCTCTAGTGGTTGCCATGGATACAAAATAACAGCTGTAGAATCAGGTAGGATGTGGTTTCATTGAGACAGAGCTAGATATAGAAAAGAAAAGTATCTAGCTATGACTCCCAGCCTAGAACGACTTGCAGCCAATATCTCCTTTAGTCAGCTGTCTCCATCAAGCTCATTTGAGCCAATGGCCCCACACACTGCAGAGGCAGAGGGAGGTAAACAGTGAGTGCAATATCTGTTTGTCTCAGGGTCAGCCTCAGCCATACCTATTAGTGGAAACTTTTCGATGAGTAACAGTGCCGTGGCCATTTTTATGAGCCATCAGAGGAACGGCAAACGTCTTCCAGCTAGATTTAAGGGTGCACCAGTATTTAAATCTCCCCTCTATGGCAAGAGTGAGGGAGGTCTGTGCCAAAGCAGGTCTGTGTCAGGGAAATTGCTTTTTCTCATGCTGTCAGACAACAATTCAAAGACTGAATTGTTTCCACACATGCTGAGAGTGGAAGAGAAAAAAAGAGAAGGGGGTGGAGGGAGAGGATGAGATAAGCAGGAGGGGGTTGGTTGCTGCATCATTTTTCTCTTTCTTCCATGCCTTATTGTTTGATGTTAACTGAACTCTACAATATTTTCATCATATTTATAAAAAATGTCAAGGCTTTTTAACACCTGGGTTTGTGCTGCCTAGTCAATGCTGGAGACTGAGTTTCACTTTTTAATTCTCTCTCTTTCTCCCTCTCTCTCAGGTATGACGTGTCAGGCACGGACATCGTACACGGAGGATGAGGTGTTGTGGGGCCACCGCTTCCTGCCCGTCATGTCTCTGGAGGAGGGATTCTTCAGGGTGGACTACTCCCAGTTCCACAGCACTTTCGAGGTCAACACCCCACCCTACAGCGTCAAGGATCACGACGAGAAATCCTCCCTGCCTTCACCCCTCTCCACCCCCACGCTGGGCGAGAGCCACGGGCACGCCCGACGTGCCCGGGTCTTCTCTGTGGACTGCATCAACACTACGGACCGGGAGGAGCGGGCAGGGCAGTCCAGGCTGCCCAGTAAGCTTCAGAGGATGAGCTCGTCTGGGAAGGAGGACCTACAGAGGAAGGTTCTGATGCTGAGCTCCCAGCACTCCGAGAAGGCCTGCAGTACTGGAGACCTCCCTCTCAAGTTGCAGCGTCTCAGTTCCTCCCCCGGTCCAGAGGCTGCAGCTCGGCTGCAGCTCAAGGCCTTGAAACTGGGCTTTGAACCCATGACCCAGTCCACTGGAGACCTGCAGCTGCCCCCCACCCCAGCCCCTGTCCCCGCCCGCATCCACACCCCTCTGCCCTCAGGAGGGGGCCGACCAGAGGACAACCTGCCGGCCAAATTACGCAGGATGAATGCTGACCGCTGAGGTCATCATGACCAGACTTTGCATGCATCCCAAATGGAACCCTAGTCTCTATTTAGTGCACTACTTTAGAACAGGACCCATAGGGGGCTCTGGTCAAAAGTAATGCACTATGTAGGGAATAGGGTGTTATTTGGGACACATCCCCAGAGTCTAACTTCTCTTTGACCACACATCAAACTATGGAGAGAGGGAAAATGGAATGTGACTGAAAACAATGATATGGAAGGGAAAAATAACTGATGGACGGTGTGTCACTATTTCTGTTTTTTCAAACACAATCTTTACTGGAATTACTGTGATTTTTGGGTGTTTTATAGCAACAGTGTTCGTACTGGTCAAACACACACACACACACACACACACACACACACACACACACACTCATCTTTCTATCATCACCCCCACACTCTAAAGAATTGTGCATGTATACAATCAATCCATCTGAATGCACTACATACCCCCTCTCTTAGTTTTAAACAAATAAAATATATTTAAGATGATAATATGTGGTGTACCTGCAACTTCCTTTGTCTATATTCTAGTTTCCATCAAAGGGAACATCTACTTAGCTAAGAAATACAGTCAAAATGCAATCTACATCTTGTTGTTATTATTCACAATTGGGGCAGTATGTTATAGTAATCTGCTACTCATTAGTTTACATAACACCTTTGTTTTTACATTCAACAGGTTGTTGATGGCCTAATCTTATAGCTGCTGGCGCGAAACACTTTCTATAACAGTTCCACAACTCCTTTGAACAGAGTGAGTCCAACACAGTGGATAATGGACTTTGCTGATACCAGAGAGAAAACACAGTCTTTGTCCAAATGGCACCCTACAGAGGCTTGTCCTTGGTGGTGATTGACTGGTGTTTGGGAGTGGAGGAAGCGGAGGATAGGGAGTGAAAAAGTGGAGGAAGTGTCCACCCCCTTCAGACGAGCAGAGACAAGCAGCATGGCTAAATTGACTAAACAGACTTACAGACATACAGACACACACACTCTCTTTCAATTGACTTGTAGCCCGTTGTCGCTGAAAGGAATTATGATTATTATATAGAGTAGGATATACATTAGTCACAAGACTTCTCTCACAATGAAGTCTTTGTCGCGCTGGTATAAATGATTCGGGAGGAATGCGTAATAGCGTTTTTTTTACTGTACCCAAATTACGGCGTGCCGTGTAAAGGCAAACATGGAACAAAAACACAGGGTTGAAACCCAAACAAAAGAGCGAGGAGTACCTTGAATAAATACACACACACACAATGGTTAACGCACAGGACGAGACCCGTAATCATCTGCGCAATCCATAAGGGCATGAAAGCCCAAAACACAGGTACTCACACGCACCAATGGACATTGTGACAATAATCAACCCCCAATGGAAACCAAAGGGCACATATATACACATACTAATCAGTGGAAATAGGGGACAGGTGTGTGTGATGAAAGTTCCGGAGGAATCCGTGACAGTCTTCATTATAAAGTCCAAAGGCAGACTTTAAGGACAGAAGCTTTGAAATGGACACAACCTTTAACTCATCTGAACGAATGGAGAGGAAAAAGTGAAGAGGGAGAGAGCAAGGGAGGAGAACAGAGAGAAAAGAAAGAGTGGAGAGGGTCACCTGAGCTCAGGGACAGAAGTGCAGCGTAGGCTTTGGGAGGATTAGTCCATGTCTACGTCCCAAATGGCCCATAGGGCTCTGTTTAAAAACATTGCACTATGAAGGGGAATGGGGTGCTATTTGGCACGCAGCCAACACAGGCCTCAGTGGGATTTAGCACTCCTGTGAATAGAGGGTTCAGACAAACGGATGTATGATAGTTAGAGGCACCCACCCACCAAGCACTAATTTCTCCACCAACGCCACAAAAAGAGGAGATTCGACCAGGGGAATTCGATTTTCCCTACTTGAGGTGCACGCCTGAAGCGATCTGCGTGGAGGGATCTCTAGCCTCTGGTAATGAATTCCTCACTGTGTTCGCCCACTCAGAGTTTAGGCTAAAGCCTGACCTGATCCACACGATCCAACCTTTTCATTTAGCAGCATAAAGAGTCTGTAAGTGTGTGTGTGTGTGTGTGTGTGTGTGTGTGTGTGTGTGTGTGTGTGTGTGTGTGTGTGTGTGTGTGTGTATCTATTTGCTCACACTCTTAAACACTACACTTCTTCCACTGGCTCAGCAGAGGACAAGTCACCCAATCATACTACAACAATGAATAGCCTCATTACAATAAGAGGAAAGGGACGAGTGACCGGGACTGAGCTCAATCGACACCTCTTCAGAAGATGATTACAATACACTCTAATATCACGGTCACAGACCACATGCACTTAACAAAGATGACATACTGTATGAACGAATCGATGCACCACACAAGAGCGCATTACTCTCATATGCAGATGTAGGCTCTTCATTTGATCACCCTGCTCCAGGAGAACTTTCCTGCGTTGAAGAAAATGTTTAACTTGTAGTGTGTTTGAGATTTTAAAATCAGGCTAGAAGATACTCTGGACCTATGCACATCACACATTCTTATTTGTCCTCAAAAGTCTGATTCAAAGGTCTGTCAGAACTCGCTACATGCTAATAATAAGGATATTGAAGACCTTTCCTGTGCACCATCATTTCCTGCTCCTTATTGTGATGTCTTATTCAGGAGTGTCAGAGGTTATTTAGGTAAAGATATGTCCCAGAGATAACACCTCCACTGGGTAAAAATACCAGGAGCATGAATAATTTGTTTGCGTCAAAAATCGCACCTTATTCTCTATTCAGTACACTACTTTTGACCATAGGGAATAGGGTGCAGTTTGGGAAGCATATTTGGCATGGTGACGTACAGCACAGTGAGATTAAAGAACAGTCTCCCTTTAGATTGTCTTGTCTGCTCTGCCCCCGAGTCTGTTTGTCGGGCTCACTGTCAATATCACTGCTTTCCTCCCACAGCTTCAGTCCTTGGCTTTGATCATGGAGAGAATACAGTGCCTAGTCTACACACCCCTCGTACAGTCTTCACATTTTGCTGCCTTAAAATGTCATCGAAAAAGAGATTGCATTTGTTTTATTTCCTACTGATCTACACAACCTACTCCACAATTTCAGTGAAAGAAATAATTATAGAAAATGTTCCATTTCACTAAGAAATATAAAATGAGGATGTATATCTTCACACCCCAGAAGTTAATACTTGGTGGAAGCACCTTTGGCAGCCATTACAGCTGTGAATCATTTTGAATAAGATTCCTACCAACCTTGCACAGCATTTTAAGGCAGCAAAATGAGGAGACTGTCAAAGGGATATGTAGACTTACACTAGGCACTGTATGTACTTTAATCACAATAATTATATTTAAAAAATGTAGCTGCATTGGAATTATAGTTAATTACGCAACTTCTGAACACATCGATACACTGAATACACACACACACACACACCCACGCACACCCACGCACACACGCACACCCACACACACGCGCGCACACAAGTGCGCACACACACACACACACACACACACACACACACACACACACACACACACACACATATATATAAAAACACTTACAAATTGTGCTTTAATGTCACCAAGTGGGAGGGAGTTATTCCACTTCTCCAGTAGATTGACGTGTTGAGAGGGAGATTGACCGGCCATCACATTAGTTTGTCTACAAAGGGATGTGTGCCGGGCCGAGCAACCACATCCACAAAACCTCTACGTTTTGCAAATTTGTAACACATAATATGAATTTTAATTCATAACATATCATACAAAATGGGTGATGGATATTCACAAATGAATACATAAAATACTAAATAGAGTGTCCCGGAATGACGTACAGAATAATTGTAAATTCTCTGAAACCAGGTTGAGATAACTAGTTAACAGTCTAACCAGCTCTGCTACGACGAGCAAAATGGTCAGAGTGAGACGTTCTCTCATTCGTGGCTGGAAGTAACTAGCAAGCGTACACGGGACAATATTTTCATGTTGCACACTTTTTAGTTTTCTCATTAAATGCTTTCAATATTTTTTACAGAAACATTTTTACAATTGGTTTGAGGTTTTTAAGCCATTGAAATGTGGAACTTTTAAATGTAAGAATATTGTCCCATGTACAATACCAGTCAAAAAACATGTACAGTACCAGTCAAAAAACACACCTACTCATTCAAGGGTTTTTCTTTATTTGTAGGTGTGTCCAACCTTTTGACTAATACTGTATGTACATTGTGTAATGTATTGATGGTCACTAACTAGCCACATAGAGATATCCAACATCGAACTCATTTTACCATGGTCAGTGTGCGTCCCAAGAGAGAATTTATGAACTAACACCCACGTGTTATTTGGAATTACTTGCAATCAAACCCAACCCTCAAATATGCCAAGAAAGGCAGAGACATCCCGAATCCTCTAAATCTCAGACATTCTAGTATTGTAAAATACTGACTTTATGACCAAAGTAACCATATTTACACTTTTCAGTCAATTTTGGGACTAGAATAGATTACTACCAATGCCACATAGGCTGTTTTCAACCAAGTTTTTGGTTTTCCGGTTTAGTTCCTTTTTAAACAATTGCTTGCTGAAGTGTACAATCTGTCAGTGTGAGTCTGAATGAATCACGAGTGTGAAGAAGGGGGAGGAAGGGAGAGATGTCACACATAAACATGCACTTCATACTAGGGTAGGACCCCTCCTCAGTGAAAAAAAAGTTTTTATCAAAAAAGATTTTAAGATAAATCTTGACTAAGATAAAACTATACTAAATATATTCATGTCACCAAATAATTGATTAAAACACACATTTTTGCAATGAAGGTCTACAGTAGCCTCAGCAGCACTCTGTAGTGTAGCACCATGGTGTAACGGTGGAGAGCTTGCTTCAGTCCTCCTCTGGGTACATTGACTTCCATACAAAACCTAGGAGGCTCATGGTTCTCTCCCTTCCATAGACTTACACAGTAATTATGACAACTTCCGGAGAATGTACTCCAACCGATCAGAGTTCTTGCAGCATGAACTGACATGTTGTCCACCCAATCAAACGATCAGAGAATGAATCTAGTACTGAAAGCATAAGCTACAGCTCTCTAGCACTGCAGTGTATACAATGTGGTTAGTAGTTGACTCAAACAGAGAAAGACAATAGTTGAAAAAATTTTAACAAATTAATTTCTTACAAAATTAAGGAGAAGCAGGAGAGAGAGAGAGCTAGCTATAGTTGGTTGTATTTTTTTTAACTTTCATTTTCACTTAGCTAGCGAATGAAGCTAGCTAGTGTAGCCTACCCAAACACCCGGCTCAAACATAGAGGGATGCAATGTTAGCTAGCTGACTATGGCTATCCAACATTGGAACTCATTCAAGTTTTATTAATTTATTGCCACCTGAGCCTGCCGGTGTAACTGCTAAACTGCTTGCTGACTGTTCACTGTACTGTATTATTGTAGTGGGTTTACTAATACGTTAGTTATAGTAGATATGTTAACATGACAATAATGTAGGCCGTGTGTATGATATGAAGGTTTGGCTTGGAAAGTGTTTTTCACCTGGTTACAGACAGCTGATGTGTTGTGCACTGAAGTCCACAAGCGTAGGGAAAATGTGAGGGGAAGAGAGCACTTAGAAAGTTGCAAGAAGCAATTATATATAAAATGAGCAAAGTGATCCAGCTGTTTTTATGTCACTGCTGTGAAATGGAACTGTGTTTGCGTGTCATCAGGGGTGCATTAATTCTGCCGATTCTGTTGAAAAACGTTTCTTAAACTGAAGCAAATGGAAAGAAATGGGGATAAACATATCTGAATTTGTCCAATATAAACTCACACTTGCAACTGTTGGACTAATGATTACACCCTAGATCAACTAGATGCAGGCAAGACTATGCAGGCGATATTGAATGTGTCACAGTCTGTCACCTTGATTGCTCAAAATTCTCTTGACCTGTTCACATACGTTCATTCATTCACTTTCATTCATAGGCTAGGTTGTAGCAACCTCATGATGGGTACATGTAGTAGCCTAAACCTATCAATGTTACAGTGAGCCGGGGCAATGGAATATGAATGGCAATCATACAAAATGCTGTAATAGAAATAAGATGTATCATCCTCCCTCATAAAGGGCACCATCCGCCACTGCTTCACACACACCATATGGAGGAGGAAGGAAAAGATCTCTCTCTCTCTCTCTCTCTCACACACACACACACACACACACACACACACACACACACACACACACACACACACACACACACACACACACACACACACACACACACACACACACACACACACACACACACACACACACACACGCAGGCACACAGAGGGCCAATTATGTCAACCCTCACCACAACAATTCTAGCTGCAACATTCCTCATGTGGAAACAAACGAAACGACAGCTTCCATCCAACAACACGACAGTCACCATGGCAATCTGGGAGCCTGTCTGCAGTGCAGTGATGGAGGCTTATCCCTAATTTTGCAGTCAGTTTTCGAATGGGTGGCCAGTAATTAACTGGTCCTGAACATCTCTAAATCTAAGAGCATTGTATTTGGTACAAATCATTCCCTAAGTTCTAGACCTCAGCTGAATCTGGTAATGAATGGTGCAGCTGTTGAGCAAGTTGAGGTGACTCAATTACTTGCTATTACCTTAGATTGTAAACTGTCATGGTCAAAACATATTGATTCAATGGTTGTAAAGATTTCTTTCTATTTGCTCCTCTAAATTGTAGCTTGAACTTGGCTGAACCTCCCATACTTCAGCTCTGACTAGGGCTAGATGTAAAACCTAAAGCTAAGCAAAACCTAATGGAAACAGCCAAGAAATGATTACAAAAAAACCACATAAACCAGATCAATGCAAATCTACTCTTACAGAGAAAGTAGTAGTGCATTACTGGTCTCATTGATTAAAACGTAACATAGTCAATGAAAATCTAGGAGACTGGTACGTTTGGTACATAAGACAGAAGGTTACTTAAGGCAAAAATGAAATTAGTGTGGTTGATCGAGGTGGATGAGTAGTTGTATAACGCTAATGTCTAGAAACCCATAGATTGGGTGTTTGAGTCTTAACTTGAGCATTTTAGCTAATTATCACATTTGCAACCACTCTACTTATTCACTTTTAGCTACTTTGCAACTACTTAGCATGTTAGCTAACCCTTCCCCTAACCCTAACCTTAGCCCTTTAACCCTTTAACCTAACTCCTAACCCTAACCTTAACCCTAACCCTAACCTTAACCCCTAGCCTAGCTAATGTTAGCCACTTAGCTAACGTTAGTGTTTGCCACCTAGCCAACGTTAGCCACAACAGATCGTAATTCGTAATATATCATACGAAATGGATGATGGACATCCACAAATTATTCAATACATACGATACCAAACATGACACATACCACTAATTTGAGTGTCCTGGATTTGTACTATATGACGTCTACTCCTGAGTCCAGGCTGACATACTTGGTCAAAAGTAGATGCATTATATAGGGAATAGGGTGCCATTTGGGATGCAATCTGTTTGTATCACACAGGTCTCTGGGGATGTACAGATCCACTCAGCATAAACAGATCACAGATCGAACTGGCCAATCAATACCTGTCTTACTGATGCACCTCAAACTGGTACGAAACACCACCGGAGAAGGGTAATCCCTCTCCACTCTGCAGGGGTCTGCAGGCACCTCAGGGTTATGGAGGAGGAGGGATGTATGTGATTCTGGCGGAATTTTTATGTGAGTGAGGTAGAGTTGACCATGGCCTCAGTTCACCTCACATCGATTGCAGGGCACACTGTCTTTGTTAATCACACACACACACACACACACACACACACACACACACACACACACACACACGCACACACACACACACATACACAAATGCACAGATAAACACAACACATAAACACATCACAACACACTCCCCCCAGGATAAATGTTACATTTGAATAATGCCCTCAAGGTACCTGAAACAAACAGGAGCCATAAAAAGATAGTACTTTTTACATCAAATTGACCTCTAGTCCCAATACGCTACAAATCAATCTCAAATTCACACAGACCAATAAAACCACTGTCTCAAAACACGGCAGCTTTATACCTGTTATCTACTGGAGAGATCTCTGGACATATTTGACTTTTTCTGAAGTACATAACATCCTGCAGAGCATCCTCGACCAATGGAGTGGACCGACTCCAATGAAATGACTGGAAATTCAACAAGCCTGCAGGTAGCACCACTCAAAATGTCCACCTGGACAGCTGGCTGACAGGGAATGTGTTAAGAAAAAGGAAACAACGCCAGGGATAGAACAGAGATGACTTGACAGACACTCATGCACACAATCCTTCCTGGCGCACACACACACACACGTTTGTTTTACTATCCTTGTAGGGACCAAACAAAATCCTATTTTCCCAACCTCTAACCCTAAGCCTAACTCTAACCCTTAACCTAACCCCAAACCTAACCCTTACCCCAAATCTAACTACTTCTAACCCTAACCCTAATTGTCTTCCTAAACCTAACCCCTAAGCCTAAAATGAAGTTTTTCCTTGTGGGGAACAGCAACATTTTCCTTGACAACTTGAATGAGAATTGTTTGGTCCCAACAAGGATAGTAAAACTAAACACACACACACTTTTGATTTACTATCCTTGCGGGGACCAAACAATTCCCATTCAAGTTGTCATAATTACTGCGTAGGTCTATGGAAGCGGATGAGAACCACGAGCCTCCTAGGTTTGGTTTTGAAGTCAATGTACCCAGAGGTGGAGAGAAACTAGCTTTTTAATGTTTACATTTTTTTTTCTTAAATTCATTGAGGAGAATGGTCCTCCCCTTCCTCCTCTGAAGAGCCCCCACTGTCCTAAACATAACCCCTAAGCCAAAAATAGTATTTTCTCTTGTGGGTACCGGCAAATTGTCCTTATTTTACTATCCTTGTGAGGACTTCAGGTCCGCACAAAAACCAACATGCTCACAGCAAACGAAATAACAAAATGTGCTGTTATCCCGAATACTGTTATTAGTAGCAGGATTTCCAACAGCACATCTGTCTTACTGGAAGATACCTGGACTGTCATCAGAATACCAAACCTTACAACAACAAAAAAAACATGAAAAATCATGTGAACAATGTGATTTAAAAGAAAATCTATCAATTAAATACACTACCGTTGGGGACACTTAAAATGTCCTTGTTTTTGAAAGGAAAACACATTTTTTGGTCCATTAAAATAACATAAAATTGATCAGAAATACAATTTGGACATTGTTCATGTTGTAAATGACTATTGTAGCTGGAAACAGCAGATTTTTTATGGAATATCTACATAGGCGTACAGATGCCCTTTATCAGCAACCATCACTCTTGTGTTAGCTAATCCAAGTTCATAATTTTAAAAGGCTAATTTATCATTAGAAAACTATTTTGTAATGTTAGCACAGCTGAAAACTGTTGTACTGATTTAAGAAGCAATAAAACTGGCCTTCTTTAGACTAGTTGAGTATCTGGAGCATCAGCATTTGTGGGATCGATTACAGGCTCAAAATTGCCAGAAACAAAGACCTTTCTTCTGAAAGTTCTGAGAAATGAAAACTATTCCATGCGAGAAATTGCCAAGAAACTGCCAAGAAACTGTAGATCTCATACAACGCTGTGTACTACTCCCTCCACAGAACAGCGCAAACTGGCCCTAACCATAATAGAAAGAGGAGTGGGAGGCCCCAGTGCATTAGAGTGTCTAGTTTGAGAAACAGATGCCTCACAAGTCCTCACTCAACTGGCAGCTTCATTAGATAGTACCCGCAAAACACCAGTCTCAATGTCAACAGTGAAGAGGCGACTCCGGGATGCCGGCCTTCTAGAGTTTCTCTGTCCAGTGTCGGTGTTATTTTGTCCATCTTAATCTTTTCTTTCTATTGGCCAGTCTGAGATATATTGCTTTTTCTTTGCAACTCTGCCAAGAAGGCCAGCATCCCAGAGTCACCTCTTCACTGTTGACATTGAGACTGGTGTTTGTATTAGCTAACACAACGTGCCACTGGAACACAGGAGTGATGGTTGCAGATAATGGGCCTCTGTAAGCCTATGTAGGTATTCCATAACATAAATCTGCCGTTTCCAGCTACAATAGTCATTTACAACATTAACAATGTCTACACTGTATTTCTGATCAATTTGATGTTATTTTAACGGACACAAAATTAGCTTTTCTTTCAAAAACATGGACATTTCTAAGTGAGCCCAAACTTTTGAAAGGTAGTGTATATTCCACATATGACATTTTCACATGAGTCAGACGAGTGTTTTTCGGAAACGTGTGAAGTTTCACATGTAAAAAAAATATCCACCTTACGTTTTTTTTTTCACTTGACATTTTTCACAATTTCCAGCTACATCTGGTCTTCCATCCAGGGACTGACCCTACTTAGCTTCAAATGCAAACCAGCAGAGGGATGCAGGGTGCTGTGTTTCCGCATTGAGTGTGCCCATACTTGCTCCTGGAATCCATAGAATACACTATTGATCCAAAGACCGACCATCCATGATATCAAAATGATAGTTTTAACCATGTGTTTAGGCATTACAGTGCTTGTTTACATTTACTTTGCTTACAAACATTGGAGTAAATGTGGAGTTTTCTGTCATGTGAAACTGCAAATTCGATATTCACTTTAACTTGTGGATTTGCAAGATCACGTGTAAAAAATATAATTTGCTGTTCCACATGTGAAAAACTTTTAACTGTGAAAATCTCACAATCAGATGTGAAAGTTTTAGACCTAAACTCAATCAGATCAAGCGTTAACTGGCGATAGCAGCAACCAGCATAGCAGATGTTTTGGCGTTGTCGGACATGGAACTGTGTTGGAGCCTTCATTTCAGTGAGCATCTGCTCTTGCAGTCATTGTCATGAAGCCACACCCGCCACACCCGCCACACACTTGCGTTAGAAGTTCAGAACGAGAAAGTGTAGGCTATGTAGAAATAATTACCTTCAAATTAAAAAAGAATTCAACAAAATAATCATCCTTATCGAGGTCTCACATTCCAGTGTTCGAACTTGTAAACACAGCTGCATAGAATTTCTGGTAATGGCAATGTCCGCTATAGGTATAATGCCAGTGGCCATTCGTGGATTTGACAGCTATAACGCAGTTTCACCTCCGACACTGTCAAAACAACTGCTATGTAGATGTAGGCTAAAGCAGATCTCATTGAATAGAACCCTAACGTGAACTTGATACGATTCTCACATATGAACGTTTTTAACATTTTAAAACTACAATTTACATGTGATGTGAAAACATGTTATTCTCCTTACGTGTGAAAAAGTGGTGTTAAAATAACTCTAAATGTAATAGATGTGAAAATATGGTTTCAAATGTGAAATTTAAGTTCAACATGTGAAAACATCTATTTCACATTTAAAAAAAAGCAATTTTGCTTGTGAAATTGCAAATGTTACATGTTTTTTTTGTAAGGAAATACCATTTTAAATTCTCTAACTCTCCCTACCCTTGGGATATTGCCTGGGTATAAGCTGTGCAACACCTTCAGACAACCAAGCACCCTCTGCACATACATTGTCTTATCCAGGCACCAGTAATTAGGCACAGTGAGACAACTGCATTGATTTTATGTGAGGTTTGCTATTCGGGTCTCTGGATCAGAGGAAAGGATTAAAGCTAGGGAAGAGTAGAGAAAGGTAGAGGATTTGAATGGGAGTATCTCCATAAGGGTAATATAAAAACACAGAAACCATGTTGTTTTTGAGAGAAGATCAGTTGTGTAAAGTAGTTAAGTAAAAAAACATGAAAGTATTTTTTTGGGGTATCTGCACTTTACTTTAGTATTTATATTTTTAACTACTTTTACTTTTACTTCACTACATTTCTAAGGAACATTTAAAAGTTTGAGTTAAGTTAGGGCCAGACTGTTACAGTAATTGAGCAGATACTAGCAGATACTCTCTGACAGCACAATCCACCTCTGATCAAACGATGATAACAATTTACAGATATATATATTTGCCCAAGCGACTACAAGTGGATTGTGGTTAAGACACTGTGAGACATACTGTGCAGGCTAAGAAAGTCCTCGTCATGGACTTTGGAGCCACTACGAGGGAGGAATCTGTATTCATAGGTCTATATTTATGGGTGTCAAATTTGAATATCCAGAGGATTAGAGAAACCATGCTAATAAATTAAGCTGCGGGCGCTAGCTTCATAAGCCTGCCACGAAACACAATTAGGCTAAACACAATGAAAACAAAAACAGAGCAGTTAAGAACTCCCCCGTCTATTTACACAAATTAGCACATGCACGTGCAAGCACATTCATTTTCAGGACACACATGCAAGCACACGCAAACACATACAATTTAACATTGATCTTGTTCAACCCTGCCCCACTAGACTGAGTGAGACAATGATTCATGCTAGTGTGCTTGCATGTATGTGTGTGCACGTGTGTTTGTGTGTTTGTGTGTTTGTGTGTTCGTGTGTGTGTGTGTGTGTGCATATGTGTGTGAATATACAAAGCCTTTGTGTGTGTGTGTGTGTGTGTGTGTGTGTGTGTGTGTGTGTGTGTGTGTGTGTGTGTGTGTGTGTGTGTGTGTGTGTGTGTGTGTGTGTGTGCGTGCGTGTGTGTGTGTGTCTGAAATGTTACATTTGTATGATGTGTAGGTGTGTGTGCAAGCATATTGCACATGTGTATGTGTGCTCGTGTGTAAGTGTGTGTCAAAAGGCCTCACAGTGCCAGCCAAGTCTAATTCGATTCACTAACACACCATTACCATTGAGCATTTTTCCCTGTGGTTAAGAGATAAATAAAACCCTAGTGTCACCAACCTGTAAACATGAGTAATGGCTGCTCTCCATGGTCCATTTATCTATTTACTCCTGCTCTCTTTCTCTCTCCTTATTTGTTTCTGTTTCCTAGTCCTCCCTTGCTTTATGGCCTCCTGCTCCAGTGCTATACTGTGCCTGATAAGCGTTTTTCTCCCCGGCCACATCGTTTGTCTGACATTACCTCTTCTGTGAAATTATGCTTTTCACACACCCAAACACACACACGCGGCAGGCAAACAACACACACACACACACACAAATATATGCATACACACACACACACTAATAGTGAGAATGTATGGATTACCATTGCTCTTTCACATCGCAACTGGCGTCCAGCAGCAAACTTTTTGAAGCTTTATCTCAAATGTATTTATTAGTCTGTAGGGGAGAGCTGATGCGTATTTGTAGAGAAAGAAAGAGGGCGATACATCGAGAGAGAGAGAGAGAGAGAGAGAGAGAGAGAGAGAGAGAGAGAGAGAGAGAGAGAGAGAGAGAGAGAGTCAAAGGGAGAACAGAGGATGAGGGGTGTTCAGGAGATAAAGACAGGGAAAAGGAGGGAGGGCCCTCTCCATTATAGAGTTCCATAAGGTCAAACAGAACAAAATGACCTTTTATCATCCTGTCTTCTCTTCAAAAGCTTAATTGGGTTTCCAGGGGAACTCATAAATGACCTCCCATTCACTGCCTGCCCTGCCTGCCCATCCAAATGCCCAATCAGCTTCCTCTTTTTAGCATGAAGGGCATCATGGGAATGAATCACCATTCCCGTCACACACTAATAGCCATGCCAGCTCAGTTACTGTATGTACTGTAGGATTCTACCACTTGCTAATGTGATGTTGTGTGCTGTGGTGAGAGCTCATTTCATGTGTGGTCAATCAACAGCATCGTATTCTCTCCTAGAGGATATGAGTATATATGGGGCTCCCGAGGGGTGCAGAGGTCTAATGTCAGTGCTAGGGGCATCACTACAGACCCTGGTTCGATTCCAGGCTGAATCACAATTGGTCGGGAGTCCCATAGAGAGGTGCACAATTGACCCAGCGTTGTCTGGGTTAGGGTTTGGCCGGGGTAGGCCGTCATTGTAAATTAGAATTTGTTCTTAACTGACTTGCCTAGTTAGCCCTACTGGTAACACAGAGATAAACCTGTATCAATCAGCATAGCAAGGCTTTATAAGAGGATGGGATAACTAACACCAGCCAGCAGGCCATGGTACTGATAACAGCACTCTTCTCACTCTCACCACCACTCTGTTCCTAACACTCAATAAATCTGTCCTCCTCGAACATCCCCAGTCATCTCACTCCCCTCCCTGCTTGAGCCATTTGTCATCTCTTTCATTTTACCCAAATATTCATCTTAAGGGAAAACTTTTCCCATCCTCCTTCCCTCCATTCTCCCTCATGGCAGCGAGGAGCAGAGAGCCACACACACACACACACACACACACACACACACACACACACACACACACACACACACAGCTCCTAATCTCCAACACAGCCTTTGTTTTAAAAAAACGTCCAAACACTACAGCCCCTCTCACAAAAGGAGAGAGAGCCTCACTCTCTGGTCGACTGTTTAAACAGCTGCCAGCCCTGTCTGACTGCCAGCTCACGTCTTCAAACGGCCCCATCCCATTCAGACATTTACCAAACGTGGATTAAATCACAGACACCTCGGGTGCATTCCAAATGGCACCCTATTCCCTATATAGTGCAGTACTTTTGAATCCGGTCAAAGTAGTGCACAACAAATAGACAAGGGTCTTACAGTTTTTTACAATCACTAATTTCAGACACAAAACTCAAAACGGTCATCACAGGCTGTCCAATGTTCAAAACATTGCATTGTGCATTCATATCTTTAAAGAAACCTTGCACTTGCAGAATCATTGGTTCAAATAACTCATTTATCATGAAATACCATAGGAACATTAATTTAGATCACCCACACACAAGATACCGATAGTTTCACTGTGTAGTTGTTCGTACAATCATTAAATATTGTAGTACAGAATGTGATACATGTTTCATCATGCTACTACACGTAAATACATCACTGTAAAAGGAATAGTAGAGAGAATACTACAGACACAGTGGAATCATTGAACAAAATGTGAAATTTATTGATGAAATACAATAAAATCACCACAGGTTTCTTTGAATCAAAGCAATAATAATTTTTAACTACAGTAAAATGTCAACTGTAGTTTTCCTCACCTGGCTTACTGTAAAAAGCAAAACAAAGGATTGATTACTGTACTTCTATATTTCCCTCAACCCTGTCTTGTGGATTTGGCCATAGGTTCTGATCCAGATCACAATGGATGTTTTCATTAGCCAAACATCTTGGGAAGAATCTTCGGGAATGGCGAATCCAGGCCTGACACTGGTCTGCCGTGATGTCATTGCATGCGTCATCCATGGCCTGGAGAAGGGCGGCTTGTTCGTGAGGGCGCCTATCATATACCTTCCACCTCCATGTGGAGAAAAATTCCTCAATCGGGTTTTAGGAAAGGAGAGTATGGGGGTAAGTACAGGGTGGTAAATTGTGGTTGGGCCTGAAACCATGCTTGCACCATTCTGAGCATGGTGGAACATGACATTATCCCACACAATGACATAGGTCACGCCATCAGCTCTACAGACCTGATTTAGCCCATCAAGGAAGGTTACATTCGAACAGCGAATCATGTGGCTGCCTGCAACTCAATATATAGAGTATATAGAGTAGAGAGCTTTAGATGTTGTTCGACAAAACATTAGAACAGGCAAGATGAGTAATCCAAGCAACTTTGACCGTGGTATGATTGTTGATGCCACACGTGGTGATTCCAGCATCTCAGAAACAGCTGCCCTCCTGGGATTTTTACACACTACAGTCTCTGGAGTTTACAGAGAATGGTGCGATAAACAAAACACATTCAGTGAGCGGCAGTTCTGTGGGCAAAAACACCTTGTTAATGAGAGAGGTCAGAGGAGAATGTCCAGACTCATTCAAGCTAACAGAAATGCCACAAATGCTCAAATAACAGTTGTTTAAAACAGTGGTGTGCAGAAGGGCATCTCTTAACGTATAACACCGTGAATAATTCAGGCTGTTGTGGAGGCAAAAGGGGTCCTACCCACTACTAGATAGGTGTACCTAATGTACAGTGTTTTGAACATTGGACAGCCTGTGTTACAAGCGATAACCATTTTGAGCTTTGTGTCTAGAGTTTTGAAAAATAATAATAAGGTTCTGAAATTAGTGCCAAAGTGATTGTAAAAAACTGTAGTTCAATGAACAAAATGATCTTAGCTTTATGTGTATTGTAGCCAAGCAATTGGAAGAAGTGTTAGAGTTTTGAAAAATGTGCATTTTGATCATTGGTTGTGAGTTTTGTGTCTAGAGTTTTGAAAAATGACATCAAGGTTCCAAAATTAGTGTCAAAGTGATTGTAAAAAACAGTAATTGTCTTAATTCATTCCTACTTAGATTTGTTTATTATATATGTTGTGTAATTTGTTAGATATTACTTGTAGAGATTACTGCAGTCAGAGCTAGAATCACAAGCATTTCGCTACACCCACAATAACATCTGCTAATCACGTGTATGTGATCAGTACAATTTGATTTGATTTGAGTGTCATTTGGGATGGAGCCCTGGTGAAAAGGAGTGCTTTAGTTGGCGGTTTACAGAGCGGTTTTCTCCCTTTGCTAAAGGGGATGCTGGGTAAACATACTACCCAGCTAGCACATGTGGTTCCTTGGAAATTGTGTGGGACCGTAAGTTTTTGGTTTTCCATTGGTTCTGGGAACAAAGGCAGAAGTTTCCTGACCGGTAAAACTGAATGTTTTTTAATCGTTCTGAGAACGGAAGTGAAAATTTAGCCTGTCCACCCTGCAATTTTAAGTTGCAGGGTGGTTCTGAGAACCTTTTACTATGGTTCCCTGAAGGTTTTCCTGGGAGGTTTTATTAACGTAAACTATAGGTTATTACAGTTTTTCTCAATTGCTAAAACACTAAAACCCATTAGCTGAACAGATTTCTCAGTTGCCTGGACTCATTTAGCCAGTTATGCAGTCTGTTGTCAATACCTTAAACCATTTCACATGAAAAAACACAATTTGCAGATCTCACTTAGACTTTTCAGCAAAACTCCAAACACATTCTCATTCTCAAAACACATTATGCACTCTCATGCACATGTCATCCATAATGGTAAACACAAGTGGCAACAATCAAATACAAATAGAGAACATATGTCATTGATTGAACACAACCACTCAAAATTGATTTAACCTGTTTCAAATGATGCGACAAAACCAATATAAGCCAGTTCAGAGAGAAAACAGGTTGTTGAAGGTGGGAAGGAGAAAGTCTGAGAATGGATACTGTAGTACAGTGCATTGTAGGCTATATACTGTACAATGGATGAATTGTATGGCCCTGAACATTGTGCTTTCCATTTATTAACAGTATTGACTGCTCAATAGATTTTGACTGGTTGCAGGTTCATATCAACAAAGAACAAGAATTACAGTATGACAGAGACAAAGGACAAGTTTGTGAGATGCAGGGTACAGTACTGTAAAAATAGGGGTACAAGGAGGAGGAAGAACAAAAAACAAAATTCCAAAAAGCAAAGCAGAGTAGTAATTTCTGATCAATTTTGAGCTACTATGATAGAACATGTTTTTGTTCATCAAAAGACAATGATGGAAAAATATGAATATTTTTTTTGATAAAAAATGTACTTCTCCCTGAGAATTGTATGTTTTGAACAATGTGTTTTCTATTTTTCGGTGTATTGTTTACTGACTGCTTGAGAGTGTATATCATTTTGATCACTTTGTTTATGATTTGAGAGCAGCGTTTGATTTTGAACACAGGTAAAACTGTTTTGAGGCGAATGTTTCATTTTGCCAGAGGAGTCAGAGGTTATGCAAATAGTGCTTGAAGATGAGGTTTTGTGTGGAATGTTTTCAGGAAATGGAGCAAGGATTCAGAAATTGTGTCTTAGCAATTGAGAAAAACTGTATTATTATTATTAAATTATAGGTTCTGAGAACACAAGACTTTTAATAACACTGCTAGCAATAGTTTGGATTAATTGTTTTGAACTCCAAGCACAGATAGGACACACAAATTAATTTGCTTAGGCATTAATCATGCAAACACATCATCTGTTTGATTGTGAGATTCGAACCTATTATCTTCTGTTTTCTAATCATGGAATTAGTCCACTGTGGCACCACGATGGAGCTAACATGCCATGTTTTTTTAAACTCATACAAACGTGTTCATTTTAGTCTATTCAAACACACCCCATTTCATTAATATCAGGTGTGGTCATTGAGTGGGTGCGGACAACTCACCTGAACACACTCAACGAGATAGAGGATAGAGAGAGTTTTGTTGATACTGAGAACGGGAATGCATATGTTTTAAAATAACATTCTTATCAAGTTCTTTGAACGTTACTAATGTTTTGTTGCTTTTTTATGGAAAGTTCTCTTAATGGCCTGAGAACATGACTTTAAATAGAACCACAAGGTAACCTGTAGAAAATGTTATGCTGAAGTACTGAAATTCACACCTAAGAAACGTATGGTTTTCAGAACAGTATGTGCTAGCTGTGTATCCTGCACCATTCCCAGAACATTGGAGGAATGTTTTATGCAAAATAACCATAGGACAACACACTTTCACCAAGCTCTAAGAAACGTATGGTTCTCAGAACGTTATGTGCTAGCTGGGTAGTATGTCTCAGCAGGGAGCAATTGGAGAGCTTGGCTTGCCATTGAACAACCAGTATTGATTGGCTTTCTGGACAATAGCTGAGTCATACAGGAGAGTGCTCTTGCTCAAACATCACAGCTAGGTCTGTGTTTACTCCAAAACAGATAAGATATGAAACATACAGCAGACCAGGTCTGACCCATTGTGTGATGTGGGTCTATGTGATCTGGGATGGTGGTGCCAGGATGGTAGATCAGGCTTTGATACTCCACAGCCAGAACACACAAGTAGAGAGCGAGAGACCGAGAGCGAGAGAGAAAGAGAGAGAAATGTGACTTATCTTTTACTCTACACAAATCTGGCCACCAAGAACAAACAAAATATGTATTGGTCTCTGTGCTAATATCAATCTCTACACTATTTTCTCTCTCTCTCTCTCTCTCTCTCTCCCTCTCTCTCTCAATTATATTCAAATCCATTCAAAGGGTTTATTGGCAAGTGAAATACATAATAAACAAAGGTGAGATTTAAAAAAAAAATTTTTTTACAGTAAGTCCACTAAATGAGCAGCAGATGTTTGTAACTAAATAGTTTAAGATGTACCCAACAGCCTTCTACATTGCATTTCGGATCTGTCGTTAGCGGATATCACTCTGTCCAACACAGTTATGAAAACTAGATTTATCTTTGTGACCTCCACAGTGATACAACTAAACAGTCATAAACAAACCTCTATGTGTGTGCCCTTTTGTCTTACATTCTCTCTTTTTCATCTCACACGTTTTATCCATGTGTCTTCTGTGTCAGTGCATCTCTTCTGTGTCCCTCTCTCCCTAAACTACCTCAATTACCATACTCCATCGGTGTCTCTTATCCTCATTCTCTCTATCTCCATCTCTCTCTCTCTCTTTCTCAGGTTGTGGATGAGAAATGGCATATTCTCAGAGAGCTCAGCATGCCGTCCACAGATGCTATTACTTTTTTCTCACATTACCAGCGAAGTGTGAAAGAAGCTGAGAATGAGACTGGGAATTAAATGTTATGAGTTGGAAAATGACCCTGGAAGCCAATAATCTGACATCATGTGAATTATATGACACTCATAATCAATGGCCAATGGTCAAAGGTCAAAGGTCAAGGGTCAATCTCTATTTATATATTCCCCACTCAGATAGTCTATTTAGAATAGTGGTGGTTCTAAGTCACCCATTTTGGTTTAATTCACCAAAACACAACATAATCATATCTTCTCAATTTACTCATTTTAGCGACCAGTTAATCCAATAGGAGAAAAAAAAGTAATTTACATGTTTCATAATTGCCTTTTAAATGTACTATGCTATTATACTGTTTTCACATTAGGCAATACACTTGCTCTACCATTAATAGATTTCCATAATTTATATTCCATGTGTAATCAAAGGTGTGATCAGGTGTGAAATCTTTCACAATGTGATCAAATTAAAGATATTAAAGAAACTGTCTTGAGCATTTGGCTATAGATTCTCATCGACATTACAGTAAATATATTAATTGTTCATGCACCTGGGGAAAATCATTTTGGCATGGTGAATCTAAGCCTGACATAGGTCTGGATTGAAATCATTGTATTCCTCATCCATGGCCTGGAGGAGGGTGGTGAGCTCATGGGTAATAATAAAAAAAATATTAAATTACATTTTTGAATTTAACCTTTATTTAACCAGGTAGGCCAGTTGAGAACAAGTTCTCATTTACAACTGCGACCTGGCCAAGAAATGGCAAAGCAGTGTGACACAATCAACAACACAGAGTTACACATGGAATCAACAAATGTACAGTCAATAACACAATAGAAAAAGTCTATAAACAGTGTGTGCAAATGGCGTGAGGAAGTAAGGCAACAAATAGGCCATAGTAGCAAAGTAATTCCAACTTAGCAAATTAAGTGGAGTGATAGATGTACAGATGATGATGTACAAGTAGAAATACTGGTGTGCAAAAGAGCAGAAAAGTAAATAAAAACAATATGGGGAGGAGGATGGTAGATTGGATGGGCTATTTACAGATGGGCTGTGCACAGCTGCAGCGATCGGTAAACTGCTCAGATAGCTGATGCTTAAAGTTAGTGAGGGAGATTTAAGTCTCCAACTTCAGCGATTTTTGCAATTCGTTCCAGTCATTGGCAGCAGAGAACTGGAAGGAAAGGCGGCCAAAGGAGTTGTTGGCTTTGGGGATGACCAGTGAGATATACCTGCTGGAGCGCGTGCTACGTGTGGGTGTTGTTATGGTGACCAGTGAGCTGAGATAAGGCGGAGCTTTACCTAGCAAAGACTTATAGATGACCTGGAGCCAGTGGGTCTGGCGACGAATATGTAGCGAGGGCTAGCTGACGAGAGCATACAGGTTGCAGTGGTGGTGGGTATATGGGGCTTTGGTGACAAAAAAAGGCTTTGGTGACTTTGATAGACTGCATCCAGTTTGCTGAGTAGAGTGTTGGAGGCTATTTTGTAAATGACATCATCGAAGTTGAGGATCGGTAGGATAGTCAGTTTTACAAGGGTATGTTTGGCAGAGTTGGTGAAGGAGGCTTTGTTGCGAAATAGGAAGCCGGCTCTAGATTTATTTTTGGATTGGAGATGTTTAATGTGAGTCTGGAAGGAGAGTTACAGTCTGGCCAGACCCCTAGGTATTTGTAGTTGTCCACATATTCTAAGTCAGAACCGTCCAGAGTAGTGATGCTATTCGGGAGGGAGTGTGCAGGCAGCGATTGGTTGAAATGCATGCATTTAGTTTAACTAGCGTTTAGGAGTAGTTGGAGGCCACGGAAGGAGTGTTTTATTCCTTCCACATGTACTGTAATCGTGTATTGTATTTTACAGTATTGTTTCGTACTTCTGTTTTGTAGTGGTACTGTATGTGCCTCAGTTCACAAGGCACTAGCAACACCAGAGTTCTGGGTTCAATTCCCACTGGGGTCACATACCAAAATGTGTGGCCTGTTTTCACCGAGGATATGTGTTTGCTATGTAAATGGTATATTACAGCACTGTGTTTGCCAATGCAATGTTAGTAAAGCAGTGTGAACTGTAGGAGCTGGAAATACAAGAATTTCACTGCACCTGCTCTAACATCTGATAATTTGTGTACATGACCAATCAAATTTGATTTGTTAGAAGCTTAAAATTACTGTGAAGTAAAATCAAAATAGTCATCATCATAGCAGAACATTCGAGTATGTATATCATACATTTTATTTTTCTACTTTACAGAAACACATTTTCATTACGTAGTTTTCAAAATCTGTAGTAAACAAACCATTTTCCATGGAAAATCCAAAGGTTTACCAAATGTTTAAGTGGTCATTCAGTAGCAGTCAGATTAAGTAATAGTAACATTTATTTTAGCAAAAGAGAAGATAATCATATTAAAATAATGTGAGCATTGCATTGTGAAAGGTGCATACTTTATATGAACATCCGTTACTATGTGATACATATTTCTAGATGAAACACAGAGTAAATTTGGTAAAAAAGTGACCAAGATTTTGGTGACCAAGATCCCACTGCTTGCTTCTGAAGCTCAGCAGGGTTGGTCCTGTTCAGTCCCCGGATGGGAGACCAGATGCTGCTGGAAGTGGTGTTGGAGGGCCAGTAGAAGGCCCCCTTTCCTCTGGCCTAAAAAAATATATATATCCCAGGGCAGTGATTGGGGACATTGCCCTGTGTAGGGTGCTGTTTTTCAGATGGGACATTCAATGGTTGTCCTGACTCTCTGTGGTCACTAAAGATCCCATGGCACTTATTGTAAGAGTAGGGGTGTTAACCCCGGTGTCCTGGCTAAATTCCAATCTGGCCTTCGTACCATCATGGCCACCTAATCATCCCCAGTTAACAATTGTCTCATTCATCCCTGTAACTATTCTCCAGGTTGTTTCTGTAAATGAGAATGGGTTCTTAGTCAACTTGCCTGGTAAAATATATCTATTTTTTTAATGTGCTTAGAGTTTTGAAACAACTGCCTCCTCTCTATCTCAATTTCTATCTCTCTTTTTATCACGTAGGTTGTGGATGAGAAGCTGAATATTCTCAGAGAGTGCAGCATGGGGTCCACAGATGCGATCACTCTGACATGTTTTCTCATATTACCAGAGAACCGTGAAAGATGCTGTGAATGAGACTGGGAATTGGAAAATGACCCTGGAAACCAATAATCTGACATTATATTAATCATATGACACTCATAATCAATGGCCAACAGGTCAATGGTCAAGGGTCAAGGGTCAATCCCTATTCATACATTCTCCACTCAGATATTCTATTTAAAATAGTGTTAGTTCTAAGTCATCCATTTTCACCTCACAAATAAACTCTCTAATCTCAGTTGACACTAATAGCAAATGCCTGACCCAAAAGTATTTGAATATCCTTGAGGCATACAAAAGGTACATCTTATCACATCAAAACCATCGTCCGGGAGCTGAAATTAATAAATATTTTACAAGTGCTGCTTTACAGTGTTCCGGAGGAGAGATGTAAACTTTCATGCCTCATTGTCTCAGGATCAGACAAGCAAAATATTACAGGAGCCATACTGTACTTCTGTGCTAACATCACTGCCTGATTCATTCTGTCTACAGAAAATATGTGAGAATACAAAAGTGAACCCGAATCAACTTTCATCTGTCAAACTGTAAACGTATACTGCATCCCTCTCGACTTTGACTGATGCTGCGGAACAGCAGCTTGTCGATAATTCTGCTGTACGACACGCTGAGACAACATCCACACGTCAGACAGGCACAGTCTCTTGATGATTCATTTATCTCCGTCTGATGTGGCCGCCTGCACTCTCTTACCCGTGGGGGGGGAACGGAGAAACACACCTGTCCTGGGTTACAATGAGCCCAGAGAGGATGCACTGAGATAAGCTCAGTTTAGACCGCCATTCCCGTCTACAATGCCCCACAGCCTGAGAAAAAAACATTGCCTTGTCAAAGCACATCACATCTCTCAAGCTGTTCACTGTGAGGTTTCCTCTAGAGAAATCTCATTATCTTATCTAGGAAAAAAAATGACAGTTCTTAGGCGATATAGAAGTTAGTACAAGTCGTTCCACGTTCTGCAGTGATGGCCTTTTTTCCTTCTGGGCGGAAAGGAGGTGATACGGCAATAGGATTATTCTACCTCACAATGAAGCCATTTTCAAAAGTTTGGGAATTTCTCGTACTCTGTACCATCAGAGGGAGGTATAATCGAGCACTTCCTTCGTGTTTTGTCTGCCTAACCCCAAAAGGGAAACAAGTATGTTTTAGAACATGTGCAAAAGAGCTGAGATGTACTGATCTATTCACCCACCACATGGCACAACACTAAAGAATAGAATTGGACATTGATTTTGAAATAAACAGACTTTCAAACAAGCGTGCAATGGGCCAGGTGAAATTCTCCTTGAGGGATGATGAAGCTGTATCTGAAACAGAAGGTTACCAAGATGACTTTTAACTTCCGAGGGAAAGGTATTGTAACAGAATATGGGAGAACCCCAATGTCTTTTTTTGAACTAGAGAACTTGACAAGATGCTTGGTTCGGATGGCGAGGTAGCATCGTGCCACACTCATTTCCTCTAGACTCTCTCCTTTTTGAAGAGGCTTGAAAAAGAGTGCGGGCGCATTGTCCCTTCAGGTAGTCAGACTTCAATATTACAGAACAGAGGTTTCTGGGGAAATAGGGCTTTCGGGAAGAGGGCATGATGCTGCATCCCAAATGACACCTTATAACCTATATAGTGCACTACTTCTGGCCAGGGCCCATGGGGAATTGGGAGCCATTTAGGACACAGCCAGGGTCCTAATACACTGAGAGCTCAGGTTGTCACGACTCAACCACAGACTGTTTCCTTTATACCCCCGCCTGCTGAACCATTTTTTCCAGGGATAGACCTATCACTTATATGTCAAATAAGTGCTCTAAATATTGAAGATGCATTAGCAAATAAAGCATTTGTTGTTTTCATTCAGCATAATATTTGTTGGATGCTAATTCATATTCAGAAAGGGAGTTAAACAGGATTTCATTTAGGTACATTATGTGCCTAAAAGGTTCCCAAATGGCACCCTATTCTCTATGTAGTGCATTACTTTTGACAAGGGCCCGTAGGGAATAGGGTGCCATCTGGGACATGCCAGAGAGGGACAGGTTTAGTCAGATCCATTTAACACGGTGAGGGCAACACCGACTCCAATAACAGGCTCTGTCTCACTCTCTATGCATAAACACATTCGATATTCACCACACTGGCAAGGAACAGATTATAGTAAACAGCATTTTAAAATGTATCTCTTTTACAGAGGAATGCAATTTAGCGGTCCCAAATCCCTCCTTTTGGGGATATTAGTCAAATGCAGCTGCTGTATCACTGACAGCACCTCTCGTCAAAGGAGAGAGAGAGAGAGAGAGAGAGAGGGAGAGAGAAAATGGTGGTGGCAGGTCTGTGCAGACAGAGACACAGCAAATGTCCCCAGCACATAGGGGTGTCAAACACAATCTAACTTTACTCTGTGGTGACTCTACAGACATACACCAACTTGTGTCTGTGAGTTTGTCTCCCAACCAGGGAGCATTATATCAGGACTGACAGAAATCAGGATATTTGCTGCTACTGCAGCAGTGAGTGCAGTGAAGGGTAAAACACTGTATATCGAGTACCAAAATGATTACTAGTCTCTAAGTTTATTGAAGCTTAGAGATGGCCCAAGCATGATTTGTTATTACAAGTTTATGCAGAAGTTGGACCATTACGGTATGGATCGTCATATGTTATTAAACAACCCTAGGTATGGTAATTTAAGGTCATACCTGAGCATGTCATAAATAATCAATAACTCACATTTACTCTACATGTCAACAGCAGTGGAGGCTCCTCAGAGGAGGAAGGGGAGGACCATCTTCCACAGTGAATTTCATAAAAAAAATTGTGAAACATTAAAAAAGTTCATATTTTTAGAAAGAACTATACAAACTATATTCACGTCACCAAATCATTTATTAAAGCACACTGTTTTGCAATGTATGTGGACACCCTTTCAAATGAGTGGATTTGGCTATTTAAGACAAACCCGTTGCTGACAGGTGTATAAAATAGAGCACACAGACATACAATCTCCATAGACAAACAATGGCAGTAGAATGTCCTTACTGAAGAGCTCAACTGTAAGTGCTGTTATTGTGAAGTGGAAACATCTAGGAGCAACAACTGGTCAGCCACGAAGTAGTAGGCCACACAAGCTCACAAAACGGGACCTCAGAATGCTAGCGAATAAGCATAGCGAATGAAAATCGTCTGTTGCAGCACTCACTAGTGATTTCCAATCTGCCTCTGGAAGCAACGTCAGCACAAAAACTGTTCGTCAGGAGCTTCAGGAAATGGGTTTCCACGTCTGACCAGCTGCACATAAGCCTAAGATCACCAAACGCATTGCCAAGCGTCAGCTGGATGGTGTGAACCTCGCAGCCACTGAAGCACTGGAAATGTGTTCTCTGGAGTGATGAATCACACTTCACCATCTGGCAGTCCAACGGATCTGGGTTTAGCGGATGCCAGGAGAATGCTACCTGCCTAAATGCATAGTGCCAACTGTAAAGTTTGGTGGAGGAGGAATAATGGTCTGGGGCTGTTTTTCAGGGTTTGGGCTAGGCTCCTTAGTTCCATTGAAGATAAATCTTAATGCTACAGCATACAATTACATTCTAGAGGATTATGTGCTTCCAACTTTGTGGTAACAGTTTGGGGAAGGCTCTTTCCTGTTTCAGCATGACAATGCCCCATTGCACAAAGCGAGGTCTATACAGAAATGGTTTGTTGAGATCGGTGTGGAAGGAACTTGACTGGCCTTCACAGTGCCCTGACCTCAACCCCATCAAACACCTTTGGGATGAATTGGAACACTGACTGCTAGCCAGGCATAATCGGCAAACTTCCGTGCCCGATCTCACTAATGCTCGTGGCTGAATAGAAGCAAGTTCCCGCAGCAATGTTCCAACATTTAGTGGAAAGCCTTCCCAGAAGAGAGCAGGCTGTTATAGCAGCAAAAGGGGTGCCAACTCCATACTAATACCCATGATTTTGGAATGAGATGTTCGACTAGCAGGTGTCCACATACTTTTAGTCATGTAGTGTAGCTAGCACTGCAGTTCATAAAATGTGGTGAGTGGTTGACTCAAAGAGAGAGAAAGACAATAATTGTACAGTTTTTAACAAATTAATTTATAAAACAATTAAGGAAGAGCAAGAGAGTGAGAGAGAGAGAGATTATTTTTAATTTTTTTCACTTTCACTTCACTTAGTTAGCTAGCAAATACGGCTAGCTAGTTTAGCATACTCAAACACCCTGTGCAAAAAGAGGGAGGCTATGTTAGCTAGCTGGATATGACTATCCAACACTGGAAATCTTCAAAGTCAAGATAAACTTTTGGTTTCACTCATTTATTGTCACCGGGGCCCGCCGGGGGTGTAACTGCTAAACTGCTTACTGACTGTAATGTTACACTGTACTGCATGATTGTAGCGGGTTTCCTGACGCGTTAGGTCTATTAGCTATGTTGACTATGATGTTACTTTAGCTAATATGGTGACAACAATATAGGCTGTGGGTAGTGGTTATAATATGAAGGTTTGACTTGGAAAGTTTTTTTTGCCTGGTCACACACAGCTGATGTGTTGTGCATTGAAGTCCACAAGTGAAGGGAAAAGGTGAAATAAGGAGTAGATGCGAGAAGGAATACAACAAGCTGTTTGTATGTGGCTGTTAAAGTTAAATGCTTGTGTGTGACCAGGGATGTATTCATTCCGCCAATTCTGTTGAAAAATGTTTCTTAGACAGAAGCAAACGGATCAAAACAAGGATAAACATACCTGACTTTGTCCTCGTTAGAAACTGCTGGACTAATGATTACACCCTAGATCAACTAGATGCAGGCAAGAGTGTGTACGGTGGTATTGAATGTGTCTCTTTCTGTCCATGTGCCACTGTCTGTCACCTCAAATCTTTGTCTTGAATTGTTCACCTACGTTGTAAACTTTCATTTATAGGCTAGGTTGTAGCAACATCATGATGGGTATAGAGAGAAAATGTGAGTATCATGTAGTAGCCTAAACCTTTCGATGTTACATTGAACTGGGTGAATGGAATATGAATGACGGTCAACCAATATGCTGTAATAGAAATAAGGCCGTGCTCATAAATAAATAATCATCCGCTGACTCAAACAAGGTGACATGCGGCTATGGAGCCCCCCCCCCCTTAAACAAGATGGACATCCCGCAGTGTGGCAGGCCAGCGGGATATGACTTATTTGGGCTAAGGGCCAAAAGCCTCAGTGCTAAGTCAAGCCTGATCTGTGTCTCTCTCACCCTCCCTTTACGATTAAATCAGATGCCCTTTCATGTCTGGCCAGTAATGTGACATTAACAACCCCCAACATGGAGCAATACCAGCCTGGAAGCATCGGACACAAAGCAGTGTGTCTCACGGATCTGCCAATTGGCCTGTTCTCAAAGTTGGCGGCATATTCAAATAACACTTCACCCAAGAGATAGATATTCACTCAACCTAACCGTCTCTCCCTGTGTCAGTCCCTGTTTGCCACTGATCTGAACGTCACTTTTAAAGATACTTTCAAAATGGTGTCAAGGGCCGGCTCTAGCTTTTTGGGGGCCCTAAGCGTGATTTGGTTGGGGGGTCCTCCCACCATGTGGGAAAATGTTGTTAGTGACCCCCCTATTCACGGTAGAGAGGAAAATGTACATTTTACAGTTCATTTCCTGCAAATCTACCCATTTTTCCATGGGGCGTAGAGTACATTTAGCAATTTTCTAACACATTTCATGCAATTGTACACATTGCTTCATAGGGCAGAGACATTTTTGCAGTTTAAAGCTAATTTCCTACAATTCTACCGATTTTTCCATGGGGTGGAGATAATTGTTTGCAGTTTTAAAGCTAATTTCCTGCAATTCTACACAATTTGCCATGACTATGCCATGACTTATGCCGTGTTAATGACATCTGAGTGAAAGTGACAAAAAAATGAAAGGGAGCACCCTGGAAAAGGACCCCTGGGCACGAGATAACTGGCTAGACTAATTTACCAATCTAAAAATTGTTAGCTGACATGGCTAAAGGTTAAATAAAATAAAAATAAATAGCACATTCTACTTGTCACACCCTGATCAGTTTCACCCGTCATCGTTATTGTCTCCACCCCCTCCAGGTGTCGCTTGTTATCCCCAGTGATTTATCCCTGTGTTTCCTGTCTCTCTGTGCCAGTTTGTCTTGTATGTTTCCAAGTCAACCAGCGGTTGCCCCATTGGCCTGCTTTTTCCATTCTCCTTTTTCTCATCCTCCTGGTTTTGACCCTTGCCTGTTTCTGGACTTTGTACCCGCCTGCCTGACCATTCTGCCTGCCTTGACCACGAGCCTGTCTGCCACTCTGTACCTCCTGGTCTCTGATCTGGTTTTGACCTTTTTGCCTGTCCACAACCATTCTCTTGCCTACCCCTTTGGATTAATAAACATTGTAAGACTCCAACCATCTGCCTCCTGTGTCTGCATTTGGATCTCGCCTTGTGCCTTGATACTACGATTCTAACTCTCAACAGTAAGTTGAGACCCCGACTGAGGAAAAAAAAAAAAAAAACGACCGCATAAGCGACTTATGCCCGGAGCCAGCCCTGATGTCGTCCGTTACGTTAAGCAATGAGTGTGTGGATATAAATAAAGCAGGTTGTTCATCTATCATGACCAGTCATTTCCTAACGGTAACTGGATGCTAATAGACCTGGTTAATGTTGCTGTATCTTTCCGAGGTCCCTCTGAGGGAGACTGACAGTGATGCTCTCCCTCTCCTCTCCGCTCATTTACTGTCCGTATCCTCCAATCAACCAGACACACACAGACTCACAGGCACAAATACACACACGACCTGGAGCACACACTGACCGCAGTGCTAATCTCAGCCATGCAGGGCACCTCTGTCCTCTCCAACCTCCCTTCCAGTGGGTAGAGAGATCAAATCATAATGGAGAGAGAGAGAGGAGGGCGGGTGAGCACAGTGAGTCAGACTTGCAGCAGAATGTGTCCTGAGTCATAGCCTGCAGCCCCAGGCACTCCAGATCCCCACAGCCACATGGCTCTCTGTGCCTGTGTGTGTAGAGATCTGCAGGGCTGTGGGTGTCCAATAACATGTGAACATGAGTGTGCATGTACAGCATGTGAGTTTATTGTGGGGTTAGTTCTCCAGGCCACCTACTAAGCTCCTTGATAGCACATCTGGTCTGGTATACAGTCAATGTAAAAAAAAGTCATGTGTGCAGTATGCAACATCACAGTGCTAAAGTGAACAATTACAAACCTCCACATACTCATGCCGCAGCCGTTTGACCCTCTGAATTCCGCTCAAAAGGCACTCGATAAAGTTGTTTCATTTGAACCTGATGTCTTTTCAGGATGCGTGCCAGTGTTGACTGAGAGACCTGATGGACATTATTGAAAATGGCATGGTCACCGATAATGTTGGCTTGTAGTTCTCTAAGCCTGATAGCATTATTGGCCAAAACCATGTCTATTATCTCTCTCTCGTTCTTGCGTGAATATGGGCCCCCTTCCTCCTTGTTGTTCCCGACCCTCAATCCTATGTAGAGAATAATACATGTAACTTACTGTACAATGTCACAGGAAGGGGTATCACAAGTGCTGACATGGTGCTGACAATCAGCGGCTGATTACTGTAACTGTAGACAGCTCTTCTTTTACCTGTTTTCCTGTTGAAAAGTCCTTATGACAGATGCCAGTGTATATCTGCTAAGATTTGGCTGAAATCTCAGTCCAGCCTCCTTCAGCGTCAATCTGTGGTTCACAACATGGTCCACTAGTGTTGCATGAATGTCATTTAATAAGTTTGGTCCTCTTCTTCTTTGTGCACGTTCTCCTCCTGCTTCAGGTCTTCTTTGACCTCTGTCTCGGCCTCTGCCTCTTCCTCTTCCTCTACCTCCTTCTCCTCCTCTGTGTACTCCTCCTCTCACCCTCACTCTTCTGACTCCTTCCAATTTGGTTGAAGGCAGGTGAACCTACCTGCTACATTTTTATAGTGCTTAAACCTGATTGGTGTGTCTACAATTTAGCAATCATGTGTTTGTGCACCTGATGGCTGTGTTAAACAGATTGGCTCATAGGTGTGGTAATTTGACAGTCAGTGCTTTAGAATTGCAAGGAAGTGACATCATGATATAGTTCTGTGTCTGATGTATACAATTGTGTTTGGTGTTTTGCAAATCACTGTGTGTAATGTTTTGTAAATAGTGTGAAGCTGACAATGTGCTTACAGTTGTGCAAATCTAGCCTTGTGTTTTGCTCCTTGAGTGTAAGGTTTTGCTAATTGTGGGAAAAGTTAAATGTTAGTGTGTAAGCAATCGTAAAAAACTGTAAAAGCAATCACTTTCCTCTCTCTCCTTGAGGAGCAGTGAGATAGTGGAGCACATGGTGAGCAGGCCTGCCCTAGCGTGAGATTGGTGCCTTCGCTGTGTTTTTGCTGGACACGGATGACATGGTATGCTGGTGATGCTGGTATGCTGGTGACCATCATCAAAGTGCTGAATTATTTAAAATATACAGTTGAAGTCGGAAGTTTACATACACCTTAGCCAAATACATTTAAACTCAGTTTTTCACAATTCCTGACATTTAATCCTTGTACAAATTCCCTGTCTTAGGTCAGTTAGGATCACCACTTTATTTTAAGAATGTGAAATGTCAGAATAATAGTCGAGAGAATAATTTATTTCAGCTGTTATTTCTTTCATCACATTCCCAGTGGGTCAGAAGTTTACATACACTCAATTAGTATTTGGTAGCATTGCCTTTAAATTGTTTAACTTGGGTCAAATGTTTCGGGTAGCCTTCCACAAGCTTCCCACAATAAGTTGGGTAAATTTTGGCCCATTCCTGACAGAGCTGGTATAACTGAGTCAGGTTTGTAAGGCCTCCTTGCTCGCACACGCTTTTTCAGTTCTGCTCACAAATGTTCTATAGGATAGAGGTCAGGGCTTTGTGATGGCCACTCCAATGATGGCCACTCCAATACCTTGACTTTGTTGTCCTTAAGCCATTGCCACAACTTTGGAAGTATGCTTGGGGTCATTGTCCATTTGGAAGACCCATTTGTGACCAAGCTTTAACTTCCTGACTGATGTCTTGAGATGTTGCTTCAATATATAGAAAAAATTACTTGTGTCATGCACAAAGTAGATGTCCTAAACGACTTGCCAAAACTATAGTTTGTTAACAAGAAATTTGTGGAGTGGTTGAAAAACTAGTTTTAATGACTAAACCTAAGTGTATGTAAACTTCCGACTTCAACTGTATATTATGAGGCCTTAATTTGAGGGCGTAGTTTTTCCCTAATACAATGGCCACATCAGGCCGGCAAGTCACATTATGTTGGTTTGCAAAGTGATGTGTAATTCCTATTGGAATCCAACTAGAGTGGGGATTTCCAACAACTGGACACTTTAATACAGCCACAATCTGCATTCAGAAGGACTGCCAAAGTAAGAAAGGTGAATAAACGAGATTAACTTAACCATCTAAACTGGAACAACCACTTCGGTAGTGGGTGCAATAAGTCCAACTAACAGATTGGATTAGTTTTGAAAACATGTATGCTCTTTATCTTTGTGTAGGGAAGATGGTTACACTTGATTTAGATAGTCCATCTGTAGATGCTCTACAGACTATCAGTAATACGTCAACTGCATGTCTGCAGACACTATCAGATGGCAGAAACCGCCTACGCTCATATTCCTCCTGTCTGGGTCCCACTGTGACTGTCTGAGAATAGGACTTGTTTTCTGAGAACATCCGCCACCTTGTTATGAACCTATACCTATTTAAGCTGCAGGATGTCTTAGACACCTCGCAGAACCTGGGGAGAGCTATACTCTGTACTCTGTACCAAATTCTGCCTATTACTAAAGGAGAATTGTAATACTTAAACAAAGCCTCTGTGTTTCCTTTCTACTACCAATATATATACGTTTGATAATTATATAGACCTAATCATCTGTTGAAGAAAGTGACCAACACCAGCCTATTATTTCAAGCTGGTCCATTCTGGTCTATGCTGGTCCATGCTGGTCTATGCTGCATGACCAGCTTGACATTTAGGCTGGGTATTGACCACCTTCGCCCAGCTGTCTCCTCTCCTGCAAAGACAATAGGCCACAGATTTTTACAAATCACACAAATATAGCTGCAGCAAGGAAGCAACTTTTATAACTCTGGGAAATTTCATGTTTTCAGCTATTTGATTCGATGGCACAAGAGCTCTCAATAACATTTAATTGGATTTCCAAACTGTCCATGAAATTTCAGCTATTTGATTCGCGGACACAACTGGACAGTTTGCAGATCCAATGAAAATGATTGAGAGTTCGTGTCAGCGAATCATATAGCTGAAATCGGAAGAAGGGTGGGACTTACCAACATAACAACAGCACAAACGCTAGATCATCAGCACATGCAAATTAACGTTAGTTAGATTGAGTTAACATGTATTATGAAAAAGTATTTGTGCTTAAAAAGTGACTGGTTGAAGGATATACATGTAAACAGGGAAAAGTGATTGGCAGCAGGAATACGTTCAATGTTTATTGGAATATTGGGGTTAAGTGGGTTAAAACCTTCCTAGAAGTCAGAAAAACATGACAAGGGACATGTCAAAACTCAGATTGTGGGCAATTTAGCAAGTCAAATTATTATTATTTTTTTCTCCATGTGGTCCTACATTAAAGGGGACTTCATTTAATCTAACAGGCTTTTAAAATGTAATATTAGTGTACAATTCCTACAAAATGTCCTCTAGAGTCTAGACACGCACAACACGAAGGCCAACACATCTTAAGGCCAAAAAAGAACACAGGAAATGTGACAGGGGATATGTGAACTCTGATAATCATCGAAAAATCATCGAAAAATACTTTCCATGTCAGATCATTTCCTTTTTACGACAGGAACATTTTCATAATGTTCTAAAGACTAAGTGTGGTCATTTGTAACACAGAATAAATGACTTTGTATAATCCATGATGTTTTTATCTTTCATAATGATGAGTGTTTTGGACATTTGTCTGAAAATAATGAGCATATTAAACTGAAGGTTGCCTATTGACTTCCAAATCTCCCCACCTGTATATTACTTTGTACAAATTATTCAATTGAAAATTAGACAGGTAATGTACTTTTGAGCTGACCATCTTACCCACAGAGAACTATTCTAGGAGCTATATTTAAGCCCAGCTAAGGTTGGGGCTTTTAACTTTCAGACTGGTGAGACAGAAAGTTCATGGAAATACAAGCCAGCAGACCTCCACAATCCCTGGTGTGTGGTGTGTGTGTGCATCCGTGTGTGCATCTGTGCCTGTGTGTGTGTGTGTGTCCAGGGTTCCCTCGTTGGGAGGATGAAGCGCACAAGGTGTCCATCCACGCCAATGCAACACCAACATGTCCAGCACACCCTGGAACCTCAGGGGCTTCACTCGTCTGTGAAGGAGGTGGCACTGTTCTGTAGGAGGTGACACTGTCATTGTGCCTGGCTACAGAGGTGCCACAGCTTTAGGCTTTCAGTCGACAGGCTGGATTGGGCTGGGTTGGGCTGAGTTGTGCAGGACTGAGATGCAGTGGACTCAGCTGAGCTGAGCTGGATTGGGCTGGGCTGGGCTAGACGATTGGACTGGGCTGGGCTGGATTGGGCTAGACTGGCCTGGGCTGGCCAGGGCTGGGCTAGATTGGACTGGATTGGGTCTGGCTAGGCTAGCCTGGGCTGGGAAGGCCTGGGCTAGGCTACATGGGCTGGGCTGGTCTTGGATGGTCTGGCTGCAGCTGGCTACAGAGTCTGCCCTGTCCTTAATTAGCAGTTAAAGGTCACTTTGCACATTTCAGTCAGGCAAGCTGTGGGTCACCCTGAGAGACCATGGTCCATGATATTAAGACAGTGCCAAGTTGCCCGGGTGGTGTTGGCTTGGGAACACTAAGGAGCTGCTCATTATAACAATAACAGTTAATATTCAAAGCCATGCATGACAATATTCAACCCATCTGACCAGTGGAAAACTTCACGTTTCCAGGGGGTTATGGGGGAGAGTTAATGCAAAACGTGTAAAGTGTGACCATGTTTTCTTCCTCCTAGTTTTTCTTTTTTGGGGGCTTTCCTGTCATTTTGGCATTAATACGTGTCACATATCAGTTTGCAAACAAGGTAACACATCTACATATCATTGAGTAATAAAGCTGCATACAAACATGGTCTCTTTTTGTCTTCTTGAGTAAGGCAGCTACAAAATGCAGGTGTTTCAGCCTAGCTCAGTGCTTTCTGTGGTGGTGGGGCAAGCCAGTAGAAAATACGAAGCGTTGTGCCGTGATAGGCTCTGTGTTCTGTCACTCATGGGGACACTACGTCTAAGGGTAGAGCTAGAAAATTCTAGCCCCTTGGGTGCTGCCATAGAGTTTCAGTAGAAATGCATATCCAAGAAGGCTCAAGGTCATTGGTCACTGATAAAATGACATCAAATCATGTTATTTGTACAGTAGCTTTGATTGGACTGGTCATGTCAACATCATACTCTCAAAATCTAGGCTAGCAGTCATCATCATGAATCAAGTAATCCTTTTTAATCCTTGCAGTATGAAGAGAAATAGTCCCAAATATGGGATTAGGGGGCTATTTTCCAAGTTTAAAATGATAAACATTTAACACTGACCATGCCGTCAATGAAGCATGATTTGTGCCGTGCTCAAAACAACTGTTTTGACTCAGAACTGTGAAACTGTGAACTGTGAAAACTTGACTTCAGTGAGTTCAAGACCACTGGGAAGTTGGGAATAAATGAGCTCCGACAGGAAGAATAGGTTTTGAACGGTCATTCTACTCGGAATTGTAAATCCGGCCTCTTTCTAGAGCTACAACCAGAAGATCAATGACGTCCTCGTGATTCAACCTTGTTTTTTTCCTCCAGTTGTTTTGAAAGCACATATTCTGAATGCTGTCTCTGTACATTTCAAAAGTGCTAAACAAATAGTTATATTGACTACGTCCGTTCTAGCTCGCTCGTTAATGTCTTAATCGAAATTACGTGTGATCTCTTATTCGTTTGTTGTCCCCTTATGCCATAGTTTGTACATCTCAATTGTCATTAGAAACCACATTTGTTTAAGCAAGTCAGCCATATCAGCTATGTTTTTGTAAAAGGCAGTAAATGAAGCTGAAGGAACTGTTTTACTGCCAGACAGAGCTCTGCTAATAGCCAGGTGTAGCAGTGGTAAGATGTTGGGACTGCTGTTGGGACAGCTTTATGTAGGCCCTAACAGTTTGTGGGAACCGTTTGTCACCGTTATAGTGCAATTAATGCGTTGTTTAGTGTTGTGTAGTGGCTTTGCTGGCATGCATCACACTTTTATTTTATTTTTTGCCCCACCAAGATTTACATGATAAAATTGGCACTGAGTGTCAAATAACTCAGCAGCATTGTAGTTCTTGACACACTCAAACCGGAGTGCCTGGCACCTACTACCATACCCCGTTCAAAGACACTTCAATATTTTGTCTTGCCCATTCACCCTCTGAATGGCACACATACATAATCCATGTCTCAATTGTCTCAAGGTTTAACAATCCTTCTTTAACCTGTCTCCTCCCCTTCATCTACACTGATTGAAGTGGATTGAACAGGTTACATCAATAAGGGAGCATAGCTGGTGTACCTAATGTTTTGTAGACTCATGATAACGTAGTATAATAGTACATTTCCGTACCCGATATTTTGAATATGAAGATACAATCATCACAAACTCAAAAACCACACCTATCATAAGCATATTTCCCAGCATGCTCTATTGAAGGTAGATTTTCAGATTTGTTTGTATCAATGTGTGTTTTTGCATATTGATTAATAGATCTTATGCTACACAAATATAAATAACATACCTTCTATTTTTTGTATATACTTTTTGACCATTTTGTTTCCTTTGACCATCTATGTTGTTGTTTTTTACATGACATTTTGGTATTTCAAGTCATATGATTCATACAATACATTTATATACAGTAGTGGTCAAAAGTTTGGACACACCTACTCATTCCAGGATTTTTCTTTATTTTTACTATTTTCCACATTGTAGAATAATAGTGAAGACATCAAAACTATGAAATAACACATATGAAATCATGTAGTAACCAAAAAAGTGTTCAACGAATCAAAATATATTTTATATTTGAGATTCTTCAAAGTAGCCACCCTTTGCCTTGATGACAGCTTTGCACACTCTTTGCATTCTCTCAACCAGCTTCATGACGTCGTCATCTGGAATGCATTTCAATTAACGGGTGAGCCTTGCTAAAAGTTCATTTGTGGAATGTATTACTTCTTAATGAATTTGAGCCAATGAGTTGTGTTGTAACAAGGTAGGGGTGGTATACAGAAGATAGCCCTACTTGGTAAAACACCAAGTCCATATTATGGCAAGAACAGCTCAAATAAGCAAAGAGAAATGACAGTCCATTTTTACTTTCAGACATGAAGGTCAGTCAATCTGGAAAAATTCAAGAACATTGAACAAGTGCAGTCGCTAAAACAATCAACCGCTATGATGAAACTGTCTCTCATGATGAAATATGATGAAACTGTCTCTCATTCCACAGGAAAGGAAGACCCAGAGTTACCTCTGCTGCAGAGGATAAGTTCATTGGAGTTAACTGCACCTCAGATTGCAGCCCAAATAAATGCTTCCCAGAGTTCAAGTAACAGACACATCTCAACATAAACTGTTCAGAGGAGACTGTGTGAATCAGGCCTTCATGGTCGAATTGCTGCAAAGAAACCACTAGTAAAGGACACCAATAAGAAGAAGAGACTTGCTTGGGCCAAGAAACACAAGCAGTGGACATTAGACCGGTGGAAATCTGTCCTTTGGTCTGATGAGTCCAAATTTGAGATTTTTGTTTCCAACCGCCGTGTCTTTGTGAGACGCAGAGTGGGTACGGATGATCTCCGCATGTGTGGTTGCCGTGAAGCATGGAAGAAGAGGTTTGATGCTCAGGGGGTGCTTTGCTGGTGACACTGTCAGTGATTTATTTAGAATTCAAGGCATACTTAACCAGCAAGGCTACCATTCTGCAGCGATACGCCATCCCATCTGGTTTGCTGGTACTATACAGTGCCTTGCGAAAGTATTCGGCCCCCTTGAACTTTGCGACCTTTTGCCACATTTCAGGCTTCAAACATAAAGATATAAAACTGTATTTTTTTGTGAAGAATCAACAACAAGTGGGACACAATCATGAAGTGGAACGACATTTATTGGATATTTCAAACTTTTTTAACAAATCAAAAACTGAAAAATTGGGCGTGCAAAATTATTCAGCCCCCTTAAGTTAATACTTTGTAGCGCCACCTTTTGCTGCGATTACAGCTGTAAGTCGCTTGGGGTATGTCTCTATCAGTTTTGCACATCGAGAGACTGACATTTTTTTCCCATTCCTCCTTGCAAAACAGCTCGAGCTCAGTGAGGTTGGATGGAGAGCATTTGTGAACAGCAGTTTTCAGTTCTTTCCACAGATTCTCGATTGGATTCAGGTCTGGACTTTGACTTGGCCATTCTAACACCTGGATATGTTTATTTTTGAACCATTCCATTGTAGATTTTGCTTTATGTTTTGGATCATTGTCTTGTTGGAAGACAAATCTCCGTCCCAGTCTCAGGTCTTTTGCAGACTCCATCAGGTTTTCTTCCAGAATGGTCCAGTATTTGGCTCCATCCATCTTCCCATCAATTTTAACCATCTTCCCTGTCCCTGCTGAAGAAAAGCAGGCCCAAACCATGATGCTGCCACCACCATGTTTGACAGTGGGCATGGTGTGTTCAGGGTGATGAGCTGTGTTGCTTTTACGCCAAACATAACGCTTTGCATTGTTGCCAAAAAGTTCAATTTTGGTTTCATCTGACCAGAGCACCTTCTTCCACATGTTTGGTGTGTCTCCCAGGTGGCTTGTGGCAAACTTTAAACGACACTTTTTATGGATATCTTTAAGAAATGGCTTTCTTCTTGCCACTCTTCCATAAAGGCCAGATTTGTGCAATATCCGACTGATTGTTGTCCTATGGACAGAGTCTCCCACCTCAGCTGTAGATCTCTGCAGTTCATCCAAAGTGATCATGGGCTTCTTGGCTGCATCTCTGATCAGTCTTCTCCTTGTATGAGCTGAAAGTTTAGAGGCCAGGTCTTGGTAGATTTGCAGTGGTCTGATACTCCTTCCATTTCAATATTATCGCTTGCACAGTGCTCCTTGGGATGTTTAAAGCTTGGGAAATCTTTTTGTATCCAAATCCGGCTTTAAACTTCTTCACAACAGTATCTCGGACCTGCCTGGTGTGTTCCTTGTTCTTCATGATGCTCTCTGCGCTTTTAACGGACCTCTGAGACTATCACAGTGCAGGTGCATTTATACGGAGACTTGATTACACACAGGTGGATTGTATTTATCATCATTAGTAATTTAGGTCAACATCAGATCATTCAGAGATCCTCACTGAACTTCTGGAGAGAGTTTGCTGCACTGAAAGTAAAGGGGCTGAATAATTTTGCACGCCCAATTTTTCAGTTTTTGATTTGTTAAAAAAGTTTGAAATATCCAATAAATGTTGTTCCACTTCACGATTGTGTCCCACTTGTTATTGATTCTTCACAAAAAAATACAGTTTTATATATTTATGTTTGAAGCCTGAAAAGGTCGCAAAGTTCAAGGGGGCCGAATACTTTCGCAAGGCACTGTAATTTGTTTTTCAACAGGACAATGACCCAACACACCTCCAGGATGTGTAAGGGCTATTTGACCAAAAAGGAGAGGGATGGAGTGCTGCATCAGATGACCTGGCATCCACAATCACCTGACCTCAACCCAATTGAGAGGATTTGGGATGAGTTGGACCGCAGAGTGAAAGAAAAGCAGCCAACAAGTGTTCAGCATATGTGGGAACTCCTTCAAAACTGTTGGAAAAGCAATCCCCATGAAGCTGGTTGAGAGAATGAGTGTGCAAAGATGTCATCAAGGCAAAGGGTGGCTACTTTGAAGAATCTAAAATCTAAAACACTTTTTTAGTAACTATATGATTCCATTTACTATTGTGTTGAGGGGAAGGGTACCAAAACACAGTAGCCTCCATCATTCACAGAGAGATCCTGCTCCAGAGCGCTCAGGACCTCAGACTCGGGCGAAGGTTCACCTTCCAACAGGACAGCGATGCTCCCCATTCAACCTGACAGAGCTTGAAAGGATCTGCAGAGAATAATTGGAGAATCTCCCCAAATACAGGTGTGCCAAGCTTGTAGCGACATACCCAAGAAGACTCGAGGCTGTCATCGCTGCCAAAGATGCTTCAACAAAGTACTGAGTAAAGGGTCTGAATACTTATGTAAATATGATATTTCCATTTATTTATTTATTTACAAACATTTCAAAAAAACTGTTTTTTGCTTTGTCATTATGGGGTATTGATGAGGGGAAAAAAACGTAATTCATTTTAGAATAAGGCTGTAACGTAACAAAATGTGTGAAAAGTCAAGTGGTCTGAATACTTTCCAATTGCACTGAACATAGTTATAGTTGATACAAGTTTTAAAGAATTTGAAGTTAGGATAGCCTGAACATGTGAAAGTTGGTTTTGAGTATCTATCTTGAACCGTTCAAGAGTTACTGTTTGTGTGTTAATATTATACTAATTAATGCAAATGTATATGTTATCGTCGATAAAAATGTTTAAGAATTTGAAGTTAGGTTAGCCTGGTTGTGGCCAATAGTTGTGTGGTTGTGGTCAGCAGTTGTGTAGTTGTGGTCAGTGTCTAAACTACAACTGTTGCGTGTGAAAACTGAAAGTGCAATGAGAAGTGATCATGTGAAATATGAAGCAAGTGAATGGAGACTGCTTCACTCTATTCAATCAGAGCAGCAGGATCAACGTACAGCCCGCCCGTCTATTTAGAGACAGGCAAATTAGCCAGCTGAGTGATTTCGAACACGATCTTGAGAAGGAGGATGAAGCTAGTGAGCATTACAAATCTTCTCTGTACCATTCCAGGTCATCCAAACCGGGGAAGCATTAGAAATCGTAACGTAAAGTCTGAAACAGATTCACAAATCATGGGAATTTGTCACGCTCTGAAGACGTGTGTCTCCCTCCGAAAACTATGAAACTAAATAAATACTGAAACTAAATATGAAACTATGAAACTAAATAAATACTAAAACTAAATATGAAACTATGAAAACGAAATAAAAGCTGCACTCTAACCAACAAAACTTCTTTGCTAGATTTATGATAGTGTCGTTAGCCAAATTTGCAGCTGTAAGTAATGCATCTGCTAGCTTACTGCATCTATAATGAAAGCAGTTGATGGGTTACTATCTATTGATTGGTAAAAGATATTCCTAATCTGTTTTCAGATTTGAAAAGCATGGAATTACTAAAACAGGTGCAATGTTAGATCCGTAGAGGATATTTGCTGATTTGAATAGCATAGAAGTAGACAAAGATGTCATACCCTCTAACTTTCTGTCCAACTTGTTCAGAAAGTAGTCAACATTTCAGTTGTCTATAAAGAGTTACAGAAAATGTTTTTTTGATGCGAATAGTAAAACAGTGATAACTTTTTATCGGAATAAGATACTTTTGTTCCGAGTACAGATTTGAAAAGCAGGGACGTAGACCAAGATGTCACACCCTCTAACTTTTTGTCTAAGTGTTTGGAAAAGTGGTCAAAGTAGCTGATTTGTGTCAAAAGTTGCATTGTTGCATTTACAGTGAATGGAATGTTGGAAGTGATGATGTCACAATGGAGATCTTTAGAATGTTAATCGTATAAAAGTGCAAATAATATCAAAAAGTTGTATGCAAGCACACGTTCCCAGATCAGTCTGCACTTTTAAAATTGGAATGGAGTTTCTATCTTAAACGGTGTAAGAGGTGTATCGTTTTATTATCAGGACTTTTACCTCGCAAGTTTATGTCAGTCTGGGTTTACTGTTGCGAGTTAGAAAAGTAGAATGCACAAAGTGCAATTTCAAATGTTGGTTGTGCATCAGCAGTTTTTCTCTTGTTATGTCAGTTACTGACAGTCACTCAATTAGCCCATACCAGCTAAAAAAGTTTTGATTGATAAGTTAGTCTTGCGGCCAGCTATCTAAAGTTGTAGTAATCATGGTAGAATTACTGTCTGCTGAACCCCCATTTATTTTGTTAGTCACTCTCACTCAGATATCATATTAAAAACTGCAAACACTTCTCTCCACCCCATGGCAAAATGTGTAGAATTGCTGCAAACTTGCTCCGCAACATTTTCTAAACTGCAACATTTTCTATGCGCCCCATGGCAAAATGTGTAGAATAGAGGGAAATTAACTTTAAAAGCCGCTAAAATGTTTTGGTCGCAAGGTGGGGGACGCTGTCGCGTAGAGATCTCTCTCAAATTGTTTTTAAAACTCTATAAACAGGAAAGAATGAAGACGTGGATAGATTCTTGTTTCAATTAAATAATTTATAAAATATTGATTACTATGTGTAGCTTTGTAAGACTATAAATGACCATCCACCTAGCTTTGGAGTAGTTACATGGTCTATTTCCCTGCTTTTGAGAGGAGCTGGCTAGCAATTTCACTAAGCTAACGATGTGCTTGCTACCTTCTGCAAGCAGAGTCATAAAACTGGTTATCTATGATTTGTCTGGGTATGTAGGACAAAAGGCTTAATTCCCCAAATCCCCAAGTATCCCTGTAATAAATGTATTAATATCCAAAATGGCTTTGTGGTGACCTCAAAACAGTGCCCTCCGCTCAGTCATCCAGGACTCATACACATCATTGTTCAGACCACTGTGTGGGGGTAAAACTACGCTGTCAAAGTATGGCCTTATGATATATGTAGTGTATTGTCATTAAGTGTTTAATTGCAATTATTATTTTTTCTTTTGGAAAAGTTTTTTATTGTCACATTTCCTTTAAAAACAGCTCATACATTTTTTACATAATTTCATTCACATAAAAACGGCAATAAAGCATAAAACACAGCATTTGAAGGTTACATTTAAATTTGTTAAAAAGTACATGTTGTTAAAACCAATAAGAACAACCATGAATAAAAGTACTTTTCATTGTTTTTAAGGTGCTATTCTGGTAGCTTTTGGCTAACAGTAGCCTAGGCTAACAGTAACAGTGAAAGAGAACTGATTCTATTTTTTTACGTTTTCTGGTGAGTGTTTTGCATTGGTGTGCTCCTGTAGGCTAATCACTATTTAATGTGGGAAAATTAAATACTTTTATCAGGGCTGACCTGAGGGTTAAATGCGCTGTGATAGTAAAATGCCTTTAACTGTAAAACGCAACCCGTAACCCATGAGAGAGAAAATGAGCTTGAAAATAAAACAATCACTTTGTGCGCCCTCAGAATTGTAGGCTACATCTACAGTGTGCAACTGTAAACAACGTCAAAGCCACCTGATGTCTTTAGGATCAGTAGGGCAATGCACTATAGGCTACATAAACACTACATTTTAAAGTTGGTTGTTTTCATAAATGAATCATTTCAAATGTCATGGTGTATCCTTGTGTGGAACAGTGTAGCATGGATAATTCAATTTAGACAAAGGTTTTTCGTTGTTAAAAGGGGCCTAAAAAAAGAACCAAATTGAAAACTCTCACAAGTGTTCGAATATTCTGTCCGTTTGGATATTTGAATATGAATATATTGCATTGATCTAACCGAAGGCGTTAAAGACAGTTTCTGTACATTCAGAAACAATTCTAAAGGTGATATCGATAAAACTATTAAGCTTACAGATGTTAAGCTGATGGTCAAAAATGAAATCCACAAATCAGATATTAGCTACCAGTTCCCGAAACAGGAAACTGCCAGGAAGGTTTGGGGAATCACATGTTACATCTACAGTGGGAAAAAGCAGCCCCTGTTAGGAGCAACTCGGATTTACAGACATTATGGAACGAGATATAGGACAGACAACTTATGGAACTCAACAGTCGTTTTCAGAACGATTTATACGGGATAATGAAGGCCGCAGCTGCCTGCCTGCCTGCCTGCCTGCCTGCCCTGATCAGACTAATTTGGTCAAATGACAGCAATACATCCACCCAGCAACCATTACGGCATTTCTGTGGAGGACGCAGAACTAACTGTTTTTGTAAATCAGTTTAAACGAAAGCTGCAAGACGGTCGGTCCAACTCATCACTCATCGAGGTGCATGACACCTGTCCCAAACACATTTTCCAGAACATGAACAGGCTTCTTCGAGCCATCACCACTCTGCCTATCACCAGCTGCACTGTATAACATCTATTTTCGACTGTCAATCATCCACGCTCACAGGCCGCCTAAACAATTTCTTCCCTGCTCTCCTTTGAAAGAGAACTGACTGAGTCATTGGATTATGATGATATCATTTCAATGTTCAACATTGTCGTCTTGTGCTGTGAGTCTGACAGCAATCATAGGCCTACGTTGTTCTTTTCCTTTTTCTTTCACTGAACTGTATATTCTACTGTTCTACTGTAGCCTACTGTTAATATGTACATGACATTTGTTTGGTGTAAGAGCGTGTAGGTCTAATCTGATGCAAAGAAATCTGATTGTATTCCGTATTGCTATGTGGTCTTTGGAAGAGTAAACTCCAAATGTGCTATTCTGTTCAATTTAAGGAAATAAAACATTCGCAGCATAATGTTTCTTGAGACCTGCCTCAGAGAAATGATCCAAAACATTTTGTCATGGTGTATTAAATGGATTCATTACGGACTTATTAAGCATTGAGGCAATTATGTCACTGTGCTATGGACATGCTCCATGCCCCTGCCTATTTAATTTGTTAATTTAGCAAACAAGCCAGTTTATAATCCAGTGCCTTAATCACCGTCAACACACCAATTACTGAACAAAAATATAAACACAACCTGCAACTATTTCAATGATTTTACTAAGTTAAAGATAAGGAAATCAGTAAATTTAAATAAATTCATTAGGCCCTAATCTATGGATTTTTACATGACTGGGCGGGGGGGGGGCAGCGATGGGTGGGTCTGGGAGGGCTTAGGCCCATCCACTTGTGAGCCAGGCCCCTTCACTGGGGAGCCAGGCCCAGCCAATCAGAATAAGTTTTTCCCCACAAAAGGGCTTTATTACGGACAGAAATACTCTGTTTTGTCAGCTGTCCGGGTGGCTGGTCTCAGACGATCCCGCGGGTAAAGAAATTGGATTTGGAGGTCCTTGGCTGGAGTGGTTACACGTGGTCTACGGTTGCGAGGCCAGGTTGGATTTACTGCCAAATTCTCTAAAACGACATTGGAGGTAGTTTATGGTAGAGAAATTAACACAAAATGATTTGGCAACAGTTCTGGTGGACATTCCTGCAGTCAGCATGCCAATTGCACGCTCCCTCAAAACTTGAGACATCTGTGGCATTGTGTTGTGTGACAAAACTTCACATTTTAGAGTGGCCTTTTATTGTCCCCAGTATAAGGTGCACCTGTGTAATGATCATGCTGTTCAATCAGCTTCTTGATATGCCACACCTAGCAGGAAACATATTCTATTCTTATTTATGTATAATAAAAGTGACTCCAAAATGACACAATACCATTAATTTATGTTGGGCACAAAATAATCTCAAACACAACCAAAACAAACAGCAAATGCATCCAACAAATGTGTAGAGTCACAAGCTTGATGTAGTCATTGTGTTCTATGAATATGGGACCAAATACTGAACCTTCTACATTCTGTAATACACATTTCCGTGAATGTGTTCCAATATTTTGGTTCCCTAAAATGACGACTATGTACAAAAAGTGCTGTCATTTCTAAACGGTTCACCCGATATGGATGAAAATACCCTCAAATTAAAGTTGACAGTGTGCACTTTATTTAACCTCATAGTAGTTATACCATTTATAATCTAAAGTGCTGGAGTACAGAATCAAAATATGTCACTGTTTCAATACTTTTGGAGCTTACTGTATATCATGTGAAAATGTATTTTTACAAAACTGCTTGTGAAAATCTAATTTAAAGTGACCTTTCCTTAGAATTATTCTCCATATATTTTACACTGTTATGAATGTAGAACAGATGAAAGGAGTCTGTTTCTGCTCGGCCCGAGCACCTTCCGAGCAGCAAGGTGGTGTGTGAGGGGTTCGAAGTAGCAAACCTCACAAAATACGAAAGTATCAAGCACAGTGAGTATCCACTTATTTCTGTAGATAGTTATCTTCTGAATTGTGCATCCGTGAAAGTAGCATCTCACAAATTAGCTGCTCTTCTTCACTGGTTCAGGTGAGGGTTTGATTCCCACATTGGCCATATAATACTAAATATATGTGCCACTGGTCATGTTGAAAGTTGCTTTGGATAAAAAGCATCTGCTAAACTACCATATTAATGAATGAGTCTTCAGGTTTCAGGCAACGTGACCATAGTTCACCGACCGACCACTACTACAGACTGGGTACCAGTCTTTTAGCTAACATTCCACGCCAAAGAGACTGGCCTTTCGGCAATCTCAATGTTTAATATGCAGCCAGATTTACAGCGCAGTTGATGATCGATAGTTTGAAACAACATTCATATGACAACGTTATAGAATTTGAATTTTAAGAATAACAGCAAAAAAAATACTGTTACGACCTACTGCTGTCGTTCCCTTGTGAGAAGGTAGTGTCAATGCAAGATCATGTTGTTCAAAGTGGTTAGAGAGGACTCCGTACTGAGAGAGAGAAATACTTGTATGGAAAATATTAGCCTACAAGATTCAATCGAGCTAAGTTTGCTTCAGTTGCATCCCATTGATGAGGAAAGAAAATGCAAAACACCTGTCATCATTCCTGATCATCATAATTTGATTACATTTGTACAAAAATATGTTATGCTCATTTCAGTTATATTATTTGTCCTTCATCTCTTATTAAGAGATGGAGTCCAGACAGGCTACTCTAGGAAACTTTATATAAAAATATAGCAAATACAGCTAGCTAGTTTAACCTACTAAAATAGAGAAGGCTGCTATGTTAGCTAGCTGGCTATGGCTAACCAACACTGGAACTCAAGGTAAGCTTTCGGTTTTATTAATGTATTGCCACCAGGGCCTGCTGGTGTAACTGCTAAACTGCTTGCTGACTGTACACTGTACTGCATGATTGTAGCAGGTTTAATAACGTGTTAGTTCTAACATTAGTAGCTATGTTGACTATGACGTTGGCTAATATGGTGACAAATATGTAAGCTATGTGTAGTGATTAGCGGTTATTATCTGAAGGTTTGGCGTGGAAGGGCACTTTCTGCTGGACACAGACGGCTTGTAGACTTGCTTACATGCTGCTGTGCGGTTTGTTGCTAACGTTTCTTTGCTACCTACTAACTTTACAGTTTTTACTTTTTAATTACCGTTTTATGTATTTTTTAAATCCCTCATTCAACTTTTTCACCCTGGACGCTTTATTTAGACATGGTTCTGCACGACCTCCTCCAGCCGAAGCTAAGTAGTAACATTAACATTATGCCTTCTAATTGCAGCTGTACTCATAATATACAGGAGAACGATCACCTTATGGCGAGGATAGCTTCAGACGCAATCGTTAGGCAAGGGTAATTTAAGTGTAGGAAAGGATGAAACATCGTCTGTGCCACCAGTAAGTACAGATAGTAGCATAACTCCCCTCGCACGGTCCCCTGCAGGCGGACAAATTTCTCATAGCTTCTGGAAGGAAATGCTGTAGGAATGCTCAACCGGTGTCGCTCATTCAGCCGGCAGAAACTTTCAACTGGTTCTTCTACATTTTCTCTCGGCCTGTGCATCTACATTGTAAACTTTCATTCATAGGCTAGGTTGTAGGAACCTAATGATGGGTATAGGGACAATTTCAGTATTGTGTAGTTGCCTAAAGTTATCGATGTTACATTGAGCTGGGTGAATGGAATATGATTGACAGTCATCCAATATGCTGTAATACAAATAAGGCCATGCTCCTAAAAAAAATGTATTGTCGTCCCTCATCTTAAAAGGCACTGACCACCACTGTATTAGGCCTATAGTATAATGCTAAAATAATGTATCATAAATAATGTAGCATATGAAATGAATTAACAAGGAAAGTTTGAAGGGGGAGAGAGAGTGCTATAGTAGCCCATTACTAGAGACGTTGCTTATGTCATTATTATCCCAGCAAGTGCCTTATTTCAGAACAAGATTTGCACTGGATTCCTTTTTCCAAACTGCCTATGACAAAAGCCTGGTGGTTTTTATTCTAGGCGTGAAGATATTTCAACATCACATCTAACTGATAACTCGTGTTTGGCTGTCAAATGTGTAGGTCCCCATAGGCCGAATATTTAAATTGAGGAAATGTGATCATAATCATAATTATGATCCACAATGTCCCTCCTAATGAAAAGGCACCCATCCTGCTGATGTAAGCTGCAGGACAGCGGTTGCATATCAACGGTGGATTAATAGCCCAGCCTATGAATTTATTTCAAATGTACACGTCTCTCTCTTCACTGTTCCCTTCTTGAGCAATTCTTGCATCTCCGCTGACATCTCCACTGGCCTCTCTCTCTCTTCCATCCTCCGTGTATTCCTCTTACAGCTCTTGAACCAGTAGCCTAACCCAATGCATGTTTCCTCATTAATCTACACACAACACCCCATAATGACAAAGCAAAGTTTTTTAAAAATGGGTTGCCAATGTATTAAAAATAAAACACTGACATGTCACATATTCAGACCCATTACTCTGTTGAAGCACCTTTGGCAGCGATTACAGCCTCGGGTTTTCTTGGGTACGACGCTACAAGCTTGGCACACCTGTATTTGCAGAGTTTCTCCCATTCTTCTCTGCAGATCCTCTCAAGCTCTGCCAGATTAGATGGGGAGCGTCGCTGCACAGCTATTTTCAGGTCTCTCCAGATAGGTTAAATTGGGTTCAAATCCAGTCTCTGGCTGGGCCAATGAAGGACATTCAGAGACTTGTCCCGACGCCACTCCTGCGTTGTCTTGGCTGTGTGCTTAGGGTTGTTGTCCTGTTGGAAGGTGAATCTTCAACCCAGTCTGAGGTCCTGAGCACTCTGGAGCAGGTTTTCATCAAGGATCTCTCTATACTTTGCTACGTTCATCTTTCCCTCAATCCTGACTAGTCTCCCAGTCCCTACCGCTGAAAAACATCCACACAACATGATGCTGTCACCACCATGCTTCACCATAGGGATTGTGCCAAGTTTCCTCATGGTCTGAGAGTCCTTTAAGTTCCTTTTGGCGAACTCCAAGGGGGCTGTCATGTGCCTTTCACTGAGGAGTGTCTTCCGTCTGGCCACTCTACCATAAAGGTCTGATTGGTGGAGTGCTGCAGAGATGGTTGTCCTTCTGGAAGGTTCTCCCATCTCCACAGAGGAACTCTGGAGCTATGTCAGAGTGACCATCGGCTTCTTGGTCACCTCCCTGACCAAGGCCCTTCTCCCCCGATTACTCAGTTTGGCTGGACTGCCAGCTCCAGGAAGATTCTTGGTGTTTCCAAACTTCTTCCATTTAAGAATGATGCAGGCCACTGTGGGGACCATCAATGCTGTAGACATATTTTGGTACCCTTCCCCAGATTTGTGCTTTGTTTTGGAGCTCTACAGACAATTCCTCTGACCTCATGGCTTGGTTTTTGCTCTAAAATGCACTGTCAACGATGGGATCTTATATAGACAGTTGTGAATTTACCACAGGTGGACTCCAATCAACTCGTAGAAACATCTCAAGAATGATCAATGGGAACAGGATGCACCTGAGGTCAATTTCGAGTCTCAGAGGAAAGGGTCTGAATACTTACAGTGCCTTGCAAAAGTATTCATCCCCTTGGCATTTTTCCTATTTTGTTGCATTACAACCTTTAATGTAAATGTATTTTTATTGGGATATCATGTAATGGACATACACAGAATAGTCCAAATTGGTGAAGTGAAATGGAAAAAATAACTTGTTTCAAAAAAGTATTTTTTAAACATTTGGAAAAGTGGTACATGCATATGTATTCACCCCCTTTGCTATGAAGCCCCTAAATAAGATCTGGTGCGTCCAATTACCTTCAGAAGAAGCATAATTAGTTAAATAAAGTCCACTTGTGCGCAATCTAAGTGTCACATGATCTCAGTATATACCTGTTCCCGAAAGGCCCCAGAGTCTGCAACACCACTAAGCAAGGGGCACCACCAAGCAAGTGGTTCCATGAAGACCAAGGAGCTCTCCAAACATGTCAGGGACAAAGTTGTGGAGGAGTACAGATCAGGGTTGGGTTATAAAAAAATATCCAAAACTTTGAACATACCACAGAGCACCAATAAATCCATCATAAAAAAATGAAAGAATATGGCACCACAACAAACCTGCCAAGAGAGGGCCGCCCCCAAAATGCATGTACCAGGCAAGGAGGATATTAATCAGAGAGGAAACAAAGAGACCAAAGATAACCCTGAAGGAGCTGCAAAGCTCCACAGCGGAGATTGGAGTATCTGTCCAGAGAACAACTTTATGCCATACACGCAACAGAGCTTGGCTTTACAGGTGAGTGGCCAGAAAAAAGCCATTGCTAAAATAAAAAAATAAGCAAATAAGTTTGGTGTTCGCCAAAAGGAATGTGGTAGACTCCCCAAACATATGGAAGAAGGTACTCTGGTCAGATGAGACTAAAATGTAGCTTTTTGGCCATCAAGGAAAATGTTATGTCTGGCGCAAATCCAACACCTCTCATAACCCCAAGAACACCATCCCCATGGTGATGGCAGCATCATGCTGTGGGGATGTTTTTCATCGGCAGGGACTGGGAAACTGGTCAGAATTGTAGGAATGATGTCGCTAAATACAGGGAAAATCTTGAGGGAAACCTGTTTCAGTCTTCCAGAGATTTGAGACTGGGACGGAGGTTCACCTTCCAGCAGGACAATGACCCTAAGCATACTGCTAAATCAACACTCAAGTGGTTTAAGGGGAAACATTTAAATGTCTTGGAATGGCCTAGTCAAAGCCCAGACCTCAATCCAATTGAGAATCTGTGGTATGACTTAAATATTGCTGTACACCAGCGGAACCCATCCAATTTGAAGGAGCTGGAGCAGTTTTGCCTTGAAGAATGGGCCAAAATCCCAGTGGCTAGATATGTCAAGCTTAGAGAGACATACCCCAAGAGACTTGCAGCTGTAATTGCTGCAAAATGTGACTCTACAAAGTATTGACTTTGGGGGGTGAATAGTTATGCACTCTCAAGTTTTCTGTTTCTTTGTCTTATTTCTTGTTTGTTTCACAATAAAAAATGCCAAGGGGGTGAATACATTCGCAAGCCACTGTATGTAAATAAGGTATTTCGGTTTCCTGTCATTATGGGGCATTGTGTGTAGATTCATGAGGGAATTTTTTTGTTGTTGATCCATTTTAGAATAAGGCTGTAAGGTAACAAATTGTGGAAAAGTTTAGGGGTCTGAATACTTTCTGAATGCACTGTAGTTTTGTCACTTAAACTGTACTGTAAATACAAAGGTATGCGGACACCTCTTCAAATTTGTGGATTCGGCTATTACAGCCACGCCCGTTGCTGACAGGTGTATGGTAAAGTTTGTTGGACTAGGAATAATGAACAATGCCCCTGTGCACAAAGCGAGGTCCATGCAAAAATGGTTTGTCAACATTGGTGTGGAAGAACTTAACTGGCCTGCAACCCACTCAGCCTGCTACTTCTACCGAACACCCCACAGCGCGTGAACCTCTGTGGAAGACATTAACTGCAGGGACAAAGTCAACCAGGACCATTGATACACTCTGCAAGTGGCACAGGGAAGTTCAAGGTTGTAAATGCCAGCCCAGAATGCCACGATGAAGACGATTTTATGGAGTGGACTGAAGGGCCAAAGATCCTGCAAGGTACAATCCGCTATATATACAGCTGTTCAATGCCCATAGATTTTTTTAAAGAATATAGGCTACATATGTAGGATCCTAATTTGAGCCCGTTTGCTACTGTATGAAATATTCCTGCAGCAACAGGAAATGTGAATTATTATGTGGATTATAATTAATTGACATTTTTGTAGGGGTTGATACATTTTTCATAAGGGAAAATCAAGTCTGAAATTTGAAAGTGGAAATTACAAACTTCAGAAGCCTTTTTAAACCTCAAATACAATCCATGCTTTACATCTTCTGCAACAGGGGGATCAAATGAAGATCTTAAATCTGTAGGCTTACCTGTCAGGCCTTGCATTCATAGCTCCATCTAAACAAATGAAAGAGTGTCCCTCAATCTGTAATTCTATGTTCACCTCTAGCTGAGGAGGAGCCCATGGAGGTTGACTATGTGGAGCACCAGTCTGTGGTTCAGGCCATTGTCACTGTCCAGAGTGGATTCCCCCACTACAGAATCCATGACACGGAGTCTAAATAGTCAACCAAATATCTATCAGGACTATCTGCATTGACCCTTTTTGCTCTAACTCATCACATACGCTGCTACTGTTTATGATCTATTATGTAGCCTAGTCACTTTACCCCTACCTATATACACATATCTACCTCAATCACCTCGCACGCCTGCACATCGACTCGGTACTGGTAACACATGTATATAGCTAAGTTATACTTACTCAATGTGTATGTATTCCTAATGTTATTTATATTTTCCTCCCTGCATTGTTGGGAAGGGCCCGTAAGTAAGCATTTCACTGTTAGTCTACACCTGTTGTTTACCAAGCCTGTGACAAATACAATTTTATTGGTTTTGATTAGGCACAGAGAGAGAGGGCGGAATACCTGACCACTGTGACTGACCCAAAATTAAGGAAAGCTTTGACTATGTACAGACTCAGTGAGCATAGCCTTGCTATTGAGAAAGGCCGCCGTAGGCAGACATGGCTCTCAAGAGAAGACAGGCTATGTGCTCACTGCCCACAAAATGAGGTGGAAACTGAGCTGCACTTCCTAACCTCCTGCCCAATGTATGACCATATTAGAGAGACATATTTCCCTCAGATTACACAGATCCACAAAGAATTCGAAAACAAATCCAATTTTGAAAAACTCCCATATCTACTGGGTGAAATTCCACAGTGTGCCATCACAGCAGCAAGATTTGTGACCTGTTGCCACGAGAAAAGGGCAACCAGTGAAGAACAAACACCATTGTAAATACAACCCATATTTATGCTTATTTATTTTATCTTGTGTCCTTTAACCATTTGTACATTGTTAAAACACTGTATATATATAATATGACATTTGTAATGTCTTTATTGTTTTGAGACTTCTGTATGTGTAATGTTTACTGTTAATTTTGATTGTTTTTCACTTTATATATTATCTACCTCACTTGCTTTGGCAATGTTAACACGTTTCCCATGCCAATAAAGCCCTTGAATTGAATTGAATTGAGAGAGAGAGAGAGAGAGAGAGAGAGAGAGAGAGATGGAGAGAGAGAGAGAGAGAGAGAGAGAGAGAGAGAGAGAGAGAGAGAGAGAGAGAGAGAGAGAGAGAGAGAGAGAGAGAGAGGAGTGGAACAGGAGGACGTTTCAGAGGAAATCCATTCTCCCTCCCTACCCAATAATTTATTCACTTTCTATAGACTATATCTCTCTATTTTTGCATACAACTACATTTGCATAAGATATAAACCTTGAACAACTTCGCCACCATCTTGTACTGTAGCTACTATACATCTTAGAGAGAACAATTGGCTGTGTGGAGGGAACAGCATAATTAATCTCTTTGATCATGCTATTAGAGGTTCACTTGAATAATACGTACACAGCAATTACCAGCCACGATGTAATGACGAACAAATTAGCTTGATGATTAGTCAGGTGTATAACTGAGTTGTGTTTTGTTATTTTAACCTTTATTTAACTAGGCAAGTCAGTTAAGAAAAAAATCTTATTTTCAATGATGGCCTAGGAAGTGGGTTAATTGACATGTTCAGGGGTAGATTGACAGATTTGTACCTTGTCAGCTCAGGGATTTGAACTTGCAACCTTTCGGTTAGTAGCCCAACGCTCTAACCTCTAGGGTACCCTGTTCTATGTAATTATGATGCAACAAAAATTGACCATTTAAAATGATCTCAAATGTATAGTTTTTTTAAATGCATATAAATATATATGACTGTTTTTCAGGACTTCCAAAAAGCCAGTATGTGAAGATTCCACACAAACATGTTTGTGGTTATAAAAAGGATGGGACCGTGGTTGTGTTTTTCCACAATGGTTCTATAGTGGTTCTGTGTTTGGGATCTGGGCAGAGCTGCCTGGAAGGCAGGCAAGCAGGCGCTGCTGCTGCTGTGTGAATGTGTAATCCCCTCCTCGACCTTACAACATCTCTTCTTGTTTGAACAGCCCTGCCTCCCAGCCATTGGTAAATGTTGCCATTAGCATTTTGGCATTTCAACAGTTTGTGCCTTTGTGTGTCCCCATGTGCGTCATGATGTGCGCGTACTGTTGCATCATGTGCATTGGTGTTGCAGTGATTGTGTGGCATTTTGTTTCTATTCACTGACCCAAAAACACATGAATAATCCCCAATAATTCAGAACAGAACAGTGAGAAGCCACACTCTGCACTTGGTTTCAGAACTACTCTGCACTTGGTTTCAGAACTACTCTGCACTTGGTTTCAGAACTACTACCCTCACTAGAAATTCTCCACACGAAGCCAGCCTTTCTGAGGGTCAAAAGATCACTTTTCACTGATCTTATTACAGACACTGGCATTTCATTACCTCAGGAGCCATCATAAAGGGCCATTATCTCCCTATCTGATGGAGTCTACCACATCTACAGTCTCCCAGTCCAGCTGTAGATTATAATCCAATTCAGAAACCTAGTGAGAGAGAGAGAGAGAGAGAGAGAGAGAGAGAGAGAGAGAACTTTGACTATATACAGACTCAATGAGCATGGCCTTGCTATTGAGAGAGGCCGCCATAGGCAGACTTTAAAGAGAAGACAGGCTATGTGCACACTGCCCACAAAATGAGGAGGAAACTGAGTTGCACGTCCTAACCTCCTGCCAAATGTATGACCCTATTAGAAACACATATTTATCTCAGATTACATAGATCCACAAAAAAAAAAATGAAAAAAATCACATTTTGATGGACTCCCATATCTATTGGGTGAAATACCAGTGTGCCATCACAGCAGCAAGATTTGTGACCTGTTGCCACAGGAAAAGGGCAGCCAGTGAAGAACAAACACCATTGTAAATACAACCCATAATTATATTTATTTATTTTCCCTTTTGCACTTTAACTATTTGCACATCATTATAACACTGTACATAACCATAATACAAAAGTTGAAATGTCTCTATTCCTTTGAAACTTTTGTGAGTGTAACATTTCACTGTACATTTTTTATTTTTTTTTTCAATTAGTTTATTATTTATTTCACTTGCTTTGGCGATGTAAACATATGTTTCCCTTGCCAATAAAGCCCTTTGAATCGAATTGAATTTAATTGAGAGGAGGAGAGAGATAATGCTCGTCATTTGTTATCCACATACATGACAAATCGTGCAATGTAAAACATTATTCTGGGCTGAATAAAAATGTACAATAAAAACAACCAACATATACATAATAACAATTAGTTTAAGTTGTTTCAAAGATTTGTTCATTTATTGTTATCAATATATATATATATTATATTATATATTTTATAAGATAATGATAATATTTCTTTCAACCTAATAATTTTAAGTTCATGCAAGAATTGTGGGTAATTCATTTTTTAAAAACATTTACACAATGTCGTGTGCATGTTTGAAGAAAGAAAAGTATATTTCTATATTAGTATTAAGCAGCTTGTTGTGCCATGAAGTGTAATGGATCATGATGAACGGCTGTCAAAATCGTCAGGCAAATGTACTTTCAATGATCATACCACCCGTTCATACCACCCACCGTCACCATTCTTAATGACAGAGGCAAATTCAACATTATGCATTGCTTGTAGTTCTATCTCCAGGTAGGCTACTGCTGGTGGATTGAGCATTATTCAAAACAATACCTGCCAAAGCGGGTTAAAATGGCAAATGATCGAATACCCAAGTATGTAGGGTACTGAATATGTGTGTGACATCAACTCATATTTAATCACATTGTCAGTAAATCCCATTTCTTAAATGGCTATTTTTAATTCCCTGGACATACTTTATTTGTGTAAATACAAACTATTTATTCAAAATGTTTTACTCAAAAATATAGGAAGTTAATCTACTAATAATATTAAGTGTCTTCTTGTTGCTGTAATTCAAAAAAAAGTAAATTCAACACTTAATGTTTTACAGTGTAGCCTGTATGTCTCCATAATCTATGAAGAATGAGGCAGGCAACATCCTGGGAATTTGAAAGCCTCAAACATTCCAATAGTTTTTGTGCTTAGTGAACCGTAATGCTCCACAGTATCCCCCTCCATCTAGGAGTGAGGGGGGAGCATGCACATTATTATAATAATATAGAAATGCATACAGCATAATAAATATGATAATGTTAATTAGAAGGCAGTAGATATTATACATATTATAATAAATACACTATATATACAAAAGTATGTGGACACCCCTTCAAATTAGTGGATTCGGCTATTTCAGCCACACCCATTGTGGACAGGTGAATCACGATTCATCATCTGGCAGTTCAAATGACAAATCTGGGTTTGGCGGATACCAGAAGAACGCTGTGCATAGTGCTGACTGTAAAGTTTGGTGGAGGACAAATAATGGTCTGGGGCTGTTTTTCAGGGTTTGGGCTAGGCCCCTTAGTTCCAGAGAGTTCTTAATGCTACAGGATACAATGACATTCTAGACAATTCTGTGCTTCCAACTTTGTGGCAACAGTTTGGGGAAGGCCCTTTCCTGTTTCAGCATGACAATGCCCCAGTGCACAAAGCAAGGTCCATACAGAAATGGTTTGTTGAGATCTGTGTGGAAGAATGTGACTGGCCCGCACAAAGCCTTGACCTCAATCCCTGTCAAACACCTTTGGGATGAATTGGAACGCCAGCATTAGTACCCGACCTCACTAATGCTCTTGTGACTGAATGGAAGCAAGTCCTCACATCTGGTGGAACTCCTTCCCTGGAGAGTGGAGGATGTTATAGCAGCAATTTTTAAAATGTATTTTTTATTTAACTAGGCAAGTCAGGTAAGAACAAATTATTTTTACAATGACAGCCTAGGACCAGAACAGCAGATTTTTTACCTTGTCAGCTCAGGGTTTCAATCCCCCAAACTTTCGGTTACTGGCCTCATGCTCTAACCACTAGGCTACCTTCCGCCCCAGGGGACAAACTCCATATTAACGCCCATGATTTTGGAATGAGATATTGGACAGGCAGGTGTCCACATACTTTTGGTCATGTAGTATATGATAAGAGTAAATAATACAGGAGTGGAGAAATACATTAGTGTTCCAGGTCCCTGGTCAAATGTAGTGCACTATATAGGGAATATGGTGCCATTTGGGGCACAGCCTGGGGAGTCCTATAGTCTGTAATGTACGAGTCCCAACGCTGTTTATCTGGAAGCTGCTGGCCACCCGACCGTATGACAGCCAATCTCCACACAGAGCTTTTGAAGTGTGAAACGCCACTGTCTGCCATGTTCGTTTACTGTACGGCTCAAACAAACGCCTCTGTGCTTCACTGGGTCAATCTAGATCAGCCTCACTTCACATCTCAAAGAACCATGTTCTCTAATATTGGCCATAGATAGATAGATAGATAGATAGATAGATAGATAGATAGATAGATAGATAGATAGATAGATAGATAGATAGATAGATAGATAGATAGATAGATAGATAGATAGATAGACTCTAATATCCTACACTATATGATGTCCAGATGATTTTGAACTTGCGTCACAAATAGTGTGACAATTTGATCATTTCAACCAACGTATAAGGGTATTTTTATAAACTAGGGTATCAGTGAGGATTTCCTACACTGGACAACTTGTTATAGCTGTTGGTAAATCATTGATAAGAATCTACCAAGTTTTTCACGTCATTATATTAAGATATAAGGGGGGGATCATAGCTATATTCAATAAAATTCACAAGTTTATTTATTTATATGTTTAAGCCTTTATCAGTAATGGCCTACTTTATGTTTACACTTGTTTCATGCTTTTTGGGGTGAGGGGGGAGTTGTATATTAGGCCTTATATGTATAATTATATACATTGTACAATTGTATAACATTGAGGTTCTTGACAATTACAATGAAGTTCTTGAAAAAGGCCCTGAAAGTCCTTGAATTTGAATGGTCAATGTCTGTATGAACCCTGCTTAAAGGATGTATAGTCCTAGTCCTATGTTGTTGTATAGCTGGAGTTATGGGCCAATTTGCATATTTTCACTTTCATTCCTCTAAGTACACATGTGGAACTGCATGAAAATACATTTTTTTATTTTTGTTTCAAACCATTTAGAAATGTTAATCACAATGTCACACATTGGTCCCATTATTTATAGAAAGACCCATAATTGTTGTGTGTGTGCGTGCAATTCTGCATGCGTTTCTGCGCGCGTATGATACATTTCTGTGTGCGAGCATGCACATGTTCTCATTTCTCATATCACCACAATGGGAACGAGAAAGCACATGCATGCTTGCACAGAAATGTGTCGCTCGAGTCTAACAGAATGGAATACAACATGGCGGATAAAGTAAAACAATTACACAATTACATGTGCTCAAAATCTAAAGATCTGCATTTACACCTGGATCTCGCAGCTAGCTAGCTGCTATCCGTGTGACTATTGGCTTACGTCGATCCCGGAGCAAACATCAATTATTCCGGAGCTAGCCAGCTGAAGAGTTCCATCAGCCCCTCCTGGGCTACAATCACCTATCCGGACCCGTTTTACTGCCAATGCGGAGCCCCACCGGGCCTTCATGACTGGACTACCTCCGTTGTCTGCCCGAGGGAGTTATCCAACTGGTCCCTCTGCCGCAACGTTACCTGAACGCCCATCTGCGGCCCGCCAATCGTTAGCTGTCTTATCGGCTGCTATCTGAATAGGTCTATCGGACAATTTTTCTTGGGTCACTATAACTATATCTATTTTGCCAATTGGATTGATCCCCTCTACCACACGGAACCCCACTAATCTACCGATGGAAACGCACGAGGTGGCTAAAAACAGACCTCCATCCTCTGCCAGCTTGCCACCGATGGCCCGGCTAGCTGTCTGAATCGTCGTGACCCCAACCAACCTCACTACTCACTGGACCCTGATGATCACTCGACTAAGCATGCCTCTCCATAATGTCAATATGCCTTGTCCATTGCTGTTCTGGTTAGTGTTTATTAGCTTATTTCACTGTAGAGCCTCTAGCCCTGCTCACTATACCTTATCCAACCTTTCAGTTCTACCACCCACACATGCGATGACATCACCTGGTTTCAATTATGTTTCTAGAGACAATATTTCTCTCATCATCACTCAATACCTAGGTTTACCTCCACTGTATTCACATCCTATCATACCTTTGTCTGTACATTATACCTTGAAGTTATTTTATCGCCCCCAGAAACCTCCTTTTACTCTCTGTTCCAGACGTTCTAGACGACCAATTCTCATAGCTTTTAGCCGTACCCTTATCCTACTCCTCCTCTGTTCCTCTGATGATATAGAGGTGAATCCAGGCCCTGCAGTGCCTAGCTCCACTCCTATTCCCCAGGCGCTCTCATTTGATGACTTCTGTAACCGTAATAGCCTTGGTTTCATGCATGTTAACATTAGAAGCCTCCTCCCTAAGTTCGTTTTATTCATTGCTTTAGCACACTCTGCCAACCTGGATGTTCTAGCTGTGTCTGAATCCTGGTTTAGGAAGACCACCAAAAATTCTGACATTTTCATCCCTAACTACAACATTTTCAGACAAGATAGAACGGCCAAAGGGGGCGGTGTTGCAATCTACTGCAAAGATAGCATGCAGAGTTCTGTCCTACAATCCATGTCTGTACCCAAACACTTTGAACTTCTACTTTTAAAAATCCACCTCACCTCACCTCAGTCTCTCACCGTTGCCGCCTGCTATAGACCACCCTCTAGCCCCCAACTGTGCTCTGGACACCATATGTGAACTGATTGCCCCCCATCTATCTTCAGAGCTCGTACTGCTAGGCAACCTAAACTGGAACATGCTTAACACCCCAGCCATCCTACAATCTAAGCTTGATGCCCTCAATCTCACACAAATTATCAATGAACCTACCAGGTACCACACCAAAGCCGTAAACACGGGCACCCTCATAGATATCATCCTAACCAATTTGCCCTCTAAATACACCTCTGCTCATTTCAACCAAGATCTCAGCGATCACTGCCTCATTGCCTGCATCCATAATGGGTCAGCGGTCAAACGACCTCCATTCATCACTGTCAAACACTCACTGAAACGAGCAGGCCTTTCTAATCGACCTGGCCATTCTTTCCACCTGGCTACCCCTACCCCGGTCAACAGCCTTCCCCATTTCTCCTTCTCCCAAATCCAGTCAGCTGATGTTCTGAAAGAGCTGTAAAATCTGGACCCCTACAAATCAGCGGGGCTAGACAATCTGGACCCTTTCTTTCAAAAATTATCTGCCGAAGTTGTTGCCAATCTGGACCCTGTTCAACCTCTCTTTCGTGTCGTCTGAGATTCCCAAAGATTGGAAAGCAGCTGCGGTCATCCCCCTCTTCAAAGGGGGGGAACCTCTTGACCCAAACTGCTACAGACCTATATCTATCCTACCCTGCCTTTCTAAGGACTTCGAAAGCCAAGTCAACAAACAGATCACCGACCATTTCGAATCCCACCATACCTTCTCTGCTATGCAATCTGGTTTCAGAGCTGGTCATGGGTGTACGTCAGCCACGCTCAAGGTCCTAAATTATATCTTAACCGCTATCGATAACAAACAATACTGTGCAGCTGTATTCATTGACCTGGCCAAGGTTTTGGACTCTGTCAATCAACACATCCTAATCGGCAGCCTTGGTTTCTCAAATGATTGCCTCGCCAACTACTTCTCTGATAGAGTTCAGTGTGTCAAATCAGAGGGTCTGTTGTCCAGGCCTCTGGCAGTCTCTATGGGGGTGCCACAGGATTCAATTCTTGGACCGACTCTCTTCTCTGTATACATCAATGATGTTGCTGTCAGGACCCAGTTATGAACTCAGGTCTCCGGTGTGAGAAACAGTCACTTAGCAAACTGAGCCACTAATTGTCAGCAGAATCCAGAAGATGAGGCAGACACAGCAGTACTGGAGACCTCAAGAGAGTCCACCTGGAGCAACAAATGTTCACGGCTTCGCTGGGGCTGGGTGCTAACATTCAAACACAGAGCAAAGAACTGAGGAAAACTAAGGGTTTAAATACATTCAAGGGAAACGAGGCACAGGTGCAAATCATAACTGGGAACAAGGGAAAACAAAAGGGTCAAAAAGCACAATGGGGGCATCTAGTGACCAAAACCGGAACAACCCTGGCCAAATCCTGACAGTCGCTCTTGCTGCTGGTGAGTCTCTGATCCACCTCTACGCAGACGACACCATTCTGTATACTTCTGGCCCTTCTTTGAACACTGTGTTAACAACCCTCCAGGCGAGCTTCAATGCCATACTACTCTCCTTCCGTGGCCTCCAATTGCTAAAACGAAATACATGCTCTTCAACTGCCTGCACCTTCCCGCCTGTCCAACATCACTACTCTGGACGGCTCTGACTTAGAATATGTGGACAACTACAAATACCTAGGTGTCTGGTTAGACTGTAAACTCTCCTTCCAGACTCACATCAAACATCTCCAATCCAAAGTTAAATCTCGAATTGGCTACCTATTTCGCAACAAAGCATCCTTTACTCATGCTGCCAAACATATCCTTGCAAAACTGACCATCCTACCAATCCTAGACTTCGGCGATGTCATTTACAAAATAGCCTCCAATACACTACTCAATAAATTGGATGCAGTCTATCACAGTGCTATCCATTTTGTCACCAAAGCCCAATATACTACCCACCACTGCGACCTGTACGCTCTCGTTGGCTGGCCCTTGCTTCATACTCGTCGCCAAACCCACTGGCTAAAGGTCATCTACAAGACCCTGCTAGGTAAAGTCCCTCCTTATCTCAGCTCGCTGGTCACCATAGCAGCACCCACCTGTAGCATGCGCTCCAGCAGGTATATCTCTCTGGTCACCCCCAAAACCAATTCTTCCTTTGGCCGCCTCTCCTTCCAGTTCTCTGCTGCCAATGACTGGAACGAACTACAAAAATCTTTGAAACTCGAAACACTTATCTCCCTCACTAGCTTTAAGCACCAGCTGTCAGAGCAGCTCACAGATTACTGCACCTGTACATAGCCCATCTATAATTTAGCCCAAACAACTACCTCTTTCTCTACTGTATTTATTTATTTATTTAGCTCCTTTGCACCCCATTATTTCTATTTCTACTTTGCACATTCTTCCACTACAAATCAACCATTCCGGTGTTTTACTTGCTATTTTGTATTTACTTCGCCACCATGGCCTTTTTTTGCCTTTACCTCCCTTATCTCACCTCACTTGCTCACATTGTATATAGACTTATTTTCTACAGTATTATTGACTGTATGTTTGTTTTACTCCATGTGTAACTTTGTGTTGTTGTATGTGTCAAACTGCTTTGCTTTATCTTTGCCAGGTCGCAATTGTAAATGAGAACTTGTTTCAACTTGCCTACCTGGTTAAATAAAGGTTAAATAAATGTTTTTTAAATAAATACTACTGTATACTGAGAACTTTGACATTACTAAAAGGATGTATTTGGGTGACATTGCTAAAAGGACGTATTTGGGTGACATTGCTAAAAGGACGTATTTGGGTGACATTGCTAAAAGGACGTATTTGGGTGACATTACTAAAAGGACGTATTTGGGTGACATTACTAAAAGGACGTATTTGGGTGACATTGCTAAAAGGACGTATTTGGGTGGCATTACTAAAAGGACGTATTTGGGTGACATTACTAAAAGGATGTATTTGGGTGACATTGCTAAAAGGACGTATTTGGGTGACATTGCTAAAAGGACGTATTTGGGTGACATTGCTAAAAGGACGTATTTGGGTGACATTACTAAAAGGACGTATTTGGATGACATTACTAAAAAGACGTATTTGGGTGACATTACTAAAAGGACGTATTTGGGTGCCATTACTAAAAGGACGCATTACGTTTTTGGAGCCTTTGTTCCTGTTTTCCATAGCCCCCATACTGCAGAACGAGCAACAAGGAAGTCTATTGCGGGTGGGGTAAGATTCTCAAAACCAAATGAAATAGTGGTGGACCCTTCTATAATATGCGATTGACATCAAAAATGTTGATATATTTTCTTTTTTAAGTGAACCACTCCTTTAAGCAGCGTCTACTAGTACCACTCTATATTTTACTTTAATGTTTTTCTCCTGTTATTGTCTCTGTGTGTACACACTTGAGTGCTCCAGCTGTCCCTGATTGCTAATGAAGGGCTGATGGGAGCAGATTGTATAGAGCTATGTCATTTAATGATTTGATTCCATTCTTACACAACACTGGTCTCAGATGAATAGTGAGATCACTCCGACCCCCAGAAATGGGTGAGCCGCGCTGTCTGGCATCCGTTAATCTTAACATCAAATTAGCATATGGAACACAAACAGAGAACTCCAGAGGCCATAGGTGAGTGTAATCATGGAGATGACTGTCTGAGCATAGAGACAGCTAAACAATGAAAACAACAGGAAAACACACTCTCTCCAACAAAACAGTATGAACACTAGTGTCTAAAGGCATTCACACACATACACTTCTGATGCAAAAATAAATTAAAAGCCGATAAACAAAATTGGCGCCAGCCAATTGTCCAGGAGAAAAAAAATCCCATTGCAAAATAATATTTTTTTGCCTATTCATTGATGAAAATACCAGTCGGTGTAAATACATTTTACCAGTCATGCTCATCTGTCTATAGGTACATTTGCATAGCCTAATTGAGTGGAATTAAATTGGCAAGTGTGTATTTTCTGTAGTTGTTATGTATGTTACGTATCACACACACATAGCATACAGATACAGAGCCTAGTTTGAGCTGTAAATCTGTCAGACAGCTCGAGAGCTGCTGCCACAGCTCCACAAACAGCTCCTTTGTTGCTGCTGGAGTGAAAAGTGCTTTCATAAGCCCAATCTTTGCGCAACAATCCTAAATTCAATCATGTGTAAAAAACAATGTTGATGGGCCACGATTAAAAAGACCTAGGCCCACTGTTTGTATTTCTCAACTGGTAATTGAAGCGCACTTAACCATTCGCCAATCAAGTGCATAAGCAACGGTATTCGCCAATCAAGTGCATAAGCAACAGTATTCGCGAATCAAGTGCATAAGCAACGGTAGGCAGGCTTTAGCACGTCACACACCCGTTTTTAATGAGCTGGAAGCCATATGCATTTTGAAAGCATACTGTATACTTAATATTTTGAAACCTGAACGTTTTACTTCATATTATGAGGCATGGCTTATCTTGCTTCAAAGTAGCCTATCCAAAATCCGACCATAGAAACATGGTGCCAATTATTTTATAAAAACTTCTGTGTGCCATTGAAACCAGTAGTCTATTTCTCTCATGTTCTATTGGTTTTCAAATCAACTTTCTTTTATTGTCCAGTAGTCAAAGGCACAATCCTAGTCATATTAGCAACCCATGCTATCTTTAGATCGCTCATTTTTCAAAATTTCTAATGGATATTTTCATCTCTGTCATATGAAACCGCTTGCATTGTCACACCCTGATGGGTTTCACCTGTCTTTGCGCTTGTCTCCAACCCCCTCCAGGTGTCACCTATCTTCCCCTGTGCATTTATACCTGTGTTCTCTGTTTGTCTGTTGCCAGTTCGGCTTGTCTTGTCAGGTGTTACCAGTGTGGTTTCCCAACTTCCTGTTTTCTCAAGTTTCTGTTTCCTAGTTTCCCTGGTTTTGACCATTCTGCCTGTCCTGAACCCAAGCCTGCCTGCCTTTCTGTACCTGCCTGACTCTGACCCGATTACGAACCTCTGCCTGCCCTGACCCCGAGCCTGCTTGCTGTTCTGTACCTTACTGACTCTGCCCTGCGTTACGGACCTCTGCCTGCCCTTGACCTGTCTTTTGCCTGCCCCCTGTTTGGGTCAATAAACATCTGTGATTCTAGCTGTCAGCATCTGGGTGTTATCCTGAGTTCTTGACAAGTGCGTTTCCCCACTAACTGTGCGCATTGCTGCGCTTAAAATGTGGAGAAGTTTATCAACATTTTACGATTAATGTTCTGACCTGTTGCATCAGCCTCATTGCTTAAAAAAAATGTAACCTAGACCTGCTGGTTGTATGAATTTAGGATCTATCGGCACACAACTGTCCTGGAGTCTGTTAGGAATAGGCTGTTTCTTTCTAGCACAGAATGACAAACTGACCAAAATAATATGTAAATGTTTATTCTACGTGGGATAGCAGATTGACATAAACTAGTGAATTTGCTGTTTGTGTCTCCTCTTGTTGGCTTACGAGAAGTAAATGTGGACAGTTATTCTAACATGGGGCGGCAAGTAGCCTAGCGGATAAGAACGTTGTGCCAGTAACTGAAAGGTTGCTGATTCAAATCCATGACCTGACTAGGTAAAAAATCTGTTGATGTGCCCTTGAGCAAGGCACTTAACCCTAGTTGCTCTGGATAACAGCTTCTGCTAAATGACTCAAATGTGCACATCTGAAATTAGGTAAGAAGGATACACGCAGTTGCATGTTCTGTTAAAATGAATTGCCATAATCTAAATGTGATTTCTGTCATTCTGAGCACTGTGGGTGGATGCAGCCCTAATCAGGATATGGATCCAAGGTTGCCAGGTTTAGCTAAAATTTCCCGTTCAGTGGCCACTGAAAAGGCCTGAAAACTAGCCCATTTTTGCCATATTTATACAATAAACCCTTTTCCATAACGTTATTGAGCCAATTAAGAAGGAATATCGTAGTAACTTGAAATGACATTTAGTAGCAAAATTTGGTTTTCCTCAAAATTATAATTGCAAGCTATGACATGACCTAATAAAGGAATTTGAATATGTCACAAGAGAAAAGATAATTTGCCCTTATTAAACTAATTTTCCATCAATGGATGTCGATTCAACTCGGGTGACTGCTACAATTAAGCAATAAGGCACAAGGTCTCTCAACCAGCTTCACCTTGAACACTTTTCAACAGTCTTGAAGGAGTTCCCACATATGCTGAGCACTTGTTGGCTGCTTTTCCTTCACTCTGCGGTCCAACTCATCCCAAACCATCTCAATTGGTTTGAGGTTGGGTGATTGTGGAGGCCAGGTCATCTGATGCAGCACTTCACCACTCTCCTTCTTGGTCAAATAGCCCTTACACAGCCTGGAGATGTGTTGGGTCATTGTCCTGTTGAAAAACATATGATATCCCCACAAAGCGCAAACCAGATGGGATGGCGTATCGCTGCTGAATCCTGTGGAAGCCATGCTGGTTAAGTATGCCTTGAATTCTAAATAAATCCCAGTGTCACCAAAAACATACCTCCAGAGCATCAAACCTCCTCTTCCATGCTTCACGGCAACCAAACATGCGGAGGTCATCCGTACCTACTCTGCGTCTCACAAAGACACGGCGGTTGGAACCAAAAATCTCAAATTTGGACTCAGCAGACCAAAGGACAGATTTACACCGGCCTAATGTCCATTGCTCGTGTTTCTTGGCCCAAGCAAGTCTCTTCTTATTATTGGTGTCCTTTAGTAGTGGTTTGCAAACCCATGAAGGCCTGATTCACACAGTCTCCTCTGAACAGTTGATGTTGATATGTGTCTGTTACTTGATCTCTGTGAAGCATTTATTTGGGCTGCAGTTAACTCTAATGAAGGTATTATCTGCAGAGGATGTAACTCTGGGTCTTCCTTTCCTGTGGCGGTCCTCATGAGAGACAGTTTCATCATAGCGTGATGGTTTTTGCGACTGCACTTGTAGAAACTTTCAAAGTTCTTGACATTTTCCGGATTGAGTGACCTTCATGTGTTAAAGTAATGATGGGCTGTCATTTCTCTTTGCTTATTTGAGCTGTTCTTGCCATAATATGGACTTGGTCTTTTACCAGATAGGGCTATCTTCTGTATACCACCCCTACCTTGTCACAACACAACTGATTGGCTAAAACGCATTAAGAAGGAAAGACATTCCACAAATGAACTTTTAACAAGGCTCACCTGTTAATTGAAATGCATTCCAGGTGACTACCTCATCAAATCAAATCAAATGTTATTGGTCACATACACATGGTTAGCAGATGTTAATGTGAGTGTAGCGAAATGCTTGTGCTTCTAGTTCCATCAGTGCAGTAATATCTAACAAATAATCTAACAATTCCCAACAACTACCTGATACACACAAATCTAACAAGTAATCTAACACTTCCCAAACAACAACCTAATACACACAAATCTAAAGGGGTGAAGAGAATATGTACATATAAATATATGGATGAGCGATGGCCGAGCGGCATAGGCAAGGTGCAGTAATCAAATCAAATCAAAGTTTATTTGCCACGTGCGCTGAATACAACAGTGAAATGCTTACTTACAGCCTCTAACCAATAGTGCAAAAAAGATATTAGGTGAACAATAGATAGGTAAAGAAATAAAACAACAGTAAAAAGACAGGCTATACACAGGAGCGAGGCTATAAAAGTAGCGAGGCTACATACAGACACCGGTTAGTCAGGCTGATTGAGGTAGTATGTACATGTAGATATGGTTAAAGTGACTATGCATATATGATGAACAGAGAGTAGCAGTAGCGTAAAAGAGGGGTTGGCAGGTGGTGGGTGGGACACAATGCAGATAGCCCGGTTAGCCAATGTGCGAGAGCACTGGTTGGTCAGCCCAATTGAGGTAGTATGTACATGAATGTATAGTTAAAGTGACTATGCATATATGATAAACAGAGAGTAGCAGCAGCGTAAAAAAGAGGGGTTGGAGGGGTTGGGGGGGGCACACAATGCAAATAGTCCAGGTAGCCATTTGATTACCTGTTCAGGAAGGTTGTTATTCTTGCACCACCTGGCCAGGGCACCACCTGACCTCCTCCCTATAGGCTGTCTCGTCGTTGTTGGTGATCAGGCCTACCACTGTTGTGTCGTCTGCAAACTTAACAAGGGTGTTGGAGTCATGCCTGGCCATGCAGTTGTGGGTAAACAGGGAGTAGAGGAGGGGACTAAGCACGCACCCCTGGGGAGCTCCAGTGTTGAGGATCAGTGTGGCAGATGTGTCGCTACCTGCCCTCACCACCTGGGGGCGGCCTGCCAGGAAGTCCAGGATCCAGTTGCAGAGGGAGGTGTTTAGTCCCAGGATCCTTAGCTTAGTCATGAACTTTGATGGTACTATGGTGTAGAACGCTGAGCTGTAGTCAATGTATAGGGTATAAAATACAGTATATACATGTGATATGAGTAATGTAAGATATGTAAATATTATTATAGTGGCATTATTTAAAGTGATATTGTTTAAAGTGACTAGTGATCCATTTATTCAAGTGTCCAGTGATCGGGTCTCAATGTGGGCAGCAGGCTCTCTGAGTAAGTGATTGCTGTTTAGCAGTCTGATGGCCTTGAGAGAGAGAGAGAAGCTTTTTCTCAATCTCTCGGTCCTGGCTTTGATGCACCTGTACTGACCTCGCCTTCTGGATGATAGCAGTGTGAACAGGCAGTGGCTCGGGTGGTTGTTGTCCTTGATGATCTTTTTGGCCTTCCTGTGACATCGGGTGCTGTAGGTGTCATGGAGGGCAGGTAGTTGTGCCCCCGGTGATGCGTCATGAAGCTGGTTGAGAGAATGCCAAGAGTGTGCAAAGCTGTCATCAAGGCAAAGGGCTGCTACTTTGAAGAATCTCAAATATAAAATATATTTTGATTTGTTGAACACTTTTTTGGTTACTACATGATGTCATGTGTTTTCATAGTTTTGATGTCTTCACTATTATTCTACAATGTAGAAAATAAGTCAACATTTAAAAAACGCTTGAAGGAGTAGGTGTGTCCAAACTTTTGACTGGTACTGTATATGAACTGAATATGCTTGTCAACAACAGCCCGTGTTTATTAAAATGTTTTACCATGAAGCCTAATCTGACTATGTTGCCATCAATCTAATGTGCTCTAACAACTGATCGGCAAATTGCAAGAGCTTTAATAACTTACAATTTAATTAACTAAACATGTCTATTAATAATTGCATAATAACATAAGGCTTTAACAATAATAAACTGAAGTTATAGGCTATTTATTAAATCGATTTGCTGGACTCCAGTGATATCGTCATTTCAACATATTTATTGTATCAAATGGTTGCTTACAATGGCATATGAATTAATAGGCTACTTGATGTATAATTCTCCATATTTAATGTCAGTTTAATTGAGGACTTTTCCCATAAAAAGAACCACGCGAGGGCTAACCATAACTCTCATTTCGAATTTCCACTCGGGCAGCCCCAAAGACCCACGAACTGAGCATGCATAAAACACTTAGCTTGGCGGCATCTTGCCGGGGGCGCCCCCGCTGAAGGGGGGTTCGCTCAAGGCTCCATACAAGCTAGAACCGCCACATATACTTGAAACAAATAGCCAAACCGAAAACTGCAAAAATGCTTTCTACTACTAAAATCAGTGAAATGTAGGCTAAACTGACAACGGAGTAAAGAGCAGAAATCTCAACTAGCAAGAATAAGCAAGTTGCGGCAATGAAGAACGCGAAGGGGGGGATTCTATCAGGGGGGAGATTTTCGGCACAGCTATCAGAAGAGACGAATCTATTTACAAAAACATAAGAATAAATATAATTAACTAATTCAAAGAACGAAAAATTAAATGAAATAGTATAGGCCTAAATGCTCAAGCGCATACATTCATTCTGAAAGATCTGCAGATCCTCTGAGCTGGTGGAAGAACAAGGCCTCTGTCTACCCACGGCTTACTAAAGTCACGACAGGGAGACTGCAAAGTGGCCACACCCGTTCCCTCTGAGAGGGTCTTCTCAAAAACGGGACAAATAATTACTGAGAAGTAACCGCATCAGCCCCTCGAAAGTGAGGCAGCTTGCATTTCTGAATGCAAATCTCTCATAAAAGCAAAATATGGTCAGCATTGCTGTGTGCTGCTGGTTATAACATGGCAATAAAGAAGAGAGAGAAAAGTTTAATGTTTTAAGTGGGATGCTGCAGTTTTATACATTGTTACTTATTTTTCTTTGATATGGTGCAATATTCTATTATTGTGTTGTTCAGATTGTATTCATTTTGAATTGTTACATTTATATGCACATTGCATATATACATTCTAAAAGTTATACATTTAATGCACATGTGTAATAGAATCCTTTTTTACATGTATTTCAATTTGTGGGATGCTGCAGTTTTGGAAATGGTTATTTATTTTTCTTTGATATGGTGCAATATTCTATTATGGTGTTCAGATTGTATTCGTTTTGAATGGTTAGATTTACATGCACTTTGTTTATATACATAAAAAAGTCATACTTTAAATGCATATGTTTTAATAGCATTATTTTTTTAATAACAAACCAATGCCATTTTAAATACATTGTGGTTGTGGTTGAGTATGATTTAATTTAATAATTTAATTGGAATTGTTTTAACACCAATCATATTCAAACTATGGCAAACTGTTTGACTTGAAGAAATACAAAACATATTTTTTAAAGAGTCGGTTGGGAGCTCTTTTAGCCAGAATGCCCATCACTACTAAATAGCCTACCTACAACTGGTAAAAAAAAATAATTAAAAGTTGCCACAACGTGCACGCATCCTGCTCCCTCCTCTTGCTCACATGACACAGCCAATAGCTGCAGTATTCTCATAACACACACCCCTCCGGTCCTCCCCACTACTCACTCAGCAATAGCCTGACCAATAAATTGTCACCCACGACTTTTGTTTTCAAAGTAGCCCAATTTGCTAGAAAACCGCGAACATGGCAACACTGCGAACATGGCAACACTGGTACTCGGCACCACACTAGTACGTGGCACCATCTTATTAGTTCAATCAGGTGAGGTACCTCGCGGAAGGGTAGAAGCAGAGGTGTACACAACACTGCATCTCAATTCACCCCATTTCCCATTGAAACAGACCACAAACCACCATATAAAACATTTGTTTTATCGTTAGTAGTAAACCTATGACAGGGAAATAGATACACACTTCTACATGTGTGAAACAAGGAGAATATATGCACCCTCCAAATGATTAGTATTATCATAAAGCAGGCCGATGTCCATTCAGGGCTAGATGGGAGTAGAGCGGTGATTCAGGGACAATGATAGACTGCAGCCCAGGTCATTTGAGGGAGGCAGACAGAGGAGAGGATAGGGCTGCATGGTGGCACCACTGACGAATAGACGTGGGAGAAAACAGCACAGTGGAGAGACCAGCCAGTTAGTGAGGTGAGGTTTCAACATCAGTATAGAACGTTCCTTAATGAGAGATCTAAAGGACAAAACAGACCGTGCCGATCACCGGTTTAAAGCAGCGGGTGGCCGTCCTATCGCCTCTGACTACAGATCATAGGCCGTTATTTGCTGTTCATGTCCCGACGATTGTACATGTTGAATCGCCACCGTCCTTGGCCCACATTCGTTATGGTGTGTTTGTCCATAAGAGATGTATGGTTGCTCGCGTGCCAGGGTCCTATCAACTCATTCTGATGATGTTGTTCAACCATGTCAGGCAAGAAACTACGTCATTTGTACTCATTTTGCTAGACGTGTCACTACAGACCCTGGTTCGATTCCAGGCTATATCACAACCGGCCGTGATTGGGAGTCCCATAGGGCAGCGCACAATTGGCCAGCGTCGTCCGAGTTAGGGTTTGTCTGACTAATCAGTGTCTGTATATAGCCTTGCTACTGTTATTTTCAAATGTCTTTTTACTGTTGTTTTATTTCTTTACTTACCTACACACACACCTTTTTTTGTATTTATTTATTTATTTTTCGCACTATTGGTTAGAGACAAGTAAGCATTTCACTGTAAGGTCTACTACCTACACCTGTTGTATTCAGCGCACGTGACAAACAAACTTTGATTTGATTTGTCCGGGGTAGAATTTGTAAATAAGAATTTGTTCTTAACTGACTTGCCAAGTTAAATAAATAAATACAAACAAAATACCCCATCGCACACACGCACACACTCCCCTAGCCCTGTAGAGCAGAGCAGGAAGACTTCTTAGCATCTATTACATTTACCCTGGCGGGTCTCCATCACAGCATGTCCCCCATCACTGCCAATGACGTCAGCCATCTGTTTGATTTCCTATGCTACCACCGCACAGTGGGGACACACTGTGTCACACAAACACACACACACAGCCAGCAATTCCAGCCTTGTCTGGATGAGAAGAAGTATATAGGGGAGCAGGGAAGGCCATTCAGATAGATAGGACCATGGCCACTAAGTGTGTTGTGCTGCTCTGGTACTGACACAAAGTATAGAGACGGAAAACAACCCCTGACAGAGAACAAAACTAATAACCAGGATGTGGAGAGGAACACATCAGCCCTCCTCCACAATCATAATCCTCTAAATCACACACCACTGGACACCACCAGCAGGACCTCACGTACACACACGCACAGTTTGATTAGACTGTGTCCCTCCACCCTCTGTGACACTGTGACACACTGATGAGTCACCTCAAAAACAGAGAGGGAGGCAGAAATGGGGTGATACGGGTGAGGCCGTGACAGAGGGAGCAGCGGAGAGAGGGAGGGTGGATAGAGAAAATGAAAAGGGGAGTGTGACAGTGTTTAAGTGAGTGAGAATGAAAGACAAAGGGACAGATAGAAAGTGAGAATGAAAGAGGGCGAGACAGAGGGTGCCAGAGGAGGCAATCAGATCCCTTGTCTGAAGGTGTGAAAAACAGGCTGTGACACTGCTGGGGACAGGATTAACTGATTCCCCTGTTCTGTCACACCACCACCATCAGTACAGGACAATTAAAACATCTGTCACCCTGACTGGCCAGAGAGTGAATCCCAAATGGCACCATATTCCCTATATAGTGCACTACTTTCTACTTTTTGGTCAAAAGCAGTGTGTTATATAGGAATATGATGCCATTTGGGATGAACCCCCTGTCCCCCTAACTGACCAGAGAGAGTGTGATGGGAAAGAGCTCCGTCCACAGTCAATAGGAGAGTGTGTCTGTATAACGAATACGAAATGAGTAGTGTAATATGCACACTGAACTGGGTGCCAGCCCACTGCATACAGTCTGAGGTTCAGAAAGCATACACTACAATACAAGGTCAACATTTCTGTTACTGTCTGGAACACACTGATGACTTCAGGAAACAGCAGAGGGAGCACCCCCCCTATCCACATCGACGGGACAGTAGTGGAGAAGGTGGAAAGTTTTAAGTTCCTCTGCGTACACATCACAGACAAACTGAAATGGTCTCACCACACAGACAGCATGGTGAAGAAGGCGCAACAGCGCCTCTTCAACCTCAGGAGGCTGAAGAAATTTGGCCGGTCACCAAAAACACTCACAAACTTTTACAGATGCACAATCGAGAGCATCCGGGCGGGCTGTATCACCGCCTGGTATGGCAACTGCTACGCCCACAACCACAAGGCTCTCCAGAGGGTGGTGAGGTCTGCACAACGCATCACCGAGGGCAAACTACCTGTCCTCCAGGACACCTACATCACACGATGTCACAGGAAGGCCAAAAAGATCATCAAGGACAACAAACAACCGAGCCACTGCTTGTTCACCCCGTTATCATCCAGAAGGCGAGGTCAGTACAAGTGCATCAAAGCTGGGGCCGAGAGACTGAAAAACAGCTTCTGTCTCAAGGCCATCAGACTGTTAAACAGCCATCACTAACATTGAGTGGCTTCTGCCAACATACAGACTCAAATCTCTAGCCACTTTTATAATTAACATTTGGATGTAATAAATGTATCACCAGTCACTTAAACAATGCCACTTTATATAATGTTTACATACCCTACATTACTCATCTCATATGTAAATAATGTACTCTATACCATCTACTGCATCTTGCCTATGCCGTTTGGCCATCGCTCATCCATATCTTTATATGTAAATATTCTTAATCATTCTTTTACACTTGTGTGTATTAGGTAGATGTTGTGAAATTGTTAGATTACTTGTTCGATATTACTGCACGGTTGGAACTAGAAGCACAAGCATTTCGCTACACTCACATTAACATCTGCTAACCATGTGTATGTGACCAATAACATTTGATTTGATGACCTAATCTAGCTCCTAAGGCATCTTTATACAGTATTATACTGGGGACGGAGAGTTTTTCTTTGAATGAACTTCCTGCAGCAGTTTCTCTATAAGTGTGCATTTTGTGACTTTAAATCGTTGTTTCTTCTCTGATTCAGAGAACGAGTTGAGTGGGGGATGGGGACTTCTAGTCATTATCAGAGGAATCCAGAGTGGGGTTGTGTGGAAGTCTTGCTCACACACACAAACACACACACACACACACACACACACACACACACACACACACACACACACACACACACACACACACACACACACACACACACACACACACACACACACAGGAAATGCTTAATGGCAGTGTTAACTCAGCGCAGCTTTTTGATAATTCGAAGCAAGTGCTGCTGTGATTTAATCAAGCTGTTTATCGATGTGAGGCACTTCCCCACACGCCTGCTCTCCCGACACACTCATTAGATAAGAGGTGTATAACAAGGGGGGGATTATTTAAGATACTCTTTGAAGAGGTAGGGTTTCAGATGTTTATAGAAAATGGGCAGGGACTCTGCTTTCCTAGCTTCAGAAAAATGCTTTGACTGGGCCGAGTTCTTGCTGCTCCGTTGGCAAGTTCTATGGTCTTGTAGTGGATGTGTGCTTTGACTGGAAGCCAATGGAATGTGTGGAGGAGCGAGGTGACATGGGAGATCTTGAGAAGGTTGAACACCAGGCGAGCTGTGGCGTTCTGGATAGGTTGCCGGGGTTTGATGGCACAAGCAGGGAGCCCAGCCAACAGCAAGTTGCAGTAGTCCAGATGGGAGATAAAAAATGCCTGGATTAGGACCTGCGCCGCTTCCTGTGTGAGGTTGTCCAGGGTCCCGCCAAGGTTCTTTGCACTCTGGGAGGGGGACAGCGTTGTGTTGTCAACCGTGATGAAGAGGTCTTGGAGCAGGCAGGCCTTCCCTGGGAGGAAGAGCAGCTCTGTTTTTCGAGGTTGAGCTTGAGGTAGGCTGACTTCCAAGTTGAGATATCTGCCAGGCATGCAGAGATGCTCGTCGCCGCCGGTGTGTCACAAGGGAAGGAGAAAGGAGGAGGAGAAAAGTGGTTGAGTGTCATCCGCATAGCAATGATAGGAGACCATGTGAGGATATGATGGGGCTGAGGGACTTTTGGTGTATAGAGAAAAGAGGAGAGGGCCTACAACCAAGCTCTGGGGGACACCATTAGTGAGAGTATGTGATGCAGACACAGATCTTCTCCACATCACCAGGTAGGAGCGGCCTTCCAGGTTGGATGCAATACAACAGTGTGCAGAGCCTAAGAGAGAGAGAGAGAGGAGAGGAGGAGCTGATGGTTCACAGTGTTGAAGGCAGTGGATAGATGTAGGAGGATGAGAGCAGAGGAGAGAGTGTCAGCTTTGGCATTGCAGAGAGCCTCCGTGACAAAGACGAGAGCAGTCTCAGTTGAGTGACCCGTTTTGAAGCCTGACTGGTTAAGGTCAAGAAGATTGTTCTGAGAGAGATAGCGAGAGAGTTGGTCAGAGACAGCACACCGAAGTGTTTCGGAAAAGAAAAGAAAGAAGGGATACCGGTCTGTAGGTTTTGACGTCAGAAGGGGCGAGTGTTGGTTTCTTGAGGAGGGGAGCAACTCTGGCCATTTTGAAGTCAGAGGGGATGCAGCCAGTGGTCAGGGATGAGTTGATAAGGGAAGTGAGGAATGGGAGAAAGTCTCTAGGGATGGTCTGGAGAAAGGAGGAGGGGATGGGGTCCAGCAGGCAGGTTGTCGAGCCGTCTGGACCTCGCTAGTCGCAGGATTTCATCTGGAGAGAGAGGTGAGAAAGAGGTCCATGCGTAGGGTAGATTTGTGTAAGTGAGACCAGTGGACTCAATAGGCTGAGTGAACGAGGAGTGGATGTCATAAAAACTTAATTTCAAAGTGGCTGACAAAGTCAACCACAGAGAGGGAGGAAGGAGGGGAATGGGATAAAGGATTAAGGAGTGAGGAGAAGGTGGAAAATAGTTTCCTAGGGTTAGAGGCAGAGGCTTGAAATTTAGAGTGGTACAAATAGGCTTTAGCAGTGGATATAGAGGAAGAGAAGGTAGAGAGGATGGAGTGAAAGGATGAAAGTCCTACGGAAGTTTAATTTTCCTCCACATTCGCTCAGCTGCCTGCAGCCCTGTTCTGTAAGCTCGCAATGAGTCACTCAGCTATGGAGCAAAAGGGGAAGACCAAGCCGGCCGGGAGCCAAGGGGACAGAGCGAGTCATAGGATGTGGAAAGGGAGGAGAGTGGGGTCGAAGAGGCAGAATCAGGAGACAGGAGGGAGAACGATTTAGAAAAAGAGAGAGATGATAGGATGGAAGAGGAGAAAGTAGTGGGAGAGAGAAAGCAAAGATTGCGACAGCGCATGACCATCTGGGTAGGGACTGAGTGGGTAGGGTTGGATGAGAGGGAGAGAAAAGGAAACAAAGTAGTGATCAGCGACCTGGACGGGGTTTGCAGTGAGATTAGTAGGCGAACAGCCTCTAGTAATGATGACGTCAAGCGTATTGCCTGCCTTATGAGTGGGAGGGAACTGGGAAGGTGTGAGGTCAAAAGAGGCCAGGGAGGAAAAGAAAGAGGTGGAAATAAATTAATCTAAGATAGACGTTGGGAAGTTGAAGTCGCCCAGTACAATGAGAGGTGAGCCATCATCAGGAAATGAGCTCTTTTTTTAAGCTTTATTTAACTAGGCAAGTCAGTTAAGAACAAATTCTTATTTTCAATGACAGCCTTGGAACAGTGGGTTAACTGCCTTGTTCAGGGGTAGAACAACAGATATTTACCTTGTCAGCTCGGGGATTCAATCTTGCAACCTTTCGGTTACTAGTCCAACGGTCTAACCACTAGGCTACCTGTCGCCATCAAGGTGTCAAGCTCATTGTGGAACTCTCTAAGGGCACCTGGTGGGTGACAGATGACAACAATGTTAAGCTTGAGTGGACAAGTGACAGTGCATGGAATTCAAATGAGGAGATGGACAGATGAGTGAGAGAGAAAAGAGAAAATCTACACCTGTGTGCCACCACCGCAATGACCAGATGCTCTCAGACTATGAGAGAACACGTAGTCAAATGAAGAGAGAGTAGCAGTGTTCTTGCAGATTGGCCGGAGACCAGGAATTCCACATGGGCTGTGCACGCAGGGTACACTAAATTAGAATTTTTGCAGCCAAGGAGTGGAGTCTGTAAAGCCTACAGGGAGAGGAGCGAACAGGTATACAAACACACACATAGTTGCCAAATCTACAAAATAGCAAAATGAGAACATCTGAAAATAACTAGCTAAGATATTTAAGTGAGTGTGTGGTGTGAAGCCTTCCTGCCTTTCCTTCCTCTAATAACTGCAGAACATTTCGGCAGAACCGTCTTTGTTTTCGGCGACAGTCCCCATTCTCACTGGGGAAGGAGCTATTAACATTTTTTAACATTTTTCTCGCACACACAAACAGACACACACATAAACACATACACAAACAGACACACACACACACATGCACACACACAGACACATACACAAACAGACACACACAAACACACACACACACGCAGACACATACACAAACAGACACACACACAGACGCATACACATACAGAAACAGACACACACACACACACACGCACGCACGCACGCACACACACACACACACACACACACACACACACACACACACACACACACACACACACACACACACACACACACACACACACACAGTACATATTTTACACACATGAAATTGATGTAAGGGAGGGGATAAAAGCAAATTGCTTCTTTGATTTAGTGGGATTAATACTAAATCCCAGATAGATTCCTGCTGCCGGTGGTTACCGAGGGTGTTAGTGTGGAGGGGCAGACAGGGGAACTGCTTTCATGTACAGTTGAGCAGTGTGTTGAGACGGGAGGGGGGGAGGGGGGGGATAGCAGGGGGATAGGGCCTGACTAATTGAATGTCTGTTCTGTGTTGTGTAATATATATTTTTCAGGACAGAAGGCGTATACACAGACACACACAAACACTACACAAGCAGCAAGCCTATCCTATCCTATCTTCCCTGGCATGACATCACAGTGGGTGGGGACAACCAAGTCCAGACACACATACAGCTAGAAAACCACTGCCATGGAGATAATAGTCATTAACTAGTGGTAATCAAAAACGTACATTTAACCCACAACTACACAAACAAGTCTACCTAGAGGGGAGGCAGGTCGCTTAGCGGTTAAGGGTGTTGGTGTAACTGCAAGGTCGCTGGTTCGAATCCCTGAGCCAGGAAAGTGGTCAAATCTGGTGTTATGCCTTTGAGCAAGGCAATTAACCCAACAAAAAACTGTTCCCCGGGTGCTATGGATGTTCATTAAGGCAGCCCCATTCACCTCTCTGATTCAGAGGGGTTGGGTTAAATGTGGAAGACAAATTTCAGTTGTGCAACTGACTAGGTATCCTCTTTAATTATGTAATTAGTCTCTGAATAGTCACACATTAAACACATAAAGAGTTACAGTGGCAAGAAAAAGTATGTGAATCCCTTGGAAATACCTGGATTTCTGCATAAATTGGTCATAAAATTTGATCCGATCTTCATCTAGGTCACAACAATAGACAAACACAGTCTGCTTAAACTAATAACACACAAACAATTATACATGTTCATATCTTTATTGAACACACCATGTAAACACTCACAGTGCAGGGTGGGAAAAGTATGTGAACCCTTGGATTTAATAACTGGTTGACCCTCTTTTGGCAGCTATAACCTCAACCAAACGTTTTCTGTAGTTGTGGATCAGACCCACACAACTATCAGGAGGAATTTTGGACCATTCCTCTTTACAAAACTGTTTCAGTTCAGCAATATTCTTGGGATGTCTGGTGTGAACTGCTCTCTTGAAGTCATGCCACAGCATCTCATTCGGGTTGAGGTCAGGACATGGACCGGGCCACTCCAGAAGGTGTATTTTCTTCTGTTGAAGCCATTCTGTTGTGGATTTACTTCTGTGTTTTAGGTCGTTATCCTGTTGCATCATTCAACTTCTGTTAAGCTCAATTGGCAGACAGATAGCCTAACATTCTCCTGCAAAATGTCTTGATAAACTTGGCAATACATTTTTTTGTTGATGATAACAAGCTGTCCAGGCCCTGAGGCAGCAAAGCAGCCCAAAACCACGACGCTCCCTCCACCATACTTTACAGTTGGGCTGAGGTTGGTGTGCTGTGCCTTTTTTTCTCCACACATATTGCTGTGTGTTCCTTCCAAACAACACAACTTTAGTTTAATCTGTCCACAGAATATTTTGCCAGTAGTGCTGTGGAACATCCAGGTAAACTTTTGCAAACTTCAGACGTGCAGCAATGTTTTTTTTGGGACAGCAGGGGCTTCTTCCATGGTGTCCTCCCATGAACACCATTCTTCTTTGATGTTTTACGTATCGCAGAATCGTAGAGGTCTTTAGTTGACATCATTGAGTCATCTTGCAGTCATCTTTGCAGAACGGCCACTCCTGGGGAGAGTAGCAACAGTGCTGAACTTTCTCCATTTCTAGACAGTTTGTCTTACCGTGGACTGATGAACATCAAGGCTTTTAGAGATACTTTTGTAACCCTTTCCAGCTTTATGCAAGTCAACAATTCTTAATCTTAGGTCTTCTGAGATTTCTTTTGTTCGAGGCATGGTTCACACCAGGCAATGGTTCTTGTGAGTTGCAAACTCAAATTTTTTGAGTGTTTTTTATGGGCAAGGTAGTTCTAACCAACATCTCCAATCTCGTCTCATTGATTGGACTCTAGGTTAGGTGACTCCTGACTCCAATGAGCTTTTGGAGAAGTCATTAGCCTAGAGGTTCACATACTTTTTCCAACCTACACTGTGAATGTTTAAATGATGTATTCAATATATACAAGAAAAATACAAACATTTGTGTGTTATTAGTTTAAGCACACTATGTTTGTCTATTGTTGTGACTTAGATGAAGATCAGATCAAATTTGATGACCAATTTATGCAGAAATACAGGTAATTCCAAAGGGTTCACATACCTTTTCTTGCCACTGTAAATGATTTCCTCCACATTTGTATTGATTGGCAGGAAGGTAAACAGAGAAGATTCCAGTCCTCTTGAACCAGAATGACTGTGAACTAAAGGACCAATCAGGCTGTGTGTGGAATGGTCAGTCAGTTAGCGCCAGACTCATCAGTAATCAGGCAGAGACATCAGGAGGACATGGTTAGAGTGTTAACACACATGGCCATGATCTCAGGTCCACAAATGGACCTTCCTAGGGACATTTTGCAGTCACCACACGTAGCAGGGTGGTAGGTGTGTGTGTGCGTGACAGTCTACGTAGGAGTAAAGTATTTTAGCATTTCCCCATCGTCTCATACTAGAAGTGATCGTGTGAAGACATGAGGTAGTCTGGGAGGTAGATGGGTTTCATTATAGAAGTGGCAGCAGGTCCATATAAAAAAACACCATTATTCTGCTGTAATCACCGAGCGCCTCACACACTGAGTAGAAACGCAGTGAAATGACTCTGACTGGGATGGAGACATTCTTTGCTATCTACCTCTAGCTGGGGGAAAAAATGCCTGGGCTATCTATCCTTGATTGGGTTGTAAATGGCCTTGGCTAACCAGTTCCAGACAGAATGTAATTCAATTGCCAATTCTGCCAAAACGCCCTTAGATTTTTTTCTAGATTGGTCAGAAAAATAGGAAATGTCTAAACAGTGTGCAGCAGTTTATCCGATTTTTAACAGTGAGGTGTATTTGTTGAGAGTTGACTCCCTGGCGAGTGGGGCTTCCATATGTTCAGTATTTGTTTACCTAGTCATTACAGCCCTCTCCACTCTGTGTGAGTACAGTGATTGATGCCATAGCGGGCACTGTCACACCCCCGTCTCCGTCTCCATCGCCACGGGCAGAGCCGGTCCTGACCTCCCTGGGGCCCTAAGAAGAATTCTGCTAAGGGGCCCTCCTACCTGACCCATGAGCCATGTAAACCATTTGCCACACTGTCACACCTGACACCTCAGTGCTCCCACTACAATCCTCGCTCCTTTAAAACAGTTTCCATCTGTCGGTCTAAGAATAGACCTATACAGAACAGAATGAGGTATGAACAAGCAATGTTTATTGAATAGAATATTTTCTATAGAATCTTAAGATAAGTGAATATTAACGTTAACATAAATAAGTCATTGTAGAAAATGTCAAATAATCAAATATAACACTGAGATTTGGCTCCGCTGCCTGGTAATTAGTTCAGTCCTCACAATATTATACAATTAGCTTAGTCCATACAATGTAAACATAAGCCTATAGGCTATGGCTTATGGATATGTCTTAAAATAGTACAATAAAACCTATACAGCTGTGTGATTAGCTTTGTCTATACAATGTAAACATAAGCCTAAAGGCTATGGCTGCAGCTATATGTCTTAAAATAGTACAATAAAACCTATACAGCTGTGTGATTAGCTTTGGATCCCTCTACAGTCTGGGCATTTTCAGCGTCAGCATGGGCACCAGTCTGTCTGGAAGAAATTGAGAAAGTATGTCACATAGTTAGTTAAGCAGTCATTTACACAAATGCACTTCTGACATACAATCTTAAATGTTACTAAGTGTGTAAACATTTTAATGTTTGAATTAAAATCTTACCATCTAAATATTCCTATTCTGCACTTTCTTGAGGCAAAACCATCAATGATGTCATCATAGGACATGTGTTTCCCCATGTCATGATTTAGGCTCATGATGGCCAGACCACTCAAACGTTCCTGTGACATGGAAGACCTCTGGTAGCATTTGATGAGACATCTGGTAGCACTCCTCTCTGCAGATGCTACTGTTACTGGTAGGGTGACTGCAATTCTTAGGGCTAACCAAAGGTTAGGATAGAGTTCATCCAGGTTTTTCTCACAGAGAAAGGAAAGCAGCTCAAAGGCTGATGACAGATCAGGTCAATTCTGAATCTCGTGTGCCAGATCAATTCCAATGATGTCACAGTCATCTCTGAAGGTTAGAGTGTTTTCATCTTCCATGCAGTGAGCCTTTAAAGAGAGGCAGTGCTGACGTTCAGCAGCACTCCATATTTGGTTTTCTCCTGGTTGAGTGTTTCAAATTCCTCATCCATGGATGTCACAGCAGAGTCGACCACAATGTTGAAGTAGTTGACTTCAAGGTTTTTCAGTGCGTCAGTCACTGGTTCATCAGGAGCCTCATAGCTGAAATGCATCTTGCTGTTTCTCAGTCTCTTCTCTTTCAGAACAGCCTCCACATTCACTTCTTCACAAATGCTTTTGGCTGTTGTCTGGGCCTCAGAGAATCCAGTTTCCCGGTATCTAGTGAGGGAGGCCTTTGCATTTGAGATTAAATTCACTGCGATATCCAACTGCATTGAGGCAGATTGGAGGAGCATGTACACCTTGTTTGTCATTGCCAGTATCACATAACCATACGACACAGCAAATCAAGAGGCGGTAGGACCCAACTTCCTCTGCAAGCGCTTGTGCCTCCACTTTGGCCACAGGATCGTTGATCGTCTGTCTGTCTTCCAGTAACGCCTCCCGAACCTCAGAAGCCTGATACCTGATTGCATGAACACTTTGTAGTCTACTCTCCCATCTTGTGTCACTCCATGACTTCACGGTTGTGTTCACGTGTTTCTTCAAAACACTCAATTTTTTGTGTGCCAGCTGAAAGTAATGCGAAGAGCTTTTGCGCATGCCCAACAAACCCAACTGCATCTTTTGAAGATTTGACAGCATCTACAATGACACGGTTTAGAGTATGTGCTCCACATGGAATGAAAACGGCTCTGGGAAATTGTCATTTGTATCTGGTCAAGCGTCTGTCCCAGACTTAGGCGCAGATCAAGTTCTCTCCACTTAATCATATTGTTTGTGTGTTCAGGACTACCCTCATGGTGTTTCAGAATGGCGTTGATATTTGACCAGTCATTCACGCCTTCCTTTATTATTAGTAGTCTTTTGTAGAAAAGAGCTTACAGCTAAAACAACACACTGTGTTGTTTTTGATTGAGTATGAAAGTCAGGTCATCTTTTCCCCATTTGACAGCTGTCTCTGTAACAAGCCTGAATGGAAACCTGTTCTAGACTTGTCTTTAGGGTAAGAAAATCTGGACCTGGTTTGAATGGACCTCTGCACACTAACTCAGTCCTCATTAAGTCTGTTAAGACTGGAGGCCAATATGCTGGCTCATTTTGGTGGAGCAGAAACTGTTCTATTAGGGTCTGAGATGCTTGAATCTGAGGCTGCCTGTACTTCACCTGCGTCTGTGTTAGTACTTGCTGAAGCTGCCAGGACTGGGTCTGTGTTAGTATTTGCTGAAGCCGGCTGTACTGGGTCTGTGTTAGTACTGGCTTGAGGTTGGATGTGGATCAACTGAGTCTGTGCTTGTACTGGCTGATGATCCATCATCTCCTCTACTGGCCAACATAAGCATAGCACCTTTAAATTATAAATAACAATACTGTTATTAATTTTATCAGCCACATCAAGCCCATTCCAACTTGCTCCCCCAGATTTCCTTTTATACATATTCAAATATAAAATACTATTTATACTATGGCTTGGCTGAATACTTGATGGTTATTATTTACTGAGAGATGTGCATCCATATTGCCCAGTATGCCCAGCTAATCAACATTTTAAATTCATTATATAGATCAATAGTCAATGTCAATCCATTGCTTTCCATCTTGCATTAGTCCAGAGTTGTAACTAAACCTTGACTGAGAGACTAGATAATCATTGTCTTGTTTTAAAATTATGTGTGCCTATGAGGAGTGTCATCCCTCCCATTTATTGTCTGATGGGCCCCACAGAGGTTGCTGTTGGAAAGCACGAGTTTCATTTCGTGCACAGGAACTCGTGTTCACAGAACACAGCTCTGGAGGTGGCTGGCAAGCAAGCAAGACACAGACAAACCATGAGATGCACTGCCCAGCTAGGTTAGCGATACAGACAGAATAGAGAGAGATGCACTGCAAGCTAGCACATCACCTTAACGTTATTGTTATTTGCTGACAACAAACTTGGTGAAGAGAGAACACATGTTTACCTGATTGCTGTTCCCGAAATTCACTATCATGGTGTTTTTTCTTTTCTTTTCGTGACCAGTAGGATAGTTCCGCTTCATCCTCTCATCGAAGTTGTAAACATTGACACCCGCTTTGACACGAGGGGGAGGTAGGGACCTTGCATAATTTGCGGGGCCCTACGCAACCTGCGTAGTGAGCGTATAGGGCCTCTCGGCTCTGGCCATGGGAACAGCTGCCACAGGGGAGAGCGGGGCCACAGGAAATTAGGAGTGTGACAAGATAAGACCTGACGCTCATCTGATACTGTTCCCTGGTAACCAGTAGAGGAGAGGAGCTGGACAAAAAAACAGTGAGTGGGACCAGGCCCTGGTAAAGGAGTACAGAGAGTACACTGGGACAACATCAGCAATACACTGACTAGACACCAGTACTGAGCTCAAATACAGCCAGTCATTACTGGCACAGACACATTTCCATAAGAGATATATCCAAGAATCACATAAACTGCCCTAGACAGTCATTTGGTGCACTTCACATAAAACAATCCTGATCATCATCGTCATTGTAGCCAATAACTCAGATGACCCATGATTACAGGGAAAGTGTTTGCAGTGTTTTCATCTTATTCAACAGAATTGATCCTCATTTTCTCCTGAACTTCCATGAGGCTTTTGTGGACACATTGCTTTTAAGGCCATATTCCCTGGTTGTTTCCTTCCATGCGTGGTTGGTCACAGATATTTCACGAGCTGGTCGTTTCTCAAAATAGAGGCAGGGAGACACAGTGTGCGGCAGGGGGCCTGTTTTTTATTGTGCTTTATGGATTTCCGTGTATCAGCACGCGCTGATAAAACGTTATTAAAAGCAGCCATCTGAGCGTAGGAAAACACAATGAAAATCTGTCAGCGATTTCCCTGATTTCAATCTCAGTCTCAGTCCAGCTGGGCTCATGATGATAAACGCCAACCGCCTAAGACAGGGAAGCCTCAATTAGTCATTTTCAGGGAAATGTTTTCATTCTTGTTGTAATTTAGCTGTTGATGCAAAACAGTAGCTCAGTTGGTAGAGCAAGACACTTGTAATGACAGCATGTCATGTGTGTATCAAGAACCACCCAAAGGACATCCAGCCAACTTTGACACAAGTGTGGGAATCATTGGAGTCAACATGGGCCAGCATCTCTGTAGAATGCTTTAGACACCTTGTAGAGTCCATGCCTTGATGAATTAATGCTATTCTGAGGTGAAAAGGGGGGTGCAACTCATCTAGCCTCAGCCAGTACTAACACAGTGTATATTTTGTCTCTGTGTTTCCTAATTTTCCTTCAATTTGCAAGGGAAGCCAGTTCGGATTTGGATTTTGGCCGATTCTGAGCCAACCATGAACTCATACATTGTGCTCTTGGCCTGAGATGATGGAAGTTAAATATGTAGATGTATTAGGTTAACGCTAACTAGCTGGCTCATCATTGCCAATGTGAGGAAGTTAGGCTAGCAAGCATTTTAGCCAGGTAGCCTAGTCTAGGACAACAAGAACTAAAAGTGTGTACTGTATGACATAGGAATTGGCATTCCTATGAGTCACCATTTTTTTTTCACACACGCGCACACATCAGTACCAAGGAAAGCCACATGATATTTAGCTTACATTGAGTGGACTAAATCGCTTTTGGTATCTTTAAGTTGTCACTGTGTTAGACTAAGCATAGACTCAGTCTATATAATCTATAGAAATTGAATTTAGATCTGAGTTAAGTGCTCTTAAATGGAACTATTCCCTTTTTATGTGATTTTCTCTCAGTGCGTATTGTGACCTTGAACTTAACCCTGGGTAAACCATGTGCCCTGGGTAAACTTAACCCTGGGTAAACCATGTGCCCTGGGTAAACTTAACCCTGGGTAAACTTAACCGTGGGTAAAGCAAGCTATTCGTTTTGGGTAGACGTCAATGAAATGGAGGTGTGGCAGAGGTGTGTCTATAGTTATGTGTATTCTGACCTTGACTTAATTCTCTAATAATTCCACCACCTTTATAAGTTCGAGCAACATGTCAGTTCCAAGTGGAAAACATCTACATTCTTTTTCCCGTTTGAAATAACACCAACCTCCATACATACAGTGCCTTGCGAAAGTATTCGGCCCCCTTGAACTTTGCGACCTTTTGCCACATTTCAGGCTTCAAACATAAAGATATAAAACTGTATTTTTTTGTGAAGAATCAACAACAAGTGGGACACAATCATGAAGTGGAACGACATTTATTGGATATTTCAAACTTTTTTAACAAATCAAAAACTGAAAAATTGGGCGTGCAAAATTATTCAGCCCCTTTACTTTCAGTGCAGCAAACTCTCTCCAGAAGTTCAGTGAGGATCTCTGAATGATCCAATGTTGACCTAAATGACTAATGATGATAAATACAATCCACCTGTGTGTAATCAAGTCTCCGTATAAATGCACCTGCACTGTGATAGTCTGTAATGCTTTGTAGGTTAGCAGTAAAACCTTGAAATCAGCCCTTGCCTTAACAGAAAGCCAGTGTAGGGAGGCTAGCACTGGAGTAATATGATAAAAAAAATTGGTTCTAGTCAGGATTCTAGCAGCCGTATTTAGCACTAACTGAAGTTTATTTAGTGCTTTATCCGGGTGGCCAGAAAGTAGAGCATTGCGGTAGTCTAACCTAGAAGTAACAAAAGCATGGATGAATTTTTCTGCATCATTTTTGGACAGAAAGTTTCAGAGTTTTGCAATGTTACATAGATGGAAAAAAGCTGTCCTTGAAACAGTCTTGATATGTTCGTCAAAAGAGAGATCAGGGTCCAGAGTAATGCCGAGGTCCTAATGTACAACCATTAAGATTCATTTTCAGATTCAACAGAAGATCTCTTTGTTTCTTGGGACCTAGAACAAGCATCTCTGTTTTGTCCGAGTTTAAAAGTAGAACGTTTGCAGCCATCCACTTCCTTATGTCTGAAATACAGGCTTCTAGCGAGGGTTGATTCTAGCGAGGGTTGACAGTTGATTTGTCAGAGGACAAACCATTCACAGAGACAAACTGATATCTTTCTGACAGATAAGATCTAAACCAGGCCAGAACTTGTCAATGTAGACCAATTTGGGTTTCCAATCTCTTCAAAAGAATGTGGTGATCGATTGTATCAAAAGCAGCACTAAGGTCTAGGAGCAACGAGGACAGATGCAGAGCCTCGGTCTGATGCCATTAAAAGGTAATTTACCACCTTCACAAGTGCAGTCTAAAACCAGACTGAAGCATTTCGTATACATTGTTTGTCTTCAGGAAGGCAGTGAGTTGCTGCGCAACAGCTTTTACTAAAAGTTTTGAGAGGAATGGAAGATTCGATATAGGCCGATAGTTTTTTTAATATTTTCTGGGTCAAGGTTTGGCTTTTTCAAGAGAGGCTTTATTACTGCCACTTTTAGTGAGTTTGGTACACATCCTGTGTCCCGTTTATTATGTTCAACATAGGAGGGCCAAGCACAGGAAGCAGGTCTTTCAGTAGTTTAGTTGGAATAGGGTCCAGTATGCAGCTAGAAGGTTTAGAGGCCGTAAATGACTTTTTTTAGATCTATTTTACCTTATGAACCCTGGAGACAAATGTGAAACTAATTAAATTTCAGCAAACTGAAAAACATATCAACATGACAGGTATTTATGCCCCTTTCTATGACATTCTGTCCCATTATGCAGAATTTAAATTGTTTGGCCTTGTAACTTTCAGGGATGCAATTTGGAGATTAAAGCTGTAGCCTATTATGGGAAGCCATGTGCAAATGACAATTTAGGGCTGAAACTACGAGTTGATTTATGCCCTTTAGAATGTTTTAATAATATCTCCAGACTTACAATTTGTATCGTGTAAATATGATCTACTTTTGTTAGCAACCATCAGTAATACCCACATAAATGTATAACTTTCCCTTTAGTCTTAGTTTCCTTCAGTTTTGAATCATTCCATTATATCGTTAGTCTACCTTTCTTTCCTCTGTCACGTTACTGTGGTTGTTCCTGAGGGTCACTATCAATAGTGGATCATATTAGGCTAACGTATTACAAGTTGTGCAATAATTTGCATCATTAAGGAATTTCGTGGCGCGTGGTTCAAGATGACTGGGCCATTGTCATCCCAGTTCAACGATTAGTGAGTATTGTTTCAACTCCTATACAATCCTATACACTGGAGTTGCTTACCAAGACAACACTGAATGACCCTGAGTGCCCTAGGTACAGTTTTGACTTAAGTCGGCTTGAAAATCTATGGTAAGACTTGAAAATGGCTGTCTGGCAATTATCAAAAACCAACTTGACAGAGCTTGACTTTTTTTAATGAATAATGGCCAAATATTGTACAATCCAGGTGTGCAAAATACTCAGAGCTGTAATCGCTGTAAAAGTTGATTCTGACATGTATTGACTCAGGGGGTTGAATACTTATCTAATCAAGATACATTCGTTTGTTGTTTTTTTGTGTGTTTTTTTTACAAAATGTTAGATTTTTTTTGCAAACTCTGACATTACAGCGTATTTTGTGTTGATCATTTTGAATGAAATCTATTTTAATCCCACTTTGTAAAACAACAAAATGTGGAAAAAGTCAATTGCTTTCAATACTCTCTGAAGGCACTGTCGGTTGTAATAGGGCTTTTTTTCCTGGCTTTGCTTCCCCCAGTGATTTTACCCATCCACCACTACTGCGGTTTCCTCACTCACATCTTCATGTGATTAATGTTTCCCTTTTAACTGAATAACGGAGAGTAGGCTTAAGTGAATACAAAGAAAAACCTTAGGCTATTTCATAGTGAAAGCTTGGCCCAATACTGAATGCTATTCAGGGCCCACAGTGAGATAGTGACATAGAAAGGACCACTATGGCTTACATGCAGCTGTTACAGTTGTTATTTTGTCACCGTGAAGAGCTGCTCCCAAAGGGGGGTTGATGATTCAGAATTTTCCCGTCCACCACGTTACCCAGCAGGATTTGTAGAAGGACAAGTCACGTCAAAAAGGGCCCACACAGCCACACTACGCTCAATGTTTAAAATGTATAGGTCGAAAAAACGTTTCAACAGACAAGCTGTCTTCATCGAAATGTTGGTTATCAGGTTATTAAATGATTGCATCTGAGCTCCTAGAGTGAGCAGCTCTCCTGTTCTTTTTCTGGTGTTCTACTCCGCTGGCCAGCACCTCGCCTCAACAGGTGTGCATTTCTTTTGCCTCCAGATTCAGATATATGACTTGTCATTTCTGATTACAAATGCCAGCCTGGTTTGAAGGGAGGGGAGAGAAATTGGAGTGACAAGTGATTCTTCGACTCAGTGGGCATTAATCTGTTTACGTGTGTGGATGGGCTGTTAGCATTACTGTCTGCAAGCATGTGTTTTAACATGTGTGTGTGTGTTTGTTTATTTAAGTTCCATGCTGTCATTGTCACTTTTCCACTCAATCTATAGCCCACCAGGTGCCCTTAGAGAGTTCCTCAATTAACTTGACACCTTGAAAAGCTTACTTCCTGATGATAGATCACTGCTCTTCATATTGGGCGACTTCAACCTCCCAACGTCTTTTTTCGATTCATTTCTTTCCAACTCTTTCTTTCCCCTCTGTGTCTTTTTAGACCTCACACTTTCCCAGTCCCTTTCCACTCACAAGGCAGGCAATACGCTTGACCTTAACTTTACTCAGTGATGGAAAAAGTACCCAATTGTCATACTTAGTAAAAGTATAGATTCCTTAATAGAAAGTTAGTCAAGTAAAAGTAAAAGTCACCCAGTAAAATACTACTTGAATAAAAGTCTAAAAGTATTTGGTTCTAAAATATACTTAAGTATCAAAAGTAAATGTAATTGCTAAAATTTACTTTAAATTCCTTCTAATAAGGAAACCATTTTTTTGTTTTTCAAATGTATGGGATAGCCCTGGGCACACTCCAACACTCAGACATCATTTACAGAATATGTATGTGTGTTTAGTGAGTCCGCAGAAGGGATGACCATGTGTTATCTTGATAAGTGTGTGAATTTGACCATGTTCCTGCCCTGCTAAGCCTTCAAAATGTAACGAGTACTTTTGGATTTCAGGTAAAAGGTATGGAGTACAAAGTACATGATTTTCTATAGGAATGTAGTGAAGTAAAAGTAAAAGTTGTTAAAAATATAAATAGTAAAGAAAAGTACAGATACCGCAAAAAAACAACTTAAGTAGTACATTAAAGTATTATTACTTAAGTACTATACACCACTGACTTTACTAGAGGTTGTCCGCCTACGAATCTCACTGCAAACCCACTCCAGGTCTCTGATCACTACTTTGTTTCCTTTTCTCTCCCTCTCCTCCAACCCTGTCCACTCAGTCCCTACCCAGATGGCCATGCACTGTCGCAATCTTTGCTCTCTCTCTCCCACTACTCTCTCCTCTTCCATCCTTTCATCTCTCCCTTCTGCTAAATCGTTTTCCCTCCTGTCTCCTGAGTCTGCCCATTCGACTCTACTCTCCTCCCTTTCCACAACCTATGGCTCTCAAAGTCCCCTTTCCTCCCGGCGGCCTCCTCCTGCTCAGTAGCTGAGTCTCTCTTTGCGAGCTTCCAGAAAAGCTGCAGGCAGCTGAGCAAAAATGGAGGAAAACTAAACTTCTATCGGCCCTATTGTCCTTTCACTCGCTTATTTCTACCTTCTCTTCCTCTGTATCCGCTGCTACTTTATATTACTCTAAATGTCAAGCTTCTGCCTCTAACCATAGGAAACCATTTTTTTACCTCATCCCTCCATAATCCTCCACCCCCTCCCCCTCCCTCCTTCCTCTCTGCGGACGACTTTGTCAATCACTTTGAAAAGAAGGTTGGCGACATCCGCTCCTCATTCACTCAGCCTATTGAGTCCACTCACAGCGAACTACCCTGCGCCTTGACCTCTTTCTCCCTTCTCTCTCCGGATGAAATCCTGTGACCACTGAGGTCCAGACGCCCCATCCCCTCATCCCCTCCTCCCTTCTCCACACCATCTCTGGAGAACTTATCTCAATCCTAACTTCCTAACTTCCCTCATCAAAGAAAGAGTTGGAAAGAAATGAATCGAAAAAAGACGTTGGGAGGTTGAAGTCGCCCAATATGAAGAGCAGTGATCTATCATCAGGAAGTAAGCTTTTCAAGGTGTCAAGTTAATTGAGGAACTCTCTAAGGGCACCTGGTGGGCTATAGATTGAGTGGAAAAGTGACAATGACAGCATGGAACTTAAATAAACAAACACACACACATGACACTGCCTGTGTCCCCTCTGACTTAAAATTTGCCAGAGTTGCTCCCCTCCTCAAGAAACCTCCCCCTCTGACGTCAAAACCTACAGACAGGTATCCCATCTTTCTTATCTTTCCAAAACACTTGGCGTGCTGTTTCTGACCAACTCTCTCGCTATCATCTCAGAACGATCTTCTTGACCCAGTCAGACTTCAAAACGGGCCACTCAACCGAGACTGCTCTCCTCTTTGTCACGGAGGCTCTCTGCACTGCCAAAGCCTACTCTCTCTCCTCTGTCCTTATCCTCCTAGATCTATCTGCTGCTTTCGTAAACCATTAGATCCTCCTCTCCAGCCTCTCAGGGCTGGGCGTCAGGCTCTGTACACTCTTGGATTGCATCCTACATGGCAGGCTGCTTCTACCAGGTGACATGGAGAGGATCTGTGTCTGCACCATGTACTGCAACCACTAGTGTCCCCCAGGGCTCAGTTTTAGGCCCTCTCCTTTTGGCTCTATAGACCAAGTCACTCAGCTCGGTCATATCCTCATATGGTCTCTCCTATCATTGCTATGCGGGTGACACACAACTACTTTTCTCCTTCCCCCCTTCTGACACCCCAGTAGCGACATGCATCTGGTGCCTGGCAGATCTCTCGGCTTGGATGTCGGCCCACCACCTCGAGCTCCATCTCAACAAAACAGAACTGCTCTTCCTCCCGGGGAAGGGCTGCCCACTCCAAGACCTCTCCATCACATTTGACATCTCCACGGTGTCCCCTTCTCTGCAAACATCAAAAAGTGACACGCTCCTGCCGGTTCATGCTCTACAATATCCGTAGAGCAAGACCCTTCCTCATACAGGAAGGGTCCTGTAGGTCCTACTCAGGAAACTTTCATCTCCTGTCTGGACTGCTGCAACTTGCTGTTGGCTGGGCTCCCCACTTGTGCCACCAAACCCCTGCAACTTATCCCAAACGCTGCAGCCTACTTGGTGTTCAACCGCCACAAGTTCTCCCATGTCACCCCACTCCTCCACACACACCCCACTGGCTTCCAGTAGAAGAGCTTGCATCCACTAAAAGACCATGGTACTTACCTACAGAGCAGCAAGAGGAACTGATCCTCCCTACCTTCAGGCCATGCTCAAACCCTACAACCCAAGTACTCTGTCCTGGCACCCAAATGGTGGAACCAGCTTCCTCCTGAAGCTGGGAAAGTAGAGTCCCTACCCATCTCCCGAAACATCTGAAACCCTACCTCTTCAAAGAGTATCTTAAATAATCCCATACCACCCCACACCCTCGCACCCCCTCCTCACCCTGCACCCCCCCCTTTCATGAACTAACACTCGCACTTTACTTTTCCCCCCCAACTAGCTCTGACTTTGCTGATAGCTACTTTATTGAGGAAAATGTACTTAGAATGACTGAGAAATGTGGTTTTCCCACCTAGCTCTGGATAAGAGCGTCTGCTAAATTACTAAAATGTGTGTGCGTGCGTGCGTGCATGCGCGCGCGTGCGTGTGTGTGTGCGTGAGTGTGTGTGTGTGTGTGTGTGGCTAAAAGCTTTAGGTCTTATTAGTATGAAGCCTCTCATCAGTAAGCACTTCAGAAAATGGAGAAAAGCCCTGGAACCTCCTTCAGAAGCTCTAAATCATTCACAGGCTCTGATCGATACTCCTATAAAGGCGGCAGACAGAGTTCCATTTTCTCTTTGTTTCTTTCTCTTCCATCTCTGACCTTCTCACAAAACCCTCACAAGTGGTTTTGACAATTATATAAATTAATGCTGAAGGCTCAGCTGGAGAGCACTCGGCTAGGAGACGTGGGAGGTGTGCTTACAGGAGACACAGACACACACACACACACACACACACACACACACAGAAACACTCACAATTCACCTCTATAGTTTTATGGAATATGAATCTCATGTGAGTTTACAGTGGTCCAGTCAGTCTGTCATGTTTATGGGGTGTCAGTGCGCCCTATGTGTTTGTCCACACTTGAGTAGATTCACTTAAGATGTTTCATGTTCAAAGATACATCAAAGATACATTGCTTTCTAAGTGTTGACAGAGGACTTTGATCACACCCACACACACACACACACACACACACACACACACACACACACACACACACACACACACAAACTATCGTCATGGAAGAACTGAACTTCAGCATAGTCAATCCTCTCAGGCAACCGTGTCTGATTCACAGTCAGAAGTAAAAATAAAAATGGCCTGGAGTTTCTCTCCAGCTCAGGGGTCAGACAGATTTCATTAGATTCCCTCTCATCATTATGACAGCAGCAGAAACCGTTTGGAGAGTCTGAGGTCAAAACAGTCACTTTGACAACTTAAAAATGATTTAAATTACATATAATAGTGGTGAATAATGACTTACTTAAGTTATTAGAAAAAAAGTGGTGACATTTATTGCACCATTAAAAGACATTCAAATGATGCCAAATCTAATGTCAATGACCGGTCACTTAAGCTTTCAGATGATTAAGAGAAAGAGAGCGAGTGTGTTTATCTGAATCCATGCCACCAGAAATATGTTTCTATCTTCCAGTAAGAGGAGGAGGTGACTTGAAGGAGAGTAGCTCTTTATCACTTCATAACAACACCTCTCTACACCTGGCATTTCTTACGCCTCGAAACCCTTTCTTCAGCGGACCATTTTGGATCACCCCCCTAAGGAGTGTGTGGATGTAAAGGGCATGGTGTGAGACTAACTTCCTCTTCCGTGTGTCCCTGTCCAGCCCTGCAGTCTGTCTCAGAGCGAGTCTGTCTCTCTCTCTCAGTGGGGCCTCAGGCTCACCGCTGGGCCCCGCCACTACAGAGGTAGCACATAGAATCAACATGTCACACCTAATAACACACCACACTCTCTTACTCTTATGGTCTAACACACATATTCCACTCTGCTTTCCTCCATCATTTTCCTTTCCTCCATCCTCTCTTTCTCTGTGCCTGTTTTGAAAGTCTGTCATACAGAAGTAGTTAACACCCCATTCCCTATAGTGCTCTACTTTTGACCAGGGACGTTTCAGAGTGGGCCATACAGAGGCAATTAGTACGATGCAGTTCCCTCCATCTTGTTACCGTGGCTGATAAGAGAGAGGTATTGACACGCCTGGTGGGGATGGAAGAGCAGATAGGGGTCATGTGACCTGTCTGAGACCCACTGCAGTTACCCAGCCCACCGCCCTGTTATTCAACACACAACATCCTCCTCTTACACTAACCACTGGAGATCACAATGACTGCATTTGTGTGTGCACGAGGACAAAGGCTATTTTAAGATTAGGGGTTAGGTTTAGGTTTGCAATTAGGGTTAAATTAGGATTAGGGTTAGGGTAAGGGAAAGGGGTTAGTGGTTACATGCGTGCGTGCATTTTGCAGCACAAATCTCCTGATTGGTGGGATGAGGTCTCTGTGGTCTGAGCGTCATGACACGGGGATGTCCAGAGGCAGCATGTCAGCCCTCTTTACTGGCTCTAATAGCCGACCACTCAGCCTGTTACTAACCATTAGTAAACTTGTGGAAAAAATAATGTTTGACTAGATACAATGATTTTTACAGTAAACAAATTGACAACAGACTTTCAGCACGCTTATATGGAAGGACATTCAACAAGCACAGCACTTACACAAATGACTGATGATTGGCTGAGAGAAATTGATGATAAAAAGATTGTTGGGCCTGTTTTGTTAGACTTCATTGCAGCTTTTAATATTATCGATCATATTCTGCTGCTGGAAAAACTTGTGTGTTATGGATTTACACCCCCAGCTATATTGTAGATAAAGAGTTACCTGTCTAACAGAACACAGAGGGTGTTCTTTAATGGAAGCCTCTCCAACATAATCCAGGTAGAATCAGGAATCCACCAGGGCAGCTGTCTAGGCACCTTACTTTTTTTCAATCTTTACTAATTAATCCCAGGTAACTCGTACAAGCATTTGGCCAGTTTATCTGAATAGCTTATCTGTCATCCAGCACAGAATCCTCACTGCAATTATTGAAATCAGCAGAATACCCCAACAGCTAGTCTGTCTGTCTGTCTTTCTGTCTACAACAAAAGTCTGCCTCTACTCCCCTGTCACTCTAACCATTATCTTCAGGCTCCATGCACACTAAAGCAATAACAACGATAAAACTCTTCGTCTACTCTCACCATCTCTCTCTTTTTTTCTGGGGTGTTTCTCAAATCAAATCAAATCAAATGTTATTTGTCACATACACATGGTTAGCAGATGTTAATGTGAGTGTAGCGAAATGCTTGTGCTTCTAGTTCTGACAATGCAGTAATAACCAACGAGTAATCTAACCTAACAATTCCACAACTACTACCTTATACACAAAAAGTGGCTAGTGATACATTTTTAAAGTGGCTAGTGATACATTTTTACATAAATGTTCATCAATTTCCATTATTAAAGTGGCTGGAGTTGAATCAGTATGTTGGCAGCAGCCACTCAATGTTAGTGGTGGCTGTTTAACAGTCTGATGGCCTTGAGATATAAGCTGTTTTTCAGTCTCTCTGTCCCTGCTTTGATGCACCTGTACTGACCTCGCCTTCTGGATGATAGTGGGGTGAACAGGCAGTGGCTCGGGTGGTTGTTGTCCTTGATGATCTTTATGGCCTTCCTGTGACATCGGGTGGTGTAGGTGTCCTGGAGGGCAGGTACTTTGCCCCCGGTGTTGCGTTGTGCAGACCTCACTACCCTCTGGAGAGCCTTATGGTTGTGGGCGGAGCAGTTGCCATACCAGGCGGTGAATATGTCCGTAAACACACCAGCCAGCTGGTCTTGCAGACCACAGTGGACAAGAGTGGGGTGGAAAGATCATCTTTATAGTGAAAGCATTGCGTCATTGTGTTTGCAGGTCCGAGAGAAAATAGCCTTTTATACAAATGTCATTTATGCATCATTTTACATACTTTCTTAATACCACACAAATGACTGAAATTACAGGCTAAGAATGAACAGAGAGATAAGCGTATGTGTTCATCTTATCATAGTTCTCTAATACCAAATCAGTGTGTCTTGTTTGCAGTGAAACTATCCCAGTTTGCAAATCATTTAATCTGGGACATCATTAGGAATCTGAGCATGGTACTTTCAAAAGTTAGGCTTACCTTTCCACATCTTCTATTGTACAGAAAGTGAATAGCTTAATCAATTGATAGTGAGAGAATTAGATTAGTTCCCAAGCAAAGTCCATTTTTTTTTGTCTCCTTGGCTATAGAAAGTTGTAGCTCGGCCTCTGAATGTCAAAGAAACTAAACAATGACATCGCCATATGCATCAGAGTCTTTCCCAGATAGGATATTTTACAGCTTGTTTCTAGCATAAAGCATTGTGGACCAAAGCGCTGTCATAGATCACTTTATATAATCAAATGCTTTTTATTTTTTTCAAAATCTTAAGCTGACCTGTGCTTTTTGTCATTTTCTTTAATAAAAGGTAGGCCTATGGAATACCCTCTCATACCCCCTCAATTCGAGTCTTGGTTTTAATTTAACAGCACTTCACTGACATGGAGGTAGGCTATTTAAATTGCATGGTGGGCGGAGTAATAGACAGAGAAATCTATGGATTTAGCAGTCTATAGCCTAATTCTGTCTGTCAAACAGGTAGGCCTACCTCGTATTTCTTAAACATGAATATATAGGCTCCAACAAAAAGCCCTCTTGTTGTTAAATTAAAATGAAGACGGTTTAAATGAATTATGCCTACTCGAATTTCCTACTTTCAGCACCATTAGCTGTTAATTTCTGATTAATTGTGGTTGCGGCTGCTGCTTCAAGTTTCAGCACCACAATGGAAGTTACTTGAATCCAGGAGAGGACAGACTTTTGCCCAATTGAGAATCTCCCAGAATATCCTATAGTCTCTATAAAACTATAGAGGTGTGTGTGTGTGTGTGTGTGTGTGTGTGTGTGTGTGTGTGTGTGTGTGTGTGTGTGTGTGTGTGTGTGTGTGTGTGTGTGCGCGTGCGTGCCATGTAGGAATAGCCCACTTGGATATCAATTGAGACTTAGAGAGAGACATCAAGTAATGGCTTTGAAAAATTACCATTTTTTTACATAATGCCTTAGCAACATTAGATCAACCATGATATGGAAATTAAGCCTATTTGAATTTCAAATGTGTGAGGGAGACGGTAAAAAGAAAGAGGGTGGAAACACCCTCACGGATCACCTTTCAAACTAGATTTAAATAGTTTTGAACATAGAATTACGCTCCCTTTATGTAAACAAGCACAAAATAGGATTGTACAATAAAGCTGGAATGCTTAAAAAGGGGTCAGAGTGTTAAAGTAACAACACATAAAACATTCACTTACACCTTCCATAAATGGTATAAAACACAGACACACCTCACATACAAGCCTGAACGAACAGACACACACGAATGGAAGAGAGTTGAAAGGGAAGAGTAGATACTCTTTCCCTTGTCTAAATCAAGGCATCTTTGACGGTCACAACTTTCATCATCTACCATTTAGGCTGCACCTTGTCTAATAATACAAGCCAAGTTATCCCACGCTCATTGGGAATAGACCTTGCCATCCCAAACCCTTGTGGTTAGAAAACAGAGAGCTGTGGGCTGACTCGTTAGACGTCATGTCAGCCAGGTAACATCCCCCACAAACCTCACGTCATCTAAAGAGGTAATTAGCCAAGCTGTTCCACTTCTGTTCCACAGCTCCTAATTTAGCGTAGCAGGCGTAAAGGAAACTCCTGAAACTAGACCCCCCCCCCCCCCTTACATACTGGTCTTGACGAGAAGAAGAAAAAAAAACTGTTGGCGGAGGTTCTCTTCTGCACTGTTCAACCAATCCAGTAAATGTGGAGGAGGAGTTAAGTTTGTGTGTCGCATTGTAAATGTCCAAAACCGGAAGTTGCATCACAGGCTCATTTCTACTGTAAACCGGAACATCCTGGTTGTTGGCAGAGCCTACACAGCTCCTAGACTTACTGAGCAGCTCTTGACAGGAGGAGCCTTGCTTTGCTAGAAGAGGCCTTCGCAGCTCGAGTAGAAAACATGATGCGTGGAAAAAGCTTTATTAAAACACATTCATCTCATGTTACTTGGCAACATGAAAAAGAATCACATTATTTACTGGGATTTTCAGACAGTCTTCACACAGTGACTACAGTTCTGCTCTGACTACTGCTAACTCATTAGTACAAACACCAGAGATGGCAGATATTTCTGATTTGTGAATTTTCGTAACATAACGTCGGAGTTGTGGAAAGATACTCAGTCATCCTTCAGCATATATTCAATATTTGGTGAGATCGTACAGTTAGTACTATAGTTTGTAATGTGAATAAAGAATGTCTGCAGGCTATTCGATAAGCAACGGTTACTCAAATGTTCATCAGCTGAGGAGAAAGCTAGAGCAGATGAAAGCCGTTCCAGCGTATTATGCCATCAGACAGAGTTGACCCGGCATATCTCCAGCAAATCAAATAGATGAATAATACATACACACTTCACCAAACAAAGAACCAAAGAATACACACATACTTTGGTACAGAACCATATATTTGGCTAAATATATGACTCTGCTTCTGTACACATCCAGGCTCAGTGTGTGTGTGTGTGCGTGTGTGTGTGTGTGTGTGTGTGTGTGTGTGTGTGTGTGTGTCATATAGGAATAGCCCACTTGGATATCAATTGAGACTTAGAGAGAGACATCAAGTAATGGCTTTGAAAAATTACCATTCTTTTACATAATGCCTTAGCAACATTAGATCAACCATGATATGGAAATGAAGCCTATTTGAATTTCAAATGTGTGAGGGAGACGGTAAAAAGAGAGAGAATGGAAACACCCTCACGGATCACCTCTCAAACTAGATTTAAATAGTTTTGAACATAGAATTACGCTCCCTTTATGTAAACAAGCACAAAATAGGATTGTACAATAAAGCTGGAATGCTTAAAAAGGGGTCGGAGTGTTAAATTACCAAAACATAAAACATTCACTTACACCTTCCATAAATGGTATAAAACACAGACACACCTCACATACAAGCCTGAACGAACAGACACACACAAATGGAAGAGAGTTGAAAGAGAAGAGTAGACACTCATTCCCTTGTCTGAATCAAGGCATCTTTGACGGTCACAATTTTCATCATCTACTGTTAACTCATTAGTACAAACACCAGAGATGGCAGATATTTCTGATTTGTGAATTTTCGTAACATAATGTCGGAGCTGTGGAAAGATACTCAGTCATCCTTCAGGATATATTCAATATTTGGTGAGATCGTACAGTTAGTACTATAGTTTGTAATGTGAATAAAGAATGTCTGCAGGCTATTCGATAAGCAACGGTTGCTCAAATGTTCATCAGCTGAGGAGAAAGCTAGAGCAGATGAAAGCCGTTCCAGCGTATTATGCCATCAGACAGAGTTGACCCGGCATATCTCCAGCAAATCAAATAGATGAATAATACATACACACTTCACCAAACAAAGAACCAAAGAATGCACACATACTTTGGTACAGAACCATATATTTGGCTAAATATATGACTCTGCTTCTGTACACATCCAGGCTCAGTGTGTGTGTGTGTGTGTGCGTGTGTGTGTGTGCGTGTGCGTGTGCGCGTGCGTGCGTGCGTGCGTGTTAGTCGACTAGTCGATTGTTTTGTCGATAGGCTGTTGGTTGTTTTAGTCAAGCAGTCGCAAATATATATATTTTAATGGCACACGAGACACCTGTCTAATTCAAGCCTGTCTCAGTGGACTAATCCATTACAAAGGCCACGGGGATGGCACAGTCGAAAAAGAAGGGGAGTGTGGTTAAGATTCACAAGGCACGTCTCTCTCCAGAATGCAATCTCTCCACCAATTTGTGTACATTTATTGAATGGTTTGCCCTTTGATTGTTAGTGTCTATAAATTACCCATTAGGCTACTTCACTGAGTATACCAAACATTTATTGAGTTCCACCTTTTGCCCTCAGAACAGCCTCAATTCATCAGGGCAGGGACTCTACAAGGTGTCCAAAATGTACCATGTTGATTCGTATGCTTCTCACAGTTGTGTCAAGTTGGCTGGATGTCCTTTGGGTGGTGGACTATTCTTGACACACACAGGAAACTGTTGAGTGTGAAAAACACAGCAGTTTTGCAGTTTTTGACACAAACCAGTACACCTGGAACAAAGGCCATACCACTTTCAAAGGCACTTTAAACATTTGTCTCGCCCATTCACCCTCTGAATGGCACACATACACAGTGTCACCTGTCTCCACCCCCCTCAAGGTGTCGCCTATCTTCCTCATTATCCCCATGTGTATTTATACCTGTGTTCCCTGTTTGTCTGTTACCAGTTCGTCTTGTCTTGTCAGGTCTTACCAGCGTGTTTTCCGGTCTCCCTGCTTTCTCAAGTTCTGTTTCCTAGTTTCTCCGATTCTGACCATTCTGCCTGCCCTGACCCCGAGCCTGCCTGCCGTTCTGTACCTGCCTGACTCTGACCCTTTACGAAACTCTGCCTGTCCTGACCCCAAGCCTGCCTGCTCTTCTGTACTTTATTGACTCTTCCCTGGATTACAGACCTCACTGGGCAGCAGTTCACAACCATAATCTCCCAGCCTACCCCAGTTTCTGAGAACCACGCTTACCTCCTCCGGAGCGCTACGCTGGAGATTCCGGAACCTGCAGGGCTTTTCTCTCCCAGTGCTCCCTCATTTTCGAGCTGCAGCCTTCTTCGTTTCGCTCAGACCGCTTGAGGATAGCGTACATCATAACGCTGATGTCCGGGAGGGCACTCGCCTGGGCCACGGCGGTGTGGGAGCAACAGTCCACTGTCTGCCTCAGTCTGAAGAAGTTTGTGGCGGATATTCGTAAGGTCTTTAATTCTCTGTTGTCCGGGAGAGAGGCTCCTCGTAAGCTGCTCCAGCTAATTCAAGACTCCCATAGTGTGGCAGACTACGCGGTGGATTTTCGCACGTTGGAGGCTGAGAGAGCATGGAATCCGGAAGCATTGTTCGACATGTTCCTTCACGGATTATCAGAGGTGATCAAAGATGAGCTCACAGCCCGGAAGTTGCCCATGGACCTTGACTCCCTCATACTCTTGACCATCCAGATTGATGGGTAGCTTCGTGAACGTAGGAGGGAGAAGGAATCTGTGCCGTCACCCTCGTTCATCCTCGATTCCCACCTCGCCCCCGAAGTCTCCAGCAGAGTGCTTGCGCTGACTCCACACCCAGAGCTATCTATATTGTGGAGCTATGAGACATTTCGTAGCTACCTGCCCATTAAAAATCCAGGCTCATCAAGAAGGGGCGAGTACTCTGGTGGGTCATACGGATAACTTTTCCTCTCCCCTTACTCGCTCCCCTTTCCATGCCAACCTGCTGTGGTGGAACGGGTCAAAATCGCTCCGGGTACTCATCGACTCTGCGGCCGATGAGAGTTTTTTGGATACTACCCTGGCGTCTGAGCTGTTCAACACCCCTCAGCCCCTCTCCATTCCCATGCACATTAGAGTGCTGGACGGGCGCTCTATAGGCCGCGTCACTCACAATACCACTCCCATCAACCTACGAGTGTCAAGGAACCACAGCGAGGCAATCCAATTCATGCTGATTAAATCACATTAAGTTCCCGCGGTATTGGGATTATCTTGGCTCCAGTGACACAATCCCATCATAGACTGGACTGCTGGTGCCATTATGGGCTGGAGCCCGTTCTGCCACACCCACTGTCTGAAGTCAGCGAGGCCTGACACGGGATATCTTCCTGTGGGCTCGGAAGTTGCCCCGGACCTCTCCGCCATTTCCGCGGAGTACCAGGACTTCCGAGAGGTTTTCAGTAAGGTGCGGGCCACTTCACTTCCTCCGACCCTATGACTGCGGAATCGACCTTCCCCCCGCCACCGCCCCAGGGGACAATTGTACTCTCTGTCAGGTCCGGAGACCTACAGTTGAAGTCGGAAGTTTACATACACTTAGGTTGGAGTCATTAAAACTAGTTTTTCAACCACTCCACAAATATAGTTTTGACAAGTCGGTTAGGACATCTACTTTGTGCATGACTCAAGTCATTTTTCCAACAATTGTTTACAGACAGATTATTTCACTTATAATTTACTGTATCACAATTCCAGTGGGTCAGAAGTTTACATACACTAAGTTGACTATGCCTTTAAACAACTTGGAAAATTCCAGAAAATTATGTCATGGCTTTAGAAGCTTCTGATAGGCTAATTAACATAATTTGTGTCAATTGGCGGTGTACCTGTGGATGTATTTCAAGGCCTACATTCAAACTCAGTGCCCATTTGCTTAACATCATGGGAAAATCAAAAGAAACCAGCCAAGACCTCAGAAAAAAATGTTTATACCTCCACAAGTCTGGTTCAAGTCTGGTGCAATTTCCAAACGCCTGAAGGTACCACGTTCATCTGTACAAACAATAGTACGGAAGTATAAACACCATAGAGATTAACGTACTTTGGTGAGAAAAGTGCAAATCAATCTCAGAACAAGAGCAAAGGACCTTGTGAAGATGCTGGAGGAAACAGGTTCAAAAGTATCTATATCCACAGTAAAACGAGTCCTATATCGACATAACCTGAAAGGGCGCTCAGCAAGGAAGAAGCCACTTCTCCAAAACCACCATAAAAAAGCCAGACTATGCTTTGAAATTGCACATGGGGACAAAGATCGTACATTTTGGAGAAATGTCCTCTGGTCTGATGAAACCAAAAATAGAACTGTTTAGCCATAATGCCCATCTTTATGTTTGGAGGAAAGGGGGGAGTATTGAAGAACACCATCCCAACCGTGAAGCACGGGGATGGCAGCATCATGTTGTGGGGGTGATTTGCTGCGGGAAAGACTGGTGCACTTTACAAAATAGATGGCATCATGAGGTAGGAAAATTATGTCCATATATTGAAGCAACCTCTCAAGACTACAGCCAGGAAGTTAAAGCTTGGTCACAAATGGGTCTTCCAAATGGACAATGACCCCAAGCATATTTCCAAAGTTGCTGCAAAATGGTAGAAGGACAACAAAGTCAAGGTATTGGAGTGGCCATCACAAAGCCCTGACCTCAATCCTATAGAACATTTGTGGGCAGAACTGAAAAAGCGTGTGCGAGCAAGGAGGAGGTCTACAAATCTGACTCAGTTACACCAGCTCTGTCCCGAGGAATGTGCCAAAATTCACCCAACTTATTGTGAGAAGTTTGTGGAAGGCTACCCGAAATGTTTGACCCAAGTTTAACAGTTTCAAGGCAATGCTACCAAATACTAATTGAGTGTTTGTAAACTTCTGACCCACTGGGAATGTGATGAAAGAAACAAAAGCTGAAATAAATAATTCTCTCAACTATTATTCTGACATTTCACATTCTTAAAATAAAGTGGTCTAGTGGTAACAAGTGGTAACTGATCTCAGACAGCGACTTTTTACGAGGATTAAACGTCAGGAATTGTGAAAAACTGAGTTTAAATGTATTTGTCTAAGGTGTATGTAAACTTCCGACTTCAACTGTACGTAAAGGACTACCAAGCTGCAGGGTGTATTCGTCCTTCTGGCACAGGATTCTTCTTTGTGGAGAAGAAGGACAAAACCTGCACCCGTGCATCAACACCCGGGGCCTCAATGACATCACGGTGACGAATCACTACCCGCTATCACTTATCGCATCGGCCTATGAGCCACTCCAGGGGTCCTTTGTTTTCTCCAAGTTGGACCTGTGGAACACCTACCATCTGGTGCAGATACAGTAAGGGGATGAGTGGAAGACTTTAACACGGCCAGCGGCCACTACGAATACCTGGTCATGCCATTTGGACTTACCAAGCCCCTGCTGTGTTCCAAGCCCTGCTTAATGACGTTCTCCTCGACATGTTTAACCGGTTCGTTTTCGTCTACCTCGATGACATCCTAGTTTTCTCCCACTCAGCCCAAGAACACGTGCTCCACGTCCGACAGGTCCTCCAGCGCCTCCTGGAGATGCAGCTTTTTATGAAAGCAGAGAAATGCGAATTCCATCGCTCTACCATCCCCTTCCTTGGTTACGTCATCGCTGCAGGGAATGTACAGATGGATCCCGGGAAGGTGAGAACGGATGTGGATTGGCTCCAGCCTATGTCCAGAGTGCAGCTGCAACGTTTCCTGGGATTTGCCATCTTCTATTGCCGCTTTATCCTGGCTTCCACCCTGTCTGCACTCACCTCTCCCAAGGTTCCATTCACATGGTTCCCAGCTGCTGACCGGGAGTCACAGGGACCTCAATCACCCCTTCACAACTGCTCCTATATTGGTTCATCCTGACCCGTCCCGTCAGTTTGTGGTGGAGGCTGATGCTTCGGATGTCGGAGTGGGGGCTGTCCTGTCCCGGCGCTCTGCCCTGGATTATAATGTTGTGGATGTTCAGAATGACACAATTTAATGTGTACAATGTCCAAAGGTCTACATCACTATACTGAGAGCGTGTCCGTTTCTAAAATGACCTTATTTTTATTTTATAAAAAATATGTCATGTAATTTTGGGTGGCCTAATACTGCACCACTAGCAATGAGGAAGTGAATCACAGCTGGGTTAAGTTTCTCAAAAACAAGCCAAATCATAAAAAAGTGTCTGGACCCTTCTAGAACATAATAATTAACATAAACAATTAAGAACTCCCCATTGAAAAGGCAGTTGGGTTCTCTCCACAGCTCCACCAATCTGTCTCCATCACATCGATACACACAGATGAGTGTTGTTGTTTCTTTCCTCTTCGCCATCATTGTTTCGGTCTCACATGCTGAATGCTCATTGGCTATTGGCAGCAGTCCTTGCCAAATCAAATCAAATTGTATTTGTCACATGCAGTGAAATGCTTACTTACAAGCCCTTAACCAACAATGCAGTTTTAAGAAAAATACCTGAATAAAATACATAAATAAAAGTAACAATTAAAGAGCAGCAGTGAAATAACAATAGTGAGGCCATATACAGGGTGTACCGGTACAGAGTCAATACAGGGTGTACCGGTACAGAGTCAATGCAGGGTGTACCGGTACAGAGTCAATACAGGGTGTACCGGTACAGAGTCAATGCAGGGTGTACCGGTACAGAGTCAATGGGAGGCTCTATACAGGGTGTACCGGTACAGAGTCAATACAGGGTGTACCGGTACAGAGTCAATGGGAGGCTCTATACAGGGTGTACCGGTACAGAGTCAATACAGGGTGTACCGGTACAGAGTCAATGCAGGGTGTACCGGTACAGAGTCAATACAGGGTGTACCGGTACAGAGTCAATACAGGGTGTACCGGTACAGAGTCAATGCAGGGTGTACCGGTACAGAGTCAATGGGAGGCTCTATACAGGGTGTACCGGTACAGAGTCAATGGGAGGGGGCACCGGTTAGTCAAGGTATTTGAGGTAATATGTACATGTAGGTAGAGTTATTAAAGTGACTAGGCATAGATAATAACAGAGAGTATAAGCAGCGTAAAAGGGGGTGGCAATACAAATAGTCTGGCTAGCCATTTGATTAGATGTTCAGGAGTCTTATGGCTTGGGGATAGAATCTGTTTAGAAGCCTCTTGGACCTAGACTTGGCGCTCTGGTACCGCTTGTCATGCGGTAGCAGAGAGAACAGTCCATGACTAGGGTGGCTGGAGTCACGTTGTAGCAGTGCTCATACTAGAAGATGCACAACCAAAATGTCTGACATGTCCAAAAATGATAGGGACATCCGACATGGGTCTGGAGAACAGAACAGCCATCATCGGTGCGTCCTTGGCCCACTCAAACTACGTGCGTCCCGACGTACTGATTCTAGCCCAAGTTCATAGGATTTCACCCCAATCGTGAAATTCATCTGGGACTGCAAAAAGTTGGAAAATCTGTGGCAAAATCGTGAAGTGTATGACCGGGATAAACTGAGGTAACCCAATTTGAAGAAGACGACAATGCTCTGATCATTGGCTGTTCGCTGCCAATCCATTGGAATCCCCACCCCGTTGACTACTTTAAAATGGTGGAAGCCCTCAATGGCAATGTCCATGCTGAAATGTGTTATATCCATCTAAAGTCCTCTATCTCAATGAGACAACCACTAACAGTCATGATTACATAGAACTCATTTATGCACGAGCACAGTTTACCCCTTGTACACATCTTCCCCCGTGGTGTCAGTCAGAGCCTCACACACCTTCTCCCTCATCACCCTCCCCTCTTCTCCCTTATCCTCCCTTCTCCATCCTCCTCCCTATCCCCTCCCTCCCCTCCTCCCCCCATCTACTTACCCTAGGAGCCACGGCAACAACAGAACATAAATTATGCAACAACGTGTCAGACAGGTGGAATAATGAAGCAGTAGTTTGAGGCATAATGCATTACAACCATTTATCAACACTGTCATTGCATACACTGAGCTGTTCCCCTCATCTTTCTACCTCTACCTCCCTGCTCTTTGTTTTCACTGTGTTATGGAGCTTAGAAATGTTTGGAAACGTTTGTTCGTTCTAGTCTATGTTTTTAGGTGTAAGCACCTTGAGGCTTGCATTTATTATGTGGGTTATTTGGAGAACTGCAGTGCTTTCTGTATTCCAATCAAAAGTTTAGTTACAACAGTAGAGACACGACTGCATAAGCCAGGGGCTGTTTGGTAGTTCCACGTTAGAAAAAGTATCAGGACTCAAAACGTATGATGATGGCTGTGTGATTGCAGGTGCAGATCGTCCCAAGATCCTCAATTTCACCATCTGAATAAGAATGAGTTGCAAGCAGGCCTAGCTGCCCCATCCATACACTGACACAAGTACGCACACACACACACACACTCACCCACACCCAAAGCCACCCACTCCCACACCCACCCACATCACTCACACGGATCCCTTTACCCCATCTTCCATTTCTATTCATACATGACAGCAGGTGGGAAATTACATTTGCATTACAACCAGTCCCCCACCTCACCTTACAGTCTCTGCGCATCACACATGACACATGAATAGAACAAAGCTTGAAAAACAACATATACAGATCAATGGCGGTCAGCGCCGTTTAAGATGAGAGAGGACCATTTTTTTTCATTTACACCATATTTTTATTTCTATTACACCATATTGGATAACTCTCATTCATATTCAATTCACCCAGTTCAATGTAACAGCGATAGGTTTAGGTATCAATGGCTTGCGTACTGGGAGCGGAGTCGGGTGCAGGAGACCAGAGAGTTGTGAACAGGCGCACACTTTAGTGAGGCAGGAGAAAACAACAGTCGGAAGCTACTGCATCAAAACCTCCAGCCAATGCAAAAGTGCAAACGCGCAAACAGTCACAATAATATTGTATAAACACAATAACATACCTTGTGAAAGAAAACACGGAATAAACGCATACCAGTAAAGCGTGTCAACATAAGCACGTAACACAAAACAATCTCACACAAAGACATGAGGGGGAACAGAAGAATAAATACATGTAGTGTGATTGGGGAATGAAAAGCAGGTGTGCAGGGAACAAGACAAAACAAATGGATAAATAAAAAATGGAGCGGCGATGGCTAGAAAGCAGGTGACGTTGACCACCGAACGCCGTCCGAACAAGGAGAGGGGCTGACATCGGCGGAAGTCGTGACATTAGGCGCATGATACTCAAATTTTCCCTTTACCCATCAATAGGCTGAGAGAGGCTGGATTGAGGGCTTGTAGGACCTGTTGTAAGGCAGGTCCTCACCAGACATCATCGGCAATTACGTCGCCTATGGGCACAAACCCACTGTCGCTGGATCAGACAGGAATGGCAAAAAGTGCTCTTCACTGAAGAGTTGTGGTTTTGTCTCACCAGGGGTGATGGTCGGATTCACATTTATCGTCAAAGGAACGTACGTTACACCGAGGCCTGTACTCTGGAGCGGGATCGATTTGGAGGTGGAGGGTCCATCAAGGTCTGGGGCAGTGTGTCACAGCATCATCGGACTGGGCTTGTTGTCATTGCGGGCAATCTCAACGCTGTGAGTTACAGGGAAGACATCTTTCTCCCTCATGTGGTATCCTTCCTGCATGCTCATCCTGACATTACCCTCCAGCATGACAATGCCACCAGCCATACTGCTTGTTATGTGTGTGATTTCCTGCAAGACAGGAATGTCAGTGTTCTGCCATGGCCAGCGAAGAGCCCGGATCTCAATCCCATTGAGCACGTCTGGGACCTATTGGATCGGAAGGTGAGGGCTAGGGCCATTTCCCCCAGAAATGTCTGGGAACTTGCAGGTGCCTAGGTGAAAGAGTGGGGCAACATCTCACAGCAAGAACGGGCAAATCTGGTGCAGTCCACGAGGAGGAGACGCACTGCAGTACTTAATGCAGCTGGTGGCCACACCAGTTACTGACTGTTACTTTTGATTTTGACTCACCCTTTGTTCAGGGACACATCATTCAATTTCTGTTAGTCAAATATCTGTGGAACTTGTTCAGTTTGTCTCAGTTGTTGAATCTTGTTATGTTCATAGAAATATTTACACATGTTAAGTTTGCTGAAAATAAACGCAGTTGACAGTGAGAGGACGTTTCTTTTTTTGCTGAGTTTAAGTGCACACAGGTTGAGAGACACATTTGAGGTGACAGACAGTGACAAATGGATAGACAGTGACATTCAATATCGCCTTGCACACCCTTGCCTGCATCTAGCTGATATAGGGTTTAATCATTAGTCCAATAGTTGCAAACGAGAGTTTCTATTGGACAAATTCAGATATGTTTATCCCCAATTTGTTCCGTTTACTTCCATTTAAGAAACATTTTTCAACAGAATCGGCTGAATCAATACACCCCCAATCAAGTGAAAACACAGTTCACTTTCATAGCAGCCACGTTGTATTCCTTCTCGCATCTATGTGCTCTCCTCCTCTCACCTTTTCCCTTCGCTTGTGGACTTCAATGCACAACACATCAGCTGTATGTGACCAGGCGAAAAAATCTTTCCAAGTCAAAGCAAATCATAACCGCTTTACACAGCCTACATTGTTGTCACAAAATTAGCTAAAGTAATGTCATAATCAACATTGCTAATAGAACTAACACATTAGTTAACCCACTACAATCATGCAGTAACGTTACAGTGTACAGTCAGTATAAGCAGTTACACCGGCAGGCCCCGGTGGCAATAAATTAGTCATATCGAAAGCTTACCTTGACTTGGAAGAGTTACAGTGTTGTGCTGGAAAGTCGTAGCCAGCTAGGTAACACACTCTGTTTGAGCAGGGTGTTTCAGTAGGCTAAACTAGCTACCTGCATTCGCTAGCTAAGTAAGTGAAACTGAAAAGATAGTACAATCTCTCTCTATTTCTCTCTAGCTTCTCCTTAATATTAGAAGAAGTTAATTTGTTCAAAACTGTTCAACTATTGTCTTTCTCTCTCTTTGAGTCAACTACTCACCACATGTTATACACTGCAGTGCTAGCTAGCTGTAGCTTATGATTTCAGTACTAGATGAATTCTCTGATTCCTTTGATTGGGTGGAAAACATGTCAGTTGCTGCAAGAGCTCTGACAGGCTGGAGGACATCCTCCGGAAGTTGTCATAATTACTGTGTAAGTCTATGGAAGGGTGTGAAAACCATGAGCCTCCTAGGTTTTGTGTTGAAGTCAATGTATCCAGAGGAGGACGGAAACTAGCCGTCCTTCGGCTACACCATGGTGCTCCCCAACAGTGTGCTGTTGCGGCTACTGTAGAACTTCTTTGCAAAATAGTGCATTTTAAACAATTATTTTTTTTAAAAGGATAACTTTTTAAATGTTTTACAATTTACATTTTTATGAAATTCACTGTGGAGGATGGTACTCCCCTTCCTCCTCTGAGGAGCCTCCACTGATACAAATGTAGGATCTTCATTTGAGCCAGTTTGCTACAGCAGGAATATATTCCTGCAGCAAGAGAAAATGTGAATAATTATAATTAATTAACATTTTTGTAAGGGTTGATCAAAATGTGTTTGGGCAAATCCAGTCTGAAATTTCAAAGTGGAAATAACAAACTTTATTTCCAGTTTGAAATTTGCATTTCCAGATTTGCTGGAAAATTCTCAGCAACAAAAGAGTGATCAAATTAAGATCCCACATCTGTAGCAGTAGGTGCAGGTGATGTAGCTAGTGTTGATCAGAGCATGCTGTAAAAGTCACCAGTCAGATCCTTGTATCATCCACACAAACTCAAACCGCATCCAGGCAATTGTTTATTAATGAATTTATTTATTATGGTAATGGCTTAGAGCTGGTACATTGTATTGAATTTGGACGGTCATCTATAAAGCTTCCTGTTGGAGAGTGATGGACCATATCAGAGCCATCCACTGATTATACAAAAGATGGATGAATGGAGGAGGGAAGGGAGAAGGTGGAATGGAGGATAATAGGAAGGATGGAGGAGGGATAATGAAGCAGAGGGAGAAAATAGTTGGAGGATGGATTTGGGAGGAGGAGGGCAATCTACTGTATCAGAGGGTAGTATAGCATTAACCCTTAAGACCTCAATATAATTCTAGATTACTGCTGTAGATTGGAGAATTTAAGATAAAGCTAATTTTCTCACACAGGCCAAACAGACATTGCTCAAAAACAAAGAAACAATGACAATTACAAAGTAACTTAATTTTAAAGAGCACAACCTGTTCTTTAATATGACACCACATTCATATCAAGAGGAATAACACTCATTTTGTCTTCCATGAGACTCACTATCAAAAAACGATTAAAACCTGGCACAACAACAACAAAAAAAACTAGAGTATTTCAATTGTAGTAAATTTGACTAAATGACTCACTCAAAATGTACCAAGTATAATATAATAATCCCAAATGTGACAAGAGGACAATATTCAGAATGTAATGAACACTCAGTGAGAAAAAGGAGAAGATTCACGCGCAGAGCGCGGCAGGTGTTTATTTCGCCTTCGCAGAAGTCAGGAATCGTGGTCACAGGCAGGCAACGGTCATACACAGGTAGACAAACAGGCAGGTGAATCAAAACTAGGACTGAAGGCTATAACTGGTTCTCACAAACGAGCTAGGGGAAGGCTTAGTAGAGTCGAAACAAACAATACCTCACAAAGGCACAAACAGAATGAACTGAACTAAATAAGGAGCTGATGAGACCAGGTGAGTAACTAACACAGGTGAAATCAATGGACAAAAATGAAAGACAGGGCTACGTTCAAGAACACAAAGAAACAGGGCTACGTTCAAGAACACAATGAAACAGAACACAAGGTTCACTAAGAAAATAAATACAGAACCTTACACAGAAACTATTTCAAACCCAACATGAAGTAGGCTATTTGATTGACAACTATTTTACTTCTGTAACAATGTAAAAATGCAAACAAATATTCAGAGACTCTCAGTAACATTTAGTACACAAACACAATGTAGAAATAGTAACCTACTTTAACAACAATTCAGTGAATGCAACAAGTATTAGATAGGGATAAAGAGAAGCTACAAAACACAACTACTGTTCAGAGACAATAAAGAAAATAACACAATTTCCCTATAAGATTTGTAGGACAAATTCATATTTCCCACTGTCACTTCAGTGTTTACATTTAACCTACAACACTGAGTAACAACTCGGTCCACACAGCCTGGTCCACACTCTTGACTCTTCCTGCCACTGCAGCCATATCACAAAGTGAATGCACAAGCTGCTTTTTGAATGCCTTCAGGGACCAGCACCTGCGGTTTCTGGGAAGGGGCCTTTGCAGGGTCCCCCACATTTGTCTACTGATGCCGCGCTCAGGGTACCATAGATACGTAGCAATATGCCACGCAACCCCTTTGAGCAGCTACAGTATGTACAGTATGTAGCAGTGTTTCCTGTGATGGATAAGTGCTCCTCGCCTGACAAACCACAACGTGACAGAGTGTGCGTCCCAAATGGCACCCTATTCCTTTTAAAGTGCACTACTTTTGGCCAGAGGCCTATGGGCCATATATTTTTTTATATTTTTTTATATTTCACCTTTATTTAACCAGGTAGGCCAGTTGAGAACATGTTCTCATTTACAACTTCGACCTATATAGGGAACAGGGTGCCATTTGGGACGCATGCAGAGCCATGTACACCCATATGGACGGACAGACAGACAGACACATCCCTACTTGCTGAACAAAAAACCTCAGTCCAGTTGTTTGGACAGGTTCACTCTGAACCACTTATCAACACATATTCTACAGTTGAAGTCGGAAGTTTACATACACTTAGGTTGGAGTCATTAAAATTTGTTTTTCAACCACTCCACAAATTTCTTGTTAACAAACTATAGTTTTGACAAGTCGGTTAGGACATCTACTTTGTGCATGACACAAGTCATTTTCCCAACAATTGTTTACAGACAGATTATTTCACTTATAATTCACTGTATCACAATTCCCGGTGGGTCAGAAGTTTACATACACTAAGTTGACTGTACCTTTAAACAGCTTGGAAAATTCCAGAAAATTATGTCATGGCTTTAGAAGCTTCTGATAGGCTAATTGACATCAGGTGTGCCTGTGGATTCAAACTCAGTGCCTCTTTGCTTGACATCATGGGAAATCAGCCAAGACATCAGAAAAAAAATTGTAGACCTCCACAAGTCTGGTTCATCCTTGGGAGGAATTTCCAAATGCCTGATGGTACCACGTTCATCTGTACAAACAATTATACGCAAGTATAAACACCATGGGACCATGCAGTCATCATACCACTCAGGAAGGAGATGCGTTCTGTCTCCTAGAAATGAAAGTACTTTGGTGCGAAAAGTGCAAATCAATCCCAGAACAACAGCAAAGGACCTTGTGAAGATGCTGGAGGAAACAGGTACAAAAGTATCTATGTCCACAGTAAAACAAGTCATATATTGACATAACCTGAAAGGCCACTCAGCAAGGAAGAAGCCACTGCTCCAAAACCGCCATAAAAAAAAGCCAGACTACGGTTTGTAACTGCACATGGGGACAAAGATCGTACATTTTGGAGAAATGTCCTCTGGTCTGATGGAACAAAAATAGAACTGTTTGGCCATAATGACCATCGTTATGGTTGGAGGAAAAAGGGGATGCTTGCAAGCCGAAGAATACCATCCCAACCGTGAAGCACGGGGGTGGCAGCATCATGTCGTGGGGGTGCTTTGCTGCATGAGGGACTGGTGCACTTCACAAAATAGATGGCATCATGAGGCAGGAAAATTATGTGGATATATTGAAACAACATCTCAAGACATAAGTTAAAGCTTGGTCGCAAAGAGTCTTCCAAATGGACAATGACCCCAAGCGTACTTCCTGACCTCAATCCTATATTTGTGGGCAGAATTGAAAACGTGTGTGCAAACAAGGAGGCCTACAATCCTGACTCAGTTACACCAGCTCTGTCAGGGGGAATGTCCCAAAATTGACCCAACTTATTGTGGGAAGCTTGTGGAAGGCTACCCAAAACGTTTGAACAAAGTTAAACAATTTAAAGGCAATGCTACCAAATACTAATTGAGTGTACACTTCTGACCCACTGGGAATGTGATGAAAGCTGAAATAAATCATTCTCTCTACTATTATTATTTTCCACACATAAATGTCAAAGAGCCCAACTGGGAGTGGGAGTGTTTACCATGTAATCAGGATTATAAAAGATTTACTGTGGGTGCAGATACTGTGTGTGTGTGTGTGTGTGTGTGTGTGTGTGTGTGTGTGCGTGTGTGCGTGTGTGCGTGTGTGCGTGTGTGTGCGCGCGTGCGCGCGTGCGTGCGTGCGTGCCCGCCCGCCCGCCCGCCCGGAGGGGGGTTTGTAAGCCTGAGATTACCAGTCAGATGGAAGAAAGAGACAGAAGGTGTAAACCAGTCTTTAGAAACACATGAAGAAGCATCGAGGAAGAGGTGATGTTAACATGCTAACCGCCAACCTTTCATCGCAAACAGCCAGAGGGTCACAGCTTAGGAAAGCTATCACTGAGAGGACTCTGTCTCTCCTTTGTCAAACAATCATGAACATTCCCTGTCTCTCTCTCTATAAATTCAATTCAAAGGACTTTATTTGCATGGGAAACATATGTTTACAGTGCCAAAGCAAGTGGAAGTATAGATAATAAACAAAAAGTTTACATTACAAGTTTCAAGGAGAGTTTCTCTCTCCCGCTCTGTCTGTGTAGCTACTTGTGTTTCCATTTCTGTTTTCCCGGTGTAAAGGTACAAGACTATCCAATTCCCTCAACAACTCCCCTCATCTTCACCATGTCTCCTTGTCGCTCTCCTCTTCTCTCTTTTCCACAGAAAAACATGCTGTTTAGTCAGATGTAAGGATGCAAGTTATTAGTTACAGTTCCCCAGACATAGATCTCTGTCCCTATCTAATTTCACCCTTAGTGCATCTCTCTCTCTATCTCTCTCTCTCTCTCTCTCTCTCTCTCTCTCTCTTTCTCAACAGCTCAGCACCTGCATTCTCCCATCCTTTCATCCATCTATCCTACCTTATATCTCTCCATCCCTACATGCATCCACCCATCCCTACCTCCCTCTCTGAGACGTGCCCTCATCAGTACCTCTCTGGAGGGTTAACGAGCCTTGACATTTCCCATGAGCATCTGGGGCTGCCTTGGGGCTCAGCTTGACGAAGCTGCACGCGTCACAGAGGGAGGCCCCAGGAGAGACCAATCTTCTATGGAACAATTCACCTTTGCTATGAGGACTGTTTGCCTGTGCGAGCATGCATGACACAGATAGAGCCTATTGTAAAAGACAGGTATATTTTACACATTATTTGGGACATTGCATCTTGGCTGCACACAACATGACCATGGCAGCTGAACATTTTCACACGCAAGTGTAACGGACGTCACACTGCTTGCTTAGCGAGTACCACTTCCTCCTGATTCGGCTCAAACTGAGGCTCGAATTTAGGACTTCTGCCTTGCTAGCACATGTGACCACCCTCCTATAGCGTCTTACCATTCTCGCCACGTGAAAACCTTGCTATTCAGCGGCGCAAGTGGGGACACTTCAGGCTGAGGAGTGAGTTTCCCACATCCCCATCTGCTACACACACACACACACACACACACACACACACACACACAATCCCTGCCAAAGAGACACACACAGCCCCCCTCTGTGTCCCTCTGGGCCATGTGGTGCACCTGTGTCTGTGGCCTCTTTCTCGCCTTGCTGGCTCCCTGGCTGCACCAGTGAAGAACAGAGCTGTGATGTACCCTTCCAGGAACGCTGTGCTAGAGCCAGAACCTAGGGCCCTCCAGGAGAATAGCAGGTCATGGGGGAACAGAGTGGGCACAATCTGTCACTCACCAACACCCTAACTCAACACTGCTCCACTCATGGAGACTCTGGCCCGGCCCAGACCATTGACACTGGAGGTCAATAGAGGGGATAGATGGTCTGGCACTCTGGACAGGGATACAGGGATACTGACATGGAAGATTGGCTGTTTTGGGAGGATGACTGATAATCTGTTGTGTTGGTACCTACTACTAAGTATCTGTATTCAGAGCAGAACAAGTCTCTCTCAGTATGACACCTCAGACTGTGACAGTATGACTTCCACCCCTATATGATCATCACACACCAAGAGCTGTTCGATATACCTTTCACGTCAAGTTCCTTCCTTGAAAGAAAAGGATTGCAGGCAAAAAAACTATCCTCGCAGAATGGTATAAAACTGTAATAACCAGTAGGCATGTGATATGTAAATATGCCAGAGGGAAGCCTGGGAGGTATACAGTACAGGCTCTTCTATATCCTATTAGTTTACCATCTCAGTCATTACTATGGAGAACATGAGTCATTTTTAATTGCTTTAAGTGTTACTTGATGAAGTAGTGTATGGAGGGCCATTTTATGGCAAGAGCATGGTTTCTGTCTGTATTGATTTTTTTTTTTATCATTGTGGAACTATGAAATGGAAATGCCATGGTAATTAAATAACCATACTGCCTCTGAAAGCTCTCTGCCCAGGGCCCCTAGATAGACTGTACAGAGTGAGTGTGTAGTGGGAGTGTATGGGGGATTGTTTGAACACTGAAACCCCATTTAAACCTCCACGCTCCAGGCAACAGCACATCTTGTATGTTATGTTGAGTTCACTCTGTTTGTTTGTTTACGGGGAAGTGAGTAAGAAGAGGGCTTTTGCCCTGGCTCAAGTTCCTACGGTGCGGTGTTGTAAGTCAGAGCAGGACGTGTGTGATGTGAGTGTGTATGTGTGAGTATGTGTGAGTGTACGTGTGTTCCCCTCTCACTCTGCGCATGCAGATGTAGATGTAAATCACAGTCGACATGTGCGCAGGGCCAAGGGAGGCGGCGCGGCCTGCGTATGTGTTGTATAATTGACATGGGAGAGGGTGTACGTGCAGATCACATCAGAAGGGTTGAAACTGGCATGGAGATAAACGTCTGGACGAACACTCCTCTCCGCTCTCAGGAACCACAACGCTAAGGCCGTACCCCGCAGTGTAGCCTGCCCAGTCTGTCAGTAGCAGTAACTCTCTCTCTCTCTCTCTCTCTCTCTCTCTCTCTCTCTCTCTCTCTCTCTCTCTCTCTCTCTCTCTCTCTCTAACTAACTCTGTCTGTACTGATCTCACTTCCTTTTTCTCTCCCTCTCCCTCTCTCTCCCTCGTTTGAAAACTAAGGGCTAGATTCAATCACATTGACATTGACATAGCGTTTTTTAGGTGGTGTCGGAGGTGGAACTGCGTTTGAGCTGTCAAATCCACAAGCAGCGTTAGCTTATCACGGACACTGCCATTGGATGCAACGAAACTACACCCAACTATAATCCGCCGCGTTAGAAGTTCAAACACTCGAATTAGACTGATAGACATAAATCCCCCCATCCAAATGAAAACATGCATTAACCCAACATCAACATCAACAGAGCCTACACTTTCTAGCACCGTTTTGGATTTCTGACGAAGTAGTGCTAATAACGAAAGGAGTGTGTGTCGCAACCGCTCACTGACATGTCAGCTCATACTCAAACGTCTGCTCTGCGGAGTTCGGCCAACGCTGGTTAACGCTGGTTTAAGCTCAAACGGATTGAATCCAAGACCACAAGAACTGAGAAACAATTCATTTTGCTTTAGACGTTGAACTAACGTTGACCTTGCAGACTCTGTCCTTAGAGTGAATTCTTTCTCCGCAGTAAGGAAAAAGCCCTATAACGGTACGCAGAGTTCTGCAACCAATAAGACCAGGGGCTAGAAAACAGACCAAGACATGAGTCAGAGCACTCAGAGGAAGCCTGTGAACAACAGGCCATCCAGACAGAGCTGGGATACCGGAGGAAAATACATCCAATGTTTTTCAAATCAAATGTCATAAAAATGATATATATTGTCATTACAATGTATATCCAAACAAAACACTGGCGCTTGTTAGAATGCACCAGTGAAGAACAGAGCTGTGCTGTGTCTTCCAGGAAAACGGTGCTACAGCCATACCCAGGCCCCTCCAGGAGCATGGCAGGTCAGTGGGAACAGAGTGGGCACAATCTGTCACCCGTATGGCACTCCGGATAGGAATACAGGGATACTGACATGGAAGACTGGCTGTTTTGGGAGGATGACTGATCATCTGTTGTGTTGGTACCTACTACTGAGTATATGTACAAGAACTGTCAGCACAAGAACTGTTTGTCGGGAGCTTCATGAAATGGGTTTCCTTGGCCGAGCAGCCGCACACAAGCCTAAGAGCACCATGCACAATGCCAATTGTCGGCTGGAGTGGTATAGAGCTTGCCGCCATTGGACTCTGTAGCAGTGGAAATGTGTTCTCTGGAGTGATGAATCCCGCTTCACCATCTGGCAGTCTGACAGACGAATCAGATGCCAGGAGAACACTACCTGCCCGAATGAATAGTGCCCACTGTAAAGTTTGGTGGAGGAGGAATAATGGTCTGGGGCTGTTTTTCATGGTTCGGGATAGACCCCTTAGTTCCACTGAAGGGAAATCTTAACACTACCGCATACAATGACATTCTAGACGATTCTGTACTTCCAACTTTGTGGCAACAGTTTGGGGAAGGCCCTTTCCTGTTTCAGCATGACAATGTCCCTGTTCACAAAGCGAGGTCCATACAGAAATGGTTTGTTGAGATCGGTGAGGAAAAACTTGACTGGTCTGCACAGAGCCCTGACCTTATCCCCATCAAACACCTTTGGGATGAGATGTTCGACGAGCAGGAGTCCACTCGTTATTGTTATTCTATTGTGTTACTATTTCCTTAAAAAAAAAAATAAGTATCACTTTTTTGGGAAAGGGCTTGTAAGTATTTCACGGTCAATTCTAAACCTGTTGCATTCGGCGCATGTGAAAAATAACATTTTATTGGATGTAATATGCCAGAGGAAGCCTGGGAGGTATACAGTACAGGCTCTTCTATATCATTTTAGTTTACCGACTCAGTCATTACTATGGAGAACATGAGTCATCTTGAATTACTTTAAGTGTTACTTGATGCATTAGTGTATGGAGGGCCATTTTATGGCAAGAGCATGTTTTCAGTCTGTATCTTCTTCTTTTTTTTATCCTTGTGGGACTATCAAATGGATCATCATAATGAAATAACCATACCGTCTCTGAAAGCTCTCCGCCCAGAGCCCCTAGATTGAGTGAGTGTGTATTGGGAGTGTATTGTTTGAAGACTGAAACCCCATTTACACCTATTTTAAACCCCATAGAAACCCACACTGCAGACAACAGCACATCTCGCATGTTAAGTTGAGTTAATTATTTCTTTGTTGAGGGGGAAGTGAGTAAGAAGAGAGATCTCACTGGGCACAGACGCCAGATCAACAGTCTAGTTTTTATTTACATTTGGTTGAGGTGTCAACTAACGCAAATTCAACGAAAGAAGAAAAAAAAGCCACCATGTCATTGGATGCAGGTTAAAAGTTGGGTGAAGAAAAATACTAAATTCCCTTATGTTGCTGGCTTTTCAAATCGAATCAGTTTTCCACGTTGATTCAACGTCATCACATTACATGTTTAAGTTGAAATGAAGTGGAAACAACATTGATTCAAACTAATTTGACCCAGTAAGGGTCTTTGTCCTGGCATGACTCTACGGTGCGGTGTTGTAAGTGGACATGTTCCGCAGGGCCGAGGGGGAGGGCCTGCAGTGTGTGTTGTGTAATTGACATGGGAGAGCATGTACATGCAGGTCACATCAGAAGTATTGAAACAGAGTGGAGGTAAATGTCCGGATTAACACTTTTCTATGCAGCTCTGCTCTCAGGAACCACAGCGGCTGTGATTGTACCCCGCAGTGTAGCCTGCCCCGTCTGTCACTAGCAGTTACCTTTACTCGCTCTCTCTTTCGAAAAAAACGAACTCTCTGAATAAAAAACAACTGACAAACAAGCGGAGTATGAACAATTCATTTTGCTTTAGACGTTGAACTAACGTTGACCTTGCAGACTCTGTTCTTCGAAGGATGAGGAGTGGATTCTTACTCAAGATAGGCAAAATGCCCAACACCGACAAGCAGAGTTCTGCAACCAATAAGACCAGGGGCTAGAAAACAGACCAAGACATGAGTCAGAGCACTCAGAAGAAGCCTGTGAACAACAGGCCATCCAGACAGAGCTGGGATACAGGAGGAAAATACATCCAATGTTTTCCAAATCAATTTTCATGAATGTTACATAAATTGCCATTTCACTGTATATCCAAACAAAAACACTGGCACGTGTTAGACTCAGAATCACCTTTTTCGCCAAATACATTTGCATGTACAGGAATTTGACTCTGTGAAATGGTGCTGCGACAATAAACAGAATATACAGAGAGACAATAAACAGGGTATATGGACCGAATTGACACAATCCACGGACAGTGCACACTATGAACACTGAGGCTAAAAATGACAGGCTACACTATAAACACTAAACGTTATATTATAACGTATGCATGTAAAGAGATACGAAAATAAAACTCTTTTACAGAATGATGTTCAATGGGGGAAATATATACAGTATGTCGGTCCGTGGCAGAGCACAGAAGGTAGTACAAAGATCAACGTGCAGTTCTTGGATACAATTGCAGGGTGCATAGTCTGTGGATGAACAATGTTGTGCAACACAGAACTGTAAGTCTATCATGTGAGACAACAATGCATGTGCAACCCATACATCTATACATTCTAGAACACAGAGTCCCCGTCCCCCCCCTCAATCTGTGTTTTAAACAGAGTGCTGTAGCTCCCCTATGTCTGCTCTGTGTTTGTCTGTCTGTCTGTAGTGCTGCCACTGCAGAGGAGATGTGGTGCGTGAGAGAGGCGTTTAATTAGCATGGTTGAGCAGGCAGCACACACACAGTAGGCAGCAGAGACAACAAACAGCCGGATGGATATCTGGCTACTGATACACTCCATCTCAGAGCTGCACTACACACACACACACCTCCCATGTTTATACCTTTGTTATTGTGCCTCAAACCACAAGCTTAGCCTCTGCCGTTTGTGCACAGATACACACATAAACATAAACAGATATATGCCAACATATGCCTGCTCGGTCGCAAACTGATTAGAAATCTCACTCAAGCTAGTTACATTTCATGGTTCCATCAGATTTAACTCTGAAATGTTCACTTGCTTGTTCTCTCTCTCATTCTCTCTCCCCTACTCTCTCCATCACTCCAATTCCTCCCCCTAACTATCTTTCTAAAATATAATTTGTTAATGATCTTTTTTGGCGAGGAGTCTTTGCTCCATAATTAGTGTGACACTGCAGGAGAGTAATTCTGCTAATTTATCTGTTCTGGCCCAGGGATCCCTGGCTTTCAGTGTGGTAATTAAGCTGGTATTTTTTGTGACTATGGCTTCACCACCTAAAGTCACCTCCAGAACCCCCCCCCCCCCCCCCCCCCCCCACACACACACACACACACACACACACACACACACACACACACACACACACACACACACACACACACACACAGGCCCAGGGTCAGGACTGCTCAGCGGAGAACACATCAAAGCTCTGCTCTGTACAACCGAAGGCTGGCATCATTAAATGTGTGCTGTGGATAGAGCAAAGTGATCGGAAGGCTCACTACAAACTGAGTCTGTGATGTAGCCACAATCCTCTATCTCTCTTTTCCCGGTTTGGTTTAGGAATAAACTAGAGCTATTGTTTCAGATGATTTGGTAAACAAGGAGCTTTGTAAGAACCAGTGTAGCACCCTCCATCATAAAATAGAGGTTTGTGATCTCAACGTTGTGTCACCTAACAGAGTAAACAGAGTAAACACCCTGAAGAAGGGTAACAGAGTAAAGCTAACAAAATAATGATAACACCCACAGTACAGTGCAGTCTGAAAGTATTCAGATCCCTTGAATTTTTCCAAATTGTATTATTTTGCAGCCTTATTCTCAAATGGATTAAATAAATTAAATAAATCATCAATCCACACACAATAGCCCATAATGACAAAGCGAAAACAGGTCTTTAGAAAAAAAAAAACATGAAAATATATTTATATAATTATTCAGATCCTTTGCTATCAGGCTCGAAATTGAGGCTCAGTTGCATCCTGTTTCCACTGGTTATTCTTGAGATGTTTCTACAACTTGATTGGAGTCCACCTGTGGTAAATTCAATTGATTGGACATGATTTGGAAAGACACACACCTGTCTAAATAAGGTCCCACAGTTAGCAGTGCATGTCAGAGCAAAAACCAAGTCATGAGGTCGAAGGAATTGTAGCTTAGCTCCAAGACATGATTGTGTCGAGGCACAGATCTGGGGAAGGGTACCAAAACATTGAAGGTCTCCAAGAACACAGTGATGTCCATCATTCTTAAATGGAAGAAGTTTGGAACCACCAAGACTCTTCCTAGAGCTAGCTGCCCGGCTAAACTGAGCAATCGGGAGGGAAGGGCCTTGGTCACACGATGGTCACACTGACATAGCTCCAGAGGCCTTTATGGTAGAGTGGCCAGACAGAAGCCAATCCTCAGTAAAAGGCACATGACAGCTTGCTCGAAGTTTGCCTAAAGGCACCTAAAGGACTCTCAGACCATGAGAAACAAGATTCTCTGGTTTGATGAAACCAAGATTGAACTCTTTGGCCTGAATGCCAAGAGTCACATCTGGAGAAAACCTGGCACCATCCCTACGGTGAAACATAGTGGTGGCAGCACCATGCAGTGGGGATGTTTTCAGAGGCAGGGAGACTAGTCAGGATCGAGGGAAAGATGGCTCCACTTCTCAATTTACATCAACAACATAGCTCAGGCAGTAGGAAGCTCTCTCATCCATTTATATGCAGATGAATCAGTCTTATAGTCTGCTGGCCCCTCCTCCGATTTTGTGTTAAATGCTCTACAACAAAGCTTTCTTAGTCTTCAACAAGCTTTCTCTACCCTTAACCTTGTTCTGAGCACCTCCAAAACAAAGGTAATGTGGTTTGGTAAGAAGAATGCCCCTCTCCCCACAGGTGTGATTACAACCTCTGAAGTAGTCACTTCATTCAAGTACTTGCAGGCTAAAGTTAAATCTAGACTTAGTTTCCTCTATTGTAATCACTCCTCTTTCATCCCAGCTGCCAAACTAACCCTGATTCAGATGACCATTCTACCCATGCTAGATTAAGGATACATCATTTATAGATCGGCAGGTAAGGGTGCTCTCGAGCGGCTAGATGTTCTTTACCATTCGGCCATCAGATTTGCCACCAATGCTCCTTGTAGGACACATCACTGCACTCTACTGTATACTCCTCTGTAAACTGGTCATCTCTGTATACCCGTCGCAAGACCCACTGGTTGATACTTATTTATAAAACCCTCTTAGGCCTCACTCCCCCCTATCTGGGATATCTACTGCAGCCCTCATCCTCCACATAAAACACCCGTTCTGCCAGTCACATTCTGTTAAAGGTCCCCAAAGCACACACAACCCTGGGTCGCTCATCTTTTCATCTTTTCGCTGCAGCTAGCGACTGGAATGAGCTGCAACAAACATTCAAACCAGACAGTTTTTATCTCAATCTCTTCATTCAAATACTCAATCATTGGACACTTACTAACAGTTGTGGCTGCTTGCCTGATGCATTGTTGTCTCTACCTTCTTGCCCTTTGTGCTGTTGTCTGTGCCCAATAATCTTTGTACCATGTTTTGTGCTGATACCATGTTGTGGTCATGTTGTGTTGCCACCATGCTGTGTTGTCATGTGTTGATGCCTTGCTATGTTGTTGTCTTAGGTCTCTCTTTATGTAGTGTTGTGTTGTCTCTCTGGTCGTGATGTGTGTTTTGTCCTATATTTATTTATATACATATACTTGTTTTTAAATCCCAACCCCCATCTCCACAGGAAGCCTTTTGCCTTTTGATAGGCCGTCATTGTAAATAAGAATGTGTTCTTATTTACTGATTTGCCTAGTTAAATAAAGGTTAAATAAACTGTAAAAATATAAAATAAAGGAAAGTACAGAGAGATCCTTGTTGACATCCTGCTCCAGAGCGCTCAGGACCTCAGACTGGAGCGAAGGTTCACCTTCTAACAGGACAGCGACCCTAAGCACTCAGCCAAGACAACACAGGAGTGGCTTTGGGACAAGTCTAAATGTCCTTGAGTGACCCAGCCAGAGCCTGGACTTGAACACGATCGAACATCTCTGGAGAGACCTGGAAATAGCTGTGCAGCGACGCTCCCCATCAAACCTGACAGAGCTTGAGAGGATCTGCAGAGAAGTGCTAGCCTCTCTACACTGGCTTCCTGTTAAGGCTAGGGCTGATTTCAAGGTTTTACTGCTAACCTACAAAGTATTACATGGGCTTGTATTACTTGGGCTATTTTTCTGATTTGGTCCTGCCGTACATATGGTCCTGCCGTACGCTACGGTCCCAAGTATTTTTTGAAGACTCATCTCTTCAGTAGTTCCTATGATTGTGTGTAGTCTGGCCCAGGGATGGGAAGGTGAACGGAAAGGCCCTGTAGTGACGAACCGCCCTTGCTGTCTCTGACTGACCGGTTCCCCTCTCTCCACTGGGATTCTCTGTCTCTAACCCTATTACAGGGGCTGGTGCTCTTCCATGCCGTCCCTAGGAGGGATGCGTCACTTGAGTGGGTTGAGTCACTGACGTGATCTTCCTGTCTGGGTTGGCGCCCCCTCTGGTTCTTGCCGTGGGGGAGATCTTCGTGGGCTATACTCCGCCTTCTCTCAGGGTAGTAAGTTGGTTTGAAGATATCCCTCTAGCGCTTTGGCAAAGTAGATGGGGTTATATCCTGCCTGGTTGGGCCTGTCCAGGGGTATCGTCGGATAGGGCCACAGTGTCTCTCGACCCCTTCTGTCTCAGCCTCCAGTATTTATGCTGCAAAAGTTTATGTGTCTAGGGGGCTAGGGTCAGTCTGTTATATCTGGAGTATTTATCCTGTCTTATCCAGTGTCCTGTGTGAATTTAAGTATGCTCCCTCTAATTGTCTTTCTCTCCCTTTCCCTCCCCTCCCGGAAGACGACCTGGCCTGATGACTCCTTGCTGTCCCCAGTCCACCTGGTCATGCTGCTGCTCCAATTTAAACTATTCTGCCTGCAGCTATGTAACCCTGACCTGTTCACCAGACGCTCTACCTTGTCCCGGATATGCTGTTTTCGAATATCTCTCTCTACCGCACCTGCTGTCTCTAACTCTGAATGATTGGCTATGAAAAACCAACTTACATTTGCTCGTGCTGACCTGTTGCACCCTCTACAACCACTGTGATTATTATTATTTGACCCTGCTGGTCATCTATGAACATTTGAACATCTTGGCCATGTTCTGTCATAATCTCCACCTGGCACAGCCAGAAGAGGACTGGCCACCCCTCAGAGCATGGTTCCTCTCAGGTTCCTGCCTTCTAGGGAATTTTTCCTAGCCACTGTTCTTCAACATTGCTTGCTGTTTGGGGTTTTAGGTTGAGTTTCTGTATAGCACTCTGTGACATTGGCTGATGTAAATAAACTCCACAAATACAGGTGTGCCAAGCTTGTAGCATCATACCCGAGGTTGTAATCGCTGCCAAAGGTGCTTCAACAGAGTACTGAGTAAAAGGTCTGAATACTTATGTAATTTTTTTTTTTTTTTTTTTTACCTTTATTTAACCAGGCAAGTCAGTTAAGAACAAATTCTTATTTTCAATGACGGCCTGGGAACAGTGGGTTAACTGCCTGTTCAGGGGCAGAACGACAGATTTGTACCTTGTCAGCTCGGGGTTTGAACTCGCAACCTTCCGGTTACTAGTTCCGGTTACTAGTCCAACGCTCTAACCACTAGGCTACCCTACTTTTTTTTTTATACATTTTCAAACAAAAAAATATATGTTTTTGCTTTGTCATTATAGGGTATTGTGTGTAGATTGATGAGAGGAAAAATCAATTGAATAAAATTTGAGAATAAGGCTGTAATGTAACAAAATGTGGAAAAAAATCTAGGGATCTGAATACTTTCCGAATGCACTGTATGTTTGCTATGTTAATTCAACACGGGTATGCTAATGCTTTTGTTGTCAGCAGGATTCAAACTTGAGCGGGAAGACCCCAATGGATTTCTATTCCATTTATTAGACATTTTCAGCAAAAGCAATTTACAGTCATACAAGCATACTTATGGGTGGTTCCGACCCTGACATTACAAGCTATCAAGAATCAAGGTAAGACCCAAGTGCAGACTGTGTGAAGTAACAATGTTTACTGTAACCACCAGGGCAGGCAACGACAGGTCAAGGCAAGCAGGGGTCGATCATCCGGAGTTGGGGAAAAGGTATAGGACGGCAGGCAGGCTCAGGCAGAGTTCAAGCGGGCAGGTACAGGGTCAGGACAGGCAAGGGTCATCCTAAAAAAAGTACAATTACAAGTGCATCTTAAAAATACCATCCACTTGTGAGTAACCTCTAAATATACAACATTATTCATGAACAAAACACTGCGTGTATGACTTTGTGCTTAAAATAATCAAACTTTTCTGAAGACGACAGAAAAAGCGTGTCTACCTCTCATAGTGCATCAAAATGATTTGAGCAGGAGCACGCAGGGCAAAACGTAAGTACACACTCCCCTACTCCCAGGAGGCAGGCATGCATAATAACAAATCAACATGACATAATAATATATGAACCTGGTGAAATTCACACAGTACTTTAACAACTGTTACACTGAAGAAAAGGAGGAGAACGCAGAACAGAGACAGACATGGAGAAAGCAATCACAGATAGGACCAGCAGCCAGTTCAAGTGTTTGTCGCAAACGTAGGAAATCCCCTTTCCACAGCTGGAAAGATTGCCCAGAAAAGCATGTGGAATGTAGGAAATGTCACAGGAGAGCACACATTTCAGCTGTCTGTCAATTAAAGAATCAGACCCCCGCCCAAGAGGTCGAGGTGGCGGTTCCCTCAGTCCATGACCATATGCGCCGTTGTCATCGCACCTTGAGGAGGGCCCTTCTCCGTGCCTCTGCCAGGACCCAGTCCCAAGCCTCAGCTCCAGTCTACACTCCAGGCCAAAAGGTATGGCTCTCGTCAAGGGACTTGCCTTTGAAGGAGGCTTCCAAGAAACATTCTCCTCGATTCATTGGTCCCTTTTAGATTGATTGTGTCGTTAACCCCTCTGCTGTGCACCTGAAACTCCAAGCCTCTCTCAAGATCCACCTTGCCTTCCATGTATCCCTGATTAAACCTGTCTCCTCCTGCAGCAGCTCCTCCACCCCCTCAGCTCATCAATGACCATCCTGCCTATACCGTTCGGTGGCTTCTGAACGTGCGCCGTCGGGGTCGTAGCTGGCAGTACCTGGTGGACTGGGAAGGATATGAGTCTGAGGAGCACTGCTGGGTGCCCCGCCGTCACATTCTGAACCCCTCCCATCTACGTGATTTCTACACCTCACACCTAGATAAACACGGTCGGGTGCCAGGCTTCTCTATGTCTCCCTCTCTGTCTGTCTCTCTGTCTGTGTCTCTGTCTTTGTCTCTGTGTCTCTCTGTGTGTGTGTGTGTGTGTGTGTGTGTGTGTGTGTGTGTGTGTGTGTGTGTGTGGAGGGGGGGGGGGGGGGGGGTGGAGACAGGTGCGCCTCTTTCTCCAGCCCCCGCACCTGTTTTCCTGCAACCCACCCAAGCTTCCCCTGGCCTGCACTCCATCTTCCCCCTGTGTTACAATAAATACCATGGTTACATAATCCCAGTCTCCTTGTCTGAGTCTGCTCTTGGGTTTCCCCAAGAAACTCTGCGTAACAGGTCTTCCTCTGTCAGAACTGGTTGCTTTGGGGTTTTCTGTCGTCGATGTTTCTGTGGGAAAAGTTTTTTAAGGGATGGGGTTCGCAAGCCCTACAGCATTTCTGGTTTTCTGAGATTTTGTTTGTAGTTGATCTGTTAGCACTTTATGCGGCCTGATAAAAGAGGACTATTAAATTGGGGTCTGATTCTGCACTGAATTGCAGCAACTACTTTTTATTGAGTACCTACATGTCACAACAGCAACCCTAACAAAAGCATTGACTTGCCAGAGTCCCGCTTTCAAGGAGCGGGACTCTAACTCAGAAGCTTATAAGAAATCCAGCTATGCCCTCCAATGAAACATCAAACAGGCAAAGCGTCAATACAGGACTTAGATCCAATCGTACTACACCGGCTCCGACGCTTGTCGGCTGTGGCAGGGCTTGCAAACTATTCCAGACTACAAAAGGAGGGACAGTCAAGAGCTGCCCAGTGACATGAGCCTACCAGATGAGCTAAATACCTTCTATGCTCGCTTCGAGGCAAGTAACGCTGAAACATGCATGAGAGCATCAGATGTTCCGGACGACTGTGTGATCACAGTCTCTGCAGCCGATGTGAGTAAGACCTTCAGAAAGGCAGCAGGGCGAGATGGATTACCAGGACATGTACTCCAAGCATGTGCTGACCAACTGGCAAGTGTCTTCACTGACACTTTCAACCTCTCCCTCTCTGAATCTGTAATACCAACATGTTTCAAGCAGACTACCATAGTCCCTGTGCCCAAGAACACTAAGGTAACCTGCCTAAACGACTACCGACCCGTAGCACTCACATCTGTAGCCATGAAATGCTTTGAAAAGCTGGTCATGGCTCACATCAACACCATTATCCCAGAATACTCCCTATTCACTCAGGACTGTACAGCAAGGCACGACTCCAACACCATCATTAATTTTGCTGATGACACAACAGTGGTAGGCCTGATCACTGACAATGATGAGACAGTCTATAGGGAGGAGGAGACCTGACCGTGTGGTGCAAGGACAACAACCTTGCCCTCAACGTGATCAAGACATGATTGTGGACTACAGATTAAGGAGGACCGAGCACGCCCCCATTCTCATCGATGGGGCTGTAGTGGAGCAGGTTGAGCTCCTTGGCTTCCACATCACCAACAAACTAACATGGTCCAAGCACCCCAAGACAGTCATGAAGAGGGCACAACAAAACCTATTCCACGTCAGGAGACTGAAAAGATGTGGCATGGGTCCTCAGATCCTCAAAAGGTTCTACAGTTGCAACATCGAGAGCACTGGTTGCATCACTGCATGGTATGGCAACTGCTCAACCTCCGACCACAAGGCACCACAGGGGGTAATGCGTACGGCCCAGTACATCACCGGGCCAAGCTTCCTGCCATCCAGAACCTCTACACCAGGCAGTGTCAGAGGAAGGCAATGAAAATTGTCAAAAACTCCAGCCACCCTAGTCAGAGATTGTGTTCTTTCTGTGTTCTTGTGTTCTTTCTGGCAAGCGGTACTGGAGCGCCAAGTCTAGGTCCAAAAGGCTCCAAATAGCTTCTACCCCCAAGCCATAAGACTCCTGAACATCTAATCAAATGGCTACACCTACTATTTGCATTGCCCCCCTTTATCTACCAAACCAGTAAGTAGTCTTAAGACATCTCCAACTGTGGCCTTTCCCTACCAAACCTGTCACAACTGGTACCCGGAACACTAGCATTGACTTGTCTAGTAAGTGCTACTTGTTGGGGTAGTTTGACGTGACTTATGAGACATAAAATCACCTGATAGTCAGTATTATCCTGTTTTTGACAAATGAAAGATAACTTCAAACAGAAGCGTTATTTGAATACATAGCTAATAAGTGCTAAGTGAATGTGGCTGTTAATGGCCATTCGGAAGATGTTTTTTTGCTGGAAGAATAAGTGCTTCTCTTTGGGGTAACCATAACTGTGTTTTGCCACTAGGCTCTGCTCTTGAACATGCTGATTTCTACTTCAACTTTTGCACCTTTTTTTTATCACGCTACAGAAAGTGCTATTAAGTTGGAGTATGATTCTGCATTGAATTACAGAAACCACTTTTTAATGAGTCTACATGTACCTACATGCCACAACAGCAACCCTAACAAAAGCATTGACTGGTTTTATCTGCAGTAAGTGCTTTTTGTTGGGTTATCTGTTAATGACCACTCGACAACAAGCATTCTGTGGTGCTTTCCTGAACATGTTTTTTCTCCTAGCTTCACATTACAGTTACCTTAAATGGAAGCATACATTTCTTGCTGGAGGAATAAGTGCTTCTCTTTGGGGTAGCCATAACTGTGTTTTGCCACGAGGCTCTGCTCTTGAGTACCGAGAAAGACTACATAAACTGCTTTCATGTGTTAAGTTCTTTGTTATTAACTAATCACACACTACTTTTTCATATCAACAATCAGCTGACAATGTGGAAGACGACTCATCAAGCTCAAGCACCTCAGTGGTAAGCTGCCTGATCACATTAGCATGAAGAACAATACTTGTTTCACAATAGGTGTGGAAGAGGCTGAGATGTGAATGGCACAGCTATCAGTTGGTGGTTCTGAATATTTAAAATGAGCACATTCCAGGTTAGAAAATCACTTCAGTCTGACTCCTTGGAGGACAACCAACTAAGTGAATGGGCTCCAGTAAAGATAGGCATCATGGAGTAAGCAGTAAGCCATCTTTACCAGAGCTCTTCGACAGTGGCCTTTTCCCTACCAAACCTGTCACACTTGGTACCCGAACACTAGCATTGACTTGTCTAGTAAGTGCTACTTGTTGGGGTAGTTTGACGTGACTAATGCGACATAAAATCACCTGATAGTCAGTATTATCCTGTTTTTGACAAATGAATATAACTTCAAACAGAAGCTTTATTTGAATCCATAGCTAATAAGTGCTTCTCTTTGGAGTAGTCTTAACTGTGTTACTTATAGGTCATAGCTCTCTGCTTTCCAGAACATGCTGAATTCTACTTCAACTTGAGCACCTTAATTTTATCAGGCCACAGAAAGTGCTATTAAGTTGGGGTCTGATTTTGCATTGAATTACAGCAACCACTTTTTAATGAGACTCTACATGCCACAACAGAAACCCTAACAAAATAATTGACTGGTTTTGTCTGCAGTAAGAGCTTTTTGTTGGAGTAGCTCTTGAGCAATTTGCTCAAAATTGCTCCAGAAAAAAAAGGAAGATCAAGAAGATTAACGAAATCATAAAGATGTCGATGAAGAAATTCTGTTTTGAATTAGAAATGTAACACTTTAGAGTACTTAAGCATCGAATACATTGCAGGTTGAGGGATTTTCACAACAGTAGCCGGGTTATAGAAAGTATATTGTCCTGCTAATAGTAGTCATTTGCATGATGAGCTACATTCTCTATTGTAACCATGTCATACATACAATTTGTATCTACCTTTCCAATTACTTTTAGAGTTTGGGAATTACAAACGTGAGCTTTCGTTTTAGTGACATTGTTTTAGTTTGAACGTGCAGACTTTTTTTCCTTTAAATGTATTGTTTTATGTAGGACGCTACATGTTTGACCAGTTGCAATTGTAAGTAGGCCTAACAATAAAAATCCTACTTATCTTAGGCAGTTAAAGCCTCAGAGCCTACCTCAGCCAGTTAAGTTATTTCATATAGGTCTAGGCTCCGAAGAAATAGACTCCAATTAAGCCCTCTTGTTTTTTGTCAAGTCAAATTCAAAATTCAAAAGGCACTCGCACATCTGAGTTTTCTTTTTTGCAAGGTGCATGGCAAAGGCCGGATAAGATTAGGAGAAAGAAGTAGGAACCCATACACTGCTCTTGATAGTATCACTGATCTTTAATAAGCTTTATGTATCGGCCTCACGGCCTTCGTCAGAGCTTTTGTGAGTAAAGAAAAAAAAATGCACCCTTATGTAGACCTGGCCCCACCCACATCCGTTCCACACATCGAGGGGGGTTGGAGGCAAAGGAAAAACAAATAAGTGCTACTAAAAATAAATATAACAATATGCATTTCATAAATATTCAAATAAAGTGTATAAATAAGATGTATTAAACACGTCTGTAAAACCACAATGAAGACATCGGCCTACCAAGCAAGTTTTCATAAATCATTGGGTAAAGTGTAAGAAAAACGTCAGAGTAATCTGAAATAGGGGCATAATTCATGTTCAGATTTACAAGCTAACATACATAGGCATTTCATCATTAAGACCTTCAGGAAATAATGTCTGGAGGGTGAAAATCCAAAAACATTCTGGCTGATTTTCTTTTGTGGCTGGTAGTTGGCACGGACCAATTTTCACATATATAAAACATGCCAGTGTTTCTTGACCGCATCTCCCACCTTTCGCGAGTTCAAAGTATATGCAGTTGTGAACATTACAGTGTTCTTTAGCGGGTGTTTTTTGTAGCAATTCATCTCGTGCTTTCCCAAATGCCAAATTAAGAGCTTCATCATCCACACATTGTGGAGAATAGCCTCTTCTTGGAGACCTATTGGGCATCTCCGTTGCTTTTTCTAGATAGTCCTGAAAAGGATTTATTGCAAATTGGAGGGGGTTCACACCTTAGCTCAAGTTGGGGAGAGGAGGGGTTCACATCTAGCTCGGCAATAAGACAATTATTTTTTAAAGGTTGAATAGTGTATTGCTCAGCTAATAGCCCATCCTGCTATGCTTGTGAAAAAAACAAATAATAATACTTGTTTCCCTTTCCATGTTAAAGATTCCAATTGACGAAGTGTTTTTAGTCACAATTGGTCCCAATCACAATTAATATACTTCGTCACAGTCGATAGCGTGCTGGACTTCGGGCTAGAATGTTGAGGGTTCGAAACCTGCTCCCTGCTTGCTATAATGAATGAGTTCAATACACCTGGTAGTGGATATGGCTGGGGAAAAACTTACTAAATAGGGATTTTCGTAAATTAACTTTATGACAAAAAAAATATGCACAATCAATGTTCTCTACATTAACTAACATATTCCTCTCAATTGTAAATGTTTTGCTTGACTCGTTATGACGTTGTACCTACATACATTCGCTTCCCAATAATGATTTGTCAGACATCTAAGCTGAAGTCACCAGGGACGGGTGACCCCGCGTCAAATTCGTCATTGGAACCACTCAATATGATTGATCATATCAAAACCATGGGACCCAAATGCATAATGAGCGCTATAACTCCCCCCTGTGGTGGACTGGAGCAATGAAGCAGCGGCGCTGGGTACCTCTTAGTCCAGAGGTGTAAGCTCGCAACTTTTAAACCACTGTAAATAGTTTGCTGGAAGAAAAAGTGCTTCTCTTATGGGGTAGCCATAACTGTGTTTTGCCACAGGGCTCTGCTCTTGAGTACCAAGAAAGACTACATAAACTGCTTGCATGTGTTACGTTCTTTATTTAAAACTAATCACACACTACTTTTTCATATCAACAATCAGCTGACAATGTGGAAGACGACTCATCAAGCTCAAGCACCTCAGTGGTAAGCTGCCTGATCACATTAGCATGAAGAACAATACTTGTTTCACAATAGGTGTGGAAGGGGCTGGGCTGCGAACAGCACAGCTATCAGTTGGTGGCCCTGAATATTTAAAATGAGCACATCCCAGGTTAGAAAATCACTTCAGTCTGACTCCTTGGAGGACAACCAACTAAGTGAATGGGCTCCAGTAAAGATGGGCATCATGGAGTACGCAGTAAGTCATCTTTACCAGAGCTGTACGACTGTGGCCTTTTCTCTACCAAACCTGTAAGTAGTCTTTACCAGAGAACTCCAACTGTGGCCTTTTCCCTACCAAACCTGTCACAATTGGTACCCGAACACTAGCATTGACTTGTCTATATAATACAGTAAGTGCTACTTGTTGGGGTAGTTTGACGTGACTTATGCGACATAATATCACCTCATAGTCAGTATTATCCTGTTTTTGACAAATGAAATATAACTTCAAACAGAAGCTTTATTTGAATCCATAGCTAATAAGTGCTTCTCTTTGGGGTCGTCTTAACTGTGTTACTTACAGGTCATTTCCATAGCTCTCCAATTTCCAGAACATGCTGAATTCTACTTCAACTTCAGCACCTTTCTTTTATCAGGCACAGGAAGTGATGTTATGTTAGTGTCTAATTCTACATTGAACTCCAGCAACCACTTTTTAATGAGACTCAATATGTACCTACATGCCACAACAGCAACCCTATCAAATGCATTGACTGGTTTTGTCTTCAGTAAGTGCTTTTTGTTGGGGTATCTGTTAATGGCCGTTTGACAACAAGCATTGTGTGGTGCTTGTCGGAACAATGTTTTTTCTCCTAGCTTCACATTAAAGTTACCTTAAATGGAAGCATATATTTTTTGCTGGAAGAATAAGTGCTTCTCTTTAGGGTAGCCATAACTGTGTTTTGCCACTAGGCTCTGCTCCTGAACATGCTGATTTCTACTTCAACTTGGGCACCATTACTGTATAAGGCACAGGAAGTGCTTTTAAGTTAGGGTCTGATTGAGCATTGAAGTAAAGCAGCTACTTTTTAATGAGACTCTACATGTACCTACCTACATGCCACAACAGCAACCCAAACAAAAGCATTGACTGGTTTTATCTGCAGTAAGTGCTTTTTGTTGGGTTATCTGTTAATGGCCATTCGACAACAAGAATTCTGTGGTGCTTTCCTGAACATAGTTTTCCTCCAAGCTTCACATTAAAGTTACCTTAAATGGAAGCATACATTGTTTGCTGGAAGAATAAGTGCTTCTCTTTGGGGTAGCCATAACTGTGTTTTGCCACAGGGCTCTTCTCTTGAGTACCAAGAAAGACTACATAAACTGCTTTCATGTGTTACGTTCTTTATTTAAAACTAATCACACACTTACTTTTTCATATCAACAATCAGCTGACAATGTGGAAGACGACTCATCAAGCTCAAGCACCTCAGTGGTAAGCTGCCTGATCACATTAGCATGAAGAACAATACTTGTTTCACAATAGGTGTGGAAGGGGCTGGGCTGCGAACAGCACAGCTATCAGATGGTGGCCCTGAATATTTAAAATGAGCACATCCCAGGTTAGGAAATCACTTCAGTCTGACACCTTAGAGGACAACCAACTAAATGAATGGGCTCCAGTAAAGATGGGCATCATGGAGTAAGCAATAAGTCGTATTTACCAGAGCTCTACGACTGTGGCCATTTCTCTACCAAACCAGTAAGTAGTCTTTACCAGAGAACTCCAACTGTGGCCTTTTCTTTACCAAACCTGTCACAATTGGTACCCGAACACTAGCATTGACTTGTCTATATAATACAGTAAGTGCTACTTGTTGGGGTAGTTTGAAGTGAGTTATGCGACATAAAATCACCTCAAAGTCAGTATTATCCTGTTTTTGACAAATGAATATAACTTCAAACAGAAGCTTTATTTGAATCCATAAATAATAAGTGCTTCTCTTTGGGGTCGTCTTAACTGTGTTACTTACAGGTAATTTCCATAGCTCTCCAATTTCCAGAACATGCTGAATTCTACTTCAACTTCAGCACCTTTCTTTTATCAGGCCTCAGAAAGTGCTATTAAGTTGGGGTATGATTCTGCATTGAATTACAGCAACTATTCGACAACAAGCATTCTGTGGTGCATTTCGGAAACATGTTTTTTCTCCTAGCTTCACATTAAAGTTACCTTAAATGGAAGCATACATTTTTGGCTTTGAAGAATAAGTGCTTCTCTTTAGGGTAGCCATAACTGTGTTTTGCCACTAGGATCTGCTCTTGAACATGCTGATTTCTACTTCAACTTGAGCACCTTTACTGTATAAGGCACAGGAAGTGCTTTTAAGTTAGGGTCTGATTAAGCATTGAATTACAGCAGCTACTTTTTAATGAGTCTACATGTACCCACACGTCACAACAGCAACCCAAACAAAATCATTGACTGGTTTTGCCTGCAGTAAGTGCTTTTTGTTTGGGAAGCTGTTAATGACCACTCGACAACAAGCATTCTGTGGTGCATTTCGGGAACATGGCTTTTCTCCTAGCTTCACATTAAAGTTACCTTAAATTGAAGCATATATTTTTGGCTGGAAGAATAAGTGCTTCTCTTTAGGGTAGCCATAACTGTGTTTTGCCACTAGGCTCTGCTCCTGAACATGCTGAATTCAACTTCAACTTGAGCACCTTTATTTTACCAGGCACAGGAAGTGATGTTATGTTAGTGTCTAATTCTGCATTGAATTACAGAAACCACTTTTTAATTAGACTCTACATGTAAAAGCCAGAACAGCAACCCAAACAAAAGCATTGACTGGTTTTATCTGCAGTAAGTGCTTTTTGTTGGGGTATCTGTTAATGGCGATTCGACAACAAGCATTCTGTGGTGCTTTCCTGAACATGGTTTTTCTCCTAGCTTCACATTACAGTTACCTTAAATGGAAGCATACATTTCTTGCTGGAAGAATAAGTGCTTCTCTTTGGGGTAGCCATAACTGTGTTTTGCCACTAGGCTCTGCTCTTGAATACCAAGAAAGACTAAATAAACTGCTTTCATGTGTTACGTGCATTTTTCTTGCTGGAAGAATAAGTGCTTCTCTTTGGGGTAGCCATAACTGTGTTTTGCCACTAGGCTCTGCTCTTGAATACCAAGAAAGACTAAATAAACTGCTTTCATGTGTTACGTGCTTTATTTCTCCCTAATCACACACTGCATTTTCATTCAGCATTAATAATTTCTCTATTGAATTACAGCAACTACTTTTTTATGTGTACCTGCATGTCACAAGAGCAACCCTAACAAAAGTATTGACCAGTATTGTTTGCAGGAAGTGCTTTTTCTTGGGGTAGCTGTTAATGTCCACCAGACGACAACTATTCTTTTGTTGCTTTTCTCCTTGGAGGACTACCAACTAAATGAATGGGCTCCAGTAAAGATGGGCATCGTGGAGAAAGCAATAAGTCGTATTTACCAGAGCTCTACGACTGTGGCCTTTTCTCGACCAAACCAGTAAGTAGCCTTTACCAGAGAACTCCAACTGTGGCCTTTTCTTTACCAAACCTGTCACAATGGTACCCGAACACTAGCATTGACTTGTCTATATAATACAGTAAGTGCTACTTGTTGGGGTAGTTTGAAGTGACTTATGTGACATAAAATCACCTGATTGTCAGAATTATCCTTTTTATATTTTTCCATTTGAAAGATTACTTCAAACAGAAGCTTCATTTGAATCCATAGCTAATAAGTGCTTCTGTTTGGGTAGCCATAACTGTGTTTTGCCACTAGGCTCTGCTCTTGAACATACTGAATTCTACTTCAACTTGATTTTATCAGGCACAGGAAGTGCTATTAAGTTAGGGTCTAATACTGCATTGAATTACAGGAGCTACATTTTGATCAGACTCTACATGTACCTACACTCCACAACAGCAACCTTAACAAAATCATTGACTGGTTTTATCTGCAGTAAGTGCTTTTTGTTGGGTTATCTGTTAATGGCGATTCGACAACAAGCATTCTGTGGTGCATTTCGGGAACATGGCTTTTCTCCTAGCTTCACATTAAAGTTACCTTAAATTGAAGCATACATTTTTGGCTGGAAGAATAAGTGCTTCTCTTTAGGGTAGCCATAACTGTGTTTTGCCACTAGGCTCTGCTCCTGAACATGCTGAATTCTACTTCAACTTCAGCACCTTTATTTTATCAGGCACAGGAAGTGATGTTATGTTAGTGTCTAATTCTGCATTGAATTACAGAAACCACTTTTTAATGAGACTCTTCATGTACCTACCTACATGCCACAACAGCAACCCAAAAAAAAGCATTGACTGGTTTTATCTGCAGTAAGTGCTTTTTGTTGGGGTATCTGTTAATGGCGATTCGACAACAAGCATTCTGTGGTGCTTTCCTGAACATGTTTTTTCTCCTAGCTTCACATTACAGTTACCTTAAATGGAAGCATACATTTCTTGCTGGAAGAATAAGTGCTTCTCTTTGGGGTAGCCATAACTGTGTTTTGCCACTAGGCTCTGCTCTTGAATACCAAGAAAGACTAAAAAAACTGCTTTCATGTGTTACGTGCATTATTTCTCCCTAATCACACACTGCATTTTCATTCAGCATTAATAATTTCTCTATTGAATTACAGCAACTACTTTTTTTATGTGTACCTGCATGTCACAATAGCAAACCTAACAAAAGTATTGACCAGTATTGTTTGCAGGAAGTGCTTTTTCTTGGGGTAGCTGTTAATGTCCACCCGACGACAACTATTCTTTTGTTGCTTTTCTCCTTGGAGGACTACCAACTAAATGAACGGGCTCCAGTAAAGATGGGCATCGTGGAGAAAGCAATAAGTCGTATTTACCAGAGCTCTACGACTGTGGCCCTTTCCCTACCAAACCAGTAAGTAGCCTTTACCAGAGAACTCCAACTGTGGCCTTTTCTTTACCAAACCTGTCACAATTGGTACCCGAACACTAGCATTGACTTGTCTATATAATACAGTAAGTGCTACTTGTTGGGGTAGTTTGAAGTGACTTATGCGACATAAAATCACCTGATTGTCAGAATGATCCTTTTTTTATTTTTACATTTGAAAGATTACTTCAAACAGAAGCTTTCTTTGAATCCATAGCTAATAAGTGCTTCTGTTTGGGTAGCCATAACTGTGTTTTGCCACTAGGCTCTGCTCTTGAACATACTGAATTCTACTTCAACTTGAGCACCTTTATTTTATCAGGCACAGGAAGTGCTTTTAAGTTAGGGTCTGATTGAGCATTGAATTACAGCAGCTACTTTTTAATGAGTCTACATGTACCCACACGTCACAACAGCAACCCTAACAAAAGCATTGACTGGTTTTATCTGCAGTAAGTGCTTTTTGTTGGGTTATCTGTTAATGGCGATTCAACAACAAGCATTCTGTGGTGCATTTCGGGAATATGGCATTTCTCCTAGCGTCACATTAAAGTTACCTTAAATGGAAGCATACATTTTTGGCTGGAAGAATAAGTGCTTCTCTTTAGGGTAGCCATAACTGTGTTTTGCCACTAGGCTCTGCTCTTGAACATGCTGAATTCTACTTCAACTTGAGCACCTTTCTTTTATCACACAACAGAAAGTGCTATTAAGTTGGAGTATGATTCTGCATTGAATTACAGAAACCACTTATTAATGAGTCTACATGTACCCACACGTCACAACAGCAACCCTAACAAAAGCATTGACTGGTTTTGCCTGCAGTAAGTGCTTTTTGTTTGGGAAGCTGTTAATGACCACTCGACAACAAGCATTCTGTGGTGCATTTCTGAACATGGTTAATCTCCTAGCTTCACATTAAAGTTACCTTAAATGGATGCATACATTTTTGGCTGGAAGAATAAGTGCTTCTCTTTAGGGTAGCCATAACTGTGTTTTGCCACTAGGCTCTGCTCCTGAACATGCTGAATTCAACTTCAACTTGAGCACCTTTATCTTATCAGGCACAGGAAGTACTTTTAAGTTGGAGTATGATTCTGCATTGAATTACAGAAACCACTTTTTAATGAGACTCTTCATGTACCTACCTACATGCCACAATAGCAACCCAAACAAAAGCATTGACTGGTTTTATCTGCAGGAAGTTATTTTTCTTGGTGTATCTGTTAATGGCCAACCAACGACAACTATTTTTTTGTTGCTTTTCTCCTTGGAGGACAACCAACTAAATGAATGGGCTCCAGTAAAGATGGGCATCGTGGAGAAAGCAATACGTCGTATTTACCAGAGAACTCCAACTGGGGCCTTTTCCCTACCAAACCTGTCTCAATTGGTACCCGAACACTAGCATTGACTTGTCTAGTAAGTGCTACTTGTTGGGGTCGTTTGAAGTGACTTATGCGACATAAAATCACCTGATAGTCAGTATTATCCTGTTTTTGACAAATTAATATAACTTCAAACAGAAGCTTTATTTGAATCCATAACTAATAAGTGCTTCTCTTTGGGGTCGTCTTAACTGTGTTACTTACAGGTAATTTCCATAGCTCTCCAATTTCCAGAACATGCTGAATTCTACTTCAACTTCAGCACCTTTCTTTTATCAGGCCTCAGAAAGTGCTATTAAGTTGGTATGATTCTGCATTGAATTACAGCAGCTATTCGACAACAGGCATTCTGTGGTGCATTTCAGGAACATGTTTTTTCTCCTAGCTTCACATAAAAGTTACCTTAAATGGAAGCATACATTTTTGGCTGGAAGAATAAGTGCTTCTCTTTAGGGTAGCCATAACTGTGTTTTGCCACTAGGCTCTGCTCTTGAACATGCTGAATTCTACTTCAACTTGAGCACCTTTCTTTTATCACACAACAGAAAGTGCTATTAAGTTGGAGTATGATTCTGCATTGAATTACAGAAACCACTTATTAATGAGTCTACATGTAAAAGTCACAACAGCAACCCAAACAAAAGCATTGACTGGTTTTATCTGCAGTAAGTGCTTTTTGTTTGGGAAGCTGTTAATGACCACTCGACAACAAGCATTCTGTGGTGCATTTTGGGAACGTGGCTTTTCTCCTAGCTTCACATTAAAGTTACCTTATATTGAAGCATATATTTTTGGCTGGAAGAATAAGTGCTTCTCTTTAGGGTAGCCATAACTGTGTTTTGCCACTAGGCTCTGCTCCTGAACATGCTGAATTCAACTTCAACTTGAGCACCTTTATTTTATCAGGCACAGGAAGTGATGTTATGTTAGTGTCTAATTCTGCATTGAATTACAGAAACCACTTTTTAATGAGACTCTACATGTAAAAGCCAGAACAGCAACCCAAACAAAAGCATTGACTGGTTTTATCTGCAGTAAGTGCTTTTTGTTGGGGTATCTGTTAATGGCGATTTGACATCAAGCATTCTGTGGTGCTTCCCTGAATATGGTTTTTCTCCTAGCTTCACATTGAAGTTACCTTAAATTGAAGCATACATTTCTTGCTGGAAGAATAAGTGCTTCTCTTTGGGGTAGCCATAACTGTGTTTTGCCACTAGGCTCTGCTCTTGAATACCAAGAAAGACTAAATAAACTGCTTTCATGTGTTACGTGCTTTATTTCTCCCTAATCACACACTGCATTTTCATTCAGCATTAATAATTTCTCTATTGAATTACAGCAACTACTTTTTTATGTGTACCTGCATGTCACAAGAGCAACCCTAACAAAAGTATTGACCAGTATTGTTTGCAGGAAGTGCTTTTTCTTGGGGTAGCTGTTAATGTCCACCCGACGACAACTATTCTTTTGTTGCTTTTCTCCTTGGAGGACTACCAACTAAATGAATGGGCTCCAGTAAAGATGGGCATCGTGGAGAAAGCAATAAGTCGTATTTACCAGAGCTCTACGACTGTGGCCCTTTCCCTACCAAACCAGTAAGTAGCCTTTACCAGAGAACTCCAACTGTGGCCTTTTCTTTACCAAACCTGTCACAATTGGTACCCGAACACTAGCATTGACTTGTCTATATAATACAGTAAGTGCTACTTGTTGGGGTAGTTTGAAGTGACTTATGCGACATAAAATCACCTGATTGTCAGAATTATCCTTTTTATATTTTTACATTTGAAAGATTACTTCAAACAGAAGCTTTATTTGAATCCATAGCTAATAAGTGCTTCTGTTTGGGTAGCCATAACTGTGGTTTGCCACTAGGCTCTGCTCTTGAACATACTGAATTCTACTTCAACTTGAGCACCTTGATTTTATCAGGCACAGGAAGTGCTATTAAATTAGGGTTTAATACTGCATTGAATTACAGGAGCTACATTTTGATGAGACTCTACATGTACCCACACGTCACAACATCAACCCTAACAAAAGCATTGACTGGTTTTATCTGCAGTAAGTTATTTTTGTTTGGGTATCTATTAATGGCAATTTGACAACAAGCATTCTGTGGTGCATTCCCGAACATGGTTAATCTCCTAGCTTCACATTAAAGTTACCTTAAATGGATGCGTACATTTTTGGCTGGAAGAATAAGTGCTTCTCTTTAGGGTAGCCATAACTGTGTTTTGCCAATAGGCTCTGCTCCTGAACATGCTGAATTCAACTTGAGCACCTTTGTCTTATCAGGCACAGGAAGTGCTTTTAAGTTAGGGTCTGACTAAGCATTGAATTACAACAGCTACTTTTTAATGAGTATACATGTACCTACACGTCACAACAGCAACCCTAACAAAAGCATTGACTGGTTTTATCTGCAGTAAGTGCTTTTTGTTGGGTTATCTGTTAATGGCGATTCAACAACAAGCATTCTGTGGTGGTTTTCTGAACATGGTTTTTCTCCTAGCTTCACATAAAAGTTACCTTAAATGGAAGCATACATTTTTTGCTGGAAGAATAAGTGCTTCTCTTTAGGGTAGCCATAACTGTGTTTTGCCACTAGGATCTGCTCTTGAACATGCTGATTTCTACTTCAACCTTTGCACCTTTATTTTATCAGGCACAGGAAGTGATGTTAAGTTGGAGTATGATTCTGCATTGAATTACAGAAACCACTTTTTAATGAGACTCTTCATGTACCTACCTACATGCCACAACAGCAACCCAAACAAAAGCATTGACTGGCTTTTTTCTGCAGGAAGTTATTTTTCTTGGGGTATCTGTTAATGGCCACCCAACGACAACTATTTTTTTGTTGCTTTTCTCCTTGGAGGACAACCAACTAAATGAATGGGCTCCAGTAAAGATGGGCATCGTGGAGAAAGCAATAAGTCGTATTTACCAGAGAACTCCAACTGTGGCCTTTTCCCTACCAAACCTGTCTCAATTGGTACCCGAACACTAGCATTGACTTGTCTAGTAAGTGCTACTTGTTGGGGTCGTTTGACGTGACTTATGCGACATAAAATCACCTGATAGTCAGTATTATCCTGTTTTTGACAAATGAATATAACTTCAAACAGAAGCTTTATTTGAATCCATAGCTAATAAGTGCTTCTCTTTGGGGTCGTCTTAACTGTGTTACTTACAGGTCATTTCCATAGCTCTCCAATTTCCAGAACATGCTGAATTCTACTTCAACTTCAGCACCTTTATTTTATCAGGCACAGGAAGTGATGTTATGTTAGTGTCTAATTCTGCATTGAATTACAGAAACCACTTTTTAATGAGACTCTACATGTAAAAGCCACAACAGCAACCCAAACAAAAGCATTGACTGGTTTTATCTGCAGTAAGTGCTTTTTGTTGGGGTATCTGTTAATGGCGATTCGACAACAAGCATTCTGTGGTGCTTTCCTGAACATGGTTTTTCTCCTAGCTTCACATTACAGTTACCTTAAATTGAAGCATACATTTCTTGCTGGAAGAATAAGTGCTTCTCTTTGGGGTAGCCATAACTGTGTTTTGCCACTAGGCTCTGCTCTTGAATAGCAAGAAAGACTACATAAACTGTTTTCATGTGTTACGTGCTTTATTTCTCCCTAATCACACACTGCATTTTCATTCAGCATTAATAATTTCTCTATTGAATTACAGCAACTACTTTTTTATGTGTACCTGCATGTCACAAGAGCAACCCTAACAAAAGTATTGACCAGTATTGTTTGCAGGAAGTGCTTTTTCTTGGGGTAGCTGTTAATGTCCACCCGACGACAACTATTCTTTTGTTGCTTTTCTCCTTGGAGGACTACCAACTAAATGAACGGGCTCCAGTAAAGATGGGCATCGTGGAGAAAGCAATAAGTCGTATTTACCAGAGCTCTACGACTGTGGCCCTTTCCCTACCAAACCAGTAAGTAGCCTTTACCAGAGAACTCCAACTGTGGCCTTTTCTTTACCAAACCTGTCACAATTGGTACCCGAACACTAGCATTGACTTGTCTATATAATACAGTAAGTGCTACTTGTTGGGGTAGTTTGAAGTGACTTATGCGACATAAAATCACCTGATTGTCAGAATTATCCTTTTTTTATTTTTTACATTTGAAAGATTACTTCAAACAGAAGCTTTATTTGAATCCATAGCTAATAAGTGCTTCTGTTTGGGTAGCCATAACTGTGGTTTGCCACTAGGCTCTGCTCTTGAACATACTGAATTCTACTTCAACTTGAGCACTTTTATTTTATCAGGCACAGGAAGTGCTTTTAAGTTAGGGTCTGATTGAGCATTGAATTACAGCAGCTACTTTTTAATGAGTCTACATGTACCTACCTACACGTCACAACAGCAACCCTAACAAAAGCATTGACTGGTTTTATCTGCAGTAAGTGCTTTTTGTTGGGTTATCTGTTAATGGCGATTCAACAACAAGCATTCTGTGGTGCATTTCGGGAATATGGTTAATCTCCTAGCGTCACATTAAAGTTACCTTAAATGGAAGCATACATTTTTGGCTGGAAGAATAAGTGCTTCTCTTTAGGGTAGCCATAACTGTGTTTTGCCACTAGGCTCTGCTCTTGAACATGCTGAATTCTACTTCAACTTGAGCACCTTTATCTTGTCAGGCACAGGAAGTACTTTTAAGTTAGGGTCTGATTGAGCATTGAATTACAGCAGCTACTTTTTAATGAGTCTACATGTACCTACCTACACGTCACAACAGCAACCCTAACAAAAGCATTGACTGGTTTTATCTGCAGTAAGTGCTTTTTGTTGGGTTATCTGTTAATGGCAATTCAACAACAAGCATTCTGTGGTGGTTTTCTGAACATGGTTTTTCTCCTAGCTTCATATAAAAGTTACCTTAAATGGAAGCATACATTTTTTGCTGGAAGAATAAGTGCTTCTCTTTAGGGTAGCCATAACTGTGTTCTGCCACTAGGCTCTGCTCCTGAACATGCTGAATTCAACTTCAACTTGAGCACCTTTATTTTATCAGGCACAGGAAGTGATGTTATGTTAGTGTCTAATTCTGCATTGAATTACAGAAACCACTTTTTAATGAGACTCTACATGTAAAAGCCAAAACAGCAACCCAAACAAAAGCATTGACTGGTTTTATCTGCAGTAAGTGCTTTTTGTTGGGTTATCTGTTAATGGCAATTCAACAACAAGCATTCTGTGGTGGTTTTCTGAACATGGTTTTTCTCCTAGCTTCACATAAAAGTTACCTTAAATGGAAGCATACATTTCTTGCTGGAAGAATAAGTGCTTCTCTTTGGGGTAGCCATAACTGTGTTTTGCCACTAGGCTCTGCTCTTGAATACCAAGAAAGACTAAATAAACTGCTTTCATGTGTTACGTGCATTATTTCTCCCTAATCACACACTGCATTTTCATTCAGCATTAATAATTTCTGCCAATAGGCTCTGCTCCTGAACATGCTGAATTCAACTTCAACTTGAGCACCTTTATTTTATCAGGCACAGGAAGTACTTTTAAGTTAGGGTCTGATTGAGCATTTAATTACAGCAGCTACTTTTTAATGAGTCTACATGTACCTACACGTCACAACAGCAACCCTAACAAAAGCATTGACTGGTTTTATCTGCAGTAAGTGCTTTTTGTTGGGTTATCTGTTAATGGCAATTCAACAACAAGCATTCTGTGGTGGTTTTCTGAACATGGTTTTTCTCCTAGCTTCACATAAAAGTTACCTTAAATGGAAGCATACATTTTTTGCTGGAAGAATAAGTGCTTCTCTTTAGGGTAGCCATGACTGTGTTTTGCCACTAGGGTCTGCTCTTGAACATGCTGATTTCTACTTCAACCTTTGCACCTTTATTTTATCAGGCACAGGAAGTGATGTTAAGATTGAGTATGATTCTGCATTGAATTACAGAAACCACTTTTTAATGAGACTCTTCATGTACCTACCTACATGCCACAACAGCAACCCAAACAAAAGCATTGACTGGTTTTATCTGCAGGAAGTTATTTTTCTTGGGGTATCTGTTAATGGCCAACCAACGACAACTATTTTTTTGTTGCTTTTCTCCTTGGAGGACAACCAACTAAATGAATGGGCTCCAGTAAAGATGGGCATCGTGGAGAAAGCAATAAGTCGTATTTACCAGAGAACTCCAACTGTGGCCTTTTCCCTACCAAACCTGTCTCAACTGGTACCCGAACACTAGCATTGACTTGTCTAGTAAGTGCTACTTGTTGGGGTAGTTTGACGTGACTTATGCGACATAAAATCTAGGGTTAGGGTCTAAAACCTGATAGTCAGTATTATCCTGTTTTTGACAAATGAATATAACTTCAAACAGAAGCTTTATTTGAATCCATAAATAATAAGTGCTTCTCTTTGGGGTCGTCTTAACTGTGTTACTTACAGGTCATTTCCATAGCTCTCCAATTTCCAGAACATGCTGAATTCTACTTCAACTTCAGCACCTTTCTTTTATCAGGCCTCAGAAAGTGCTATTAAGTTGGGGTATGATTCTGCATTGAATTACAGCAACTATTCGACAACAAGCATTCTGTGGTGCATTTCAGGAACATGTTTTTTCTCTTAGCTTCACATAAAAGTTACCTTAAATGGAAGCATACATTTCTTGCTGGAAGAATAAGTGCTTCTCTTTGGGGTAGCCATAACTGTGTTTTGCCACTAGGCTCTGCTCTTGAATAGCAAGAAAGACTAAATAAACTGCTTTCATGTGTTACGTGCATTATTTCTCCCTAATCACACACTGCATTTTCATTCAGCATTAATAATTTCTCTATTGAATTACAGCAACTACTTTTTTATGTGTACCTGCATGTCACAAGAGCAACCCTAACAAAAGTATTGACCAGTATTGTTTGCAGGAAGTGCTTTTTCTTGGGGTAGCTGTTAATGTCCACCTGACGACAACTATTCTTTTGTTGCTTTTCTCCTTGGAGGACTACCAACTAAATGAATGGGCTCCAGTAAAGATGGGCATCGTGGAGAAAGCAATAAGTTGTATTTACCAGAGCTCTACGACTGTGGCCCTTTCCCTACCAAACCTGTCACAATTGGTACCCGAACACTAGCATTGACTTGTCTATATAATACAGTAAGTGCTACTTGTTGGGGTAGTTTGAAGTGACTTATGCGACATAAAATCACCTGATTGTCAGAATTATCCTTTTTATATTTTTCCATTTGAAAGATTACTTCAAACAGAATCTTCATTTGAATCCATAGCTAATAAGTGCTTCTGTTTGGGTAGCCATAACTGTGTTTTGCCACTAGGCTCTGCTCTTGAACATACTGAATTCTACTTCAACTTGATTTTATCAGGCACAGGAAGTGCTATTAAGTTAGGGTCTAATACTGCATTGAATTACAGGAGCTACATTTTGATCAGACTCTACATGTACCTACACGCCACGACAGCAACCTTAACAAAATCATTGACTGGTTTTATCTGCAGTAAGTGCTTTTTGTTTGGGTATTTGTTAATGGCGATTTGACAACAAGCATTCTGTGGTGCATTCCCGAACATGGCTTTTCTCCTAGCTTCACATTAAAGTTACCTTAAATGGAAGCATATATTTTTGTTGGAAGAATAAGTGCTTCTCTTTAGGGTAACCATAACTGTGTTTTGCCACTAGGCTCTGCTCTTGAACATGCTGATTTCTACATCAATTTGAGCACCTTTACTGTATAAGGTACATGAAGTGATGTTAAGTTAGGGTCTGACTGAGCATTGAATTACAGCAGCTACTTTTTAATGAGTCTACATGTACCTACACGCCGCAACAGCAACCCTAACAAAATCATTGACTTGTTTTATCTGCAGTAAGTGCTTTTTGTTTGGGGTATCTGTTAATGGCGATTCGACAACAAGCATTCTATGGTGCATTCCCGAACATGGTTTTCCTCCTAGCTTCACATTAAAGTTACCTTAAATGGAAGCATACATTTCTTGCTGGAAGAATAAGTGCTTCTCTTTGGGGTAGCCATAACTGTGTTTTGCCACTAGGCTCTGCTCTTGAATACCAAGAAAGACTAAATAAACTGCTTTCATGTGTTACGTGCTTTGTTTCTCCCTAATCACACACTGCATTTTCATTCAGCATGAATAGATTCTCTATTGAATTACAGGAGCAGCAGCTACAGCTGGGATAAATAAGATAAAACAATGCTGGCTGGCATTCAGACATTAAACTCAATTTGAAGGCCGTGCCATTTAAACTAGACGCAGCGACAGCAATCCCCACTTGGCTGTATAGCTACAGTAGAGATGACCCCTTTGCTCCCCACAAACAAAAAACTGTACAGGCCCAGTAATAAGATATTACCAGTTTTAGGGCCGTTTGTGATTAAACTGGAGAGGGAAGACAAAAGTGCCATCCAGCCCATCATTGTCATTGACTCTCTTGCCAGACCCTTGCTGGGCCTGCCAGCAATTGAAGTATTGCAACTCATTGAGAAAGTGAGCGAACTGGAAGTCACAGGGGAGGTTTTCAAAAATGCGTTCCCTAAAGTGTTTGCTGGCCTACGAAGGCTAGAAGGTGACTACAAAATCTGCTTGAAAGAGGACGCAGTCCTCTTAGATAACATGGTGGTGGTAAGTGCATAGAGGACACATGCCCTTACCACCCACCTCCATGTGCCTATCCCTTTATTGGCCAAAGTAAGGAAAGAGTTGGGGAGGATGGAGGAAATTGGGGCTATGTCTTAAACAGTCCCACTGACTGGTGTGCAGGGATGGTGGTGGTCCCAAAAGCCAATGGGGACATAAGGATCTGTGTGGACATGACTAACTTGAATGAGGCACTCTGCATAGAGAGACACATTTTACCATCAGGGGAGCAGTCGCTGGCTTAGTTGGATGGCTCACAAGTCTCAGGCTTCTGGCAGATACCCCTATCACCAGCGAGTAGGGCACTCGCAACGTTTGGCCGGTACTGTTTAAACGTTTCCAGTCCTGAGCATTTCCAAAGACGCATGTCCCAGCTGTTGGATCGGCTGAGTGGTGTCATAGTCCACGCGGACGACTCGCCCGGACAGAGCAGAACATGATGAAAGGCTCACAACAGTTCTGACCAGCCTATCAATGAAAAATGCACCTTTGCACAGAGATCTCATATTATTATGGTGACGTCCCGGTCTCGGTCTTGATACGTTCTCTTGACTCTGACTTGATTCGCTCCGGTGTTGATACGTTCTCTTGACTCTGACTCTATTCGCTCTGGTCTTGGGCTTCAATCTGTCTCGCTTTAGGTGGTCTCGAACACAACACTGTTCAATTGTACTCTTAGGGCTCTATTCAATCCGTATCGTGGAAGTTCAGCATTACAGGATGATTGAAATGTAAAGGCAGAATTTCCGCATTAGCAGAAACTGCATTGAAGGTAAACACTGCTTGTCAGCTCAATCATATATTTCCTTTCAATTTCTATTGTGCAATGTGTAACAATTCAGCGATACAGATTGAATGGAGAGCCATTCAGTCCTGATTGCTGCCAACATTTTTTAAATAACATTTAGACGGAACAATTTAATCCTGCTCTTTTGGTCACCTAAGGGTGATTGGTCTATTTTAAAATCATTCCATACAATTGAAATACAATATGTAATTTCCTTGTTTTCCTATGGCAACTTTACTATGGCAATGTAGCCTACCCTTACACATTTTATGAATGAAGAAATATATATTTTCCAAATTATGTAATCCCTTAATGATTTCATAAAAATGTCAATATATTATCAAAAGGGGGAAATAAAATATTCCTGAACTGTAGGGTACACATTTGACATTTTAAACAACATATTGATTGTGTTGTAGGCAATTTTTTTAAACAATAATCTTGTATTGTGTTTGGAAGTCGTTAACTTAAAGAAACAGATGCAAATTGATTTGTTTTATATTGATATTCAATATGTCTATCACATGTTGCTGCAATCCATTTCACTTGTATTTACAATGTGGTGATTAATAAAAGTTGGTCTTCATTTTCGCAGGAGATTAGCCTCAGTGTAGGCATCATTTTGGGTAATTGTCTGCAATTCAACGCGTTTTGACATAGGCTACATTTTCAGTCGAGTCATATTTCAGTTGTAATATGTCATTCTTCCATATTTATCTTTTTCCGTTTTGGATTTTGTTGCTGCTGATAGGATATATTCATTGGGGCAGGAGTAGTGAACAAAGACAATTATAATTTCTGCTGTCTAGTATCAAGCCGGTTTGATACGGTATATCAGATCAGTTTAATTTATTCCAGTGTTCTTTATGTTGCAACAACGGTTATTTTAACTCGGAGCTCTGTGTAATCTTCCATTAGTAGTGTGTTAAGGAAACTAGTGTTAACACAGTGTTAAGTGCGAAGTTCAACTTCTTCATTGCAATGCAAAGCTAGATTCCTCTGTCAGAAAAGTGAGCTGAACAGAAGACAGGAAAAGAGGGGGTGGGGGAGGAGGAGTTGGAGGAGTATGAGTTTCAATTTTCCGCCTCTCTCCTCCCTTTTGATCAGCTTCTCTTCGATCACCGCTTGGTTTCAGTTCAGTTTCCATGTCAGGTCTGTATCTCCAGAACAGATTTGATTTATCGAAGCAGATCTAACACCCCACCCACCTCCCTACTCTTCATTCTCTTACACTCTATTCACCTCCCTACTCTTCCTTCTCTTACACTCTACCCACCTCCCTACTCTTCCTTCTCTTACACTCTATCCACCTCCCTACTCTTCCTTCTCTTACACTCTACCCACCTCCCTACTCTTCCTTCTCTTACACTCTACCCACCTCCCTACTCTTCCTTCTCTTACACTCTACCCACCTCCCTACTCTTCCGTCTCTTACACTCTACCCACCTCCCTACTCTTCCTTCTCTTACACTCTATCCACCTCCCTACTCTTCCTTCTCTTACACTCTACCCACCTCCCTACTCTTCCTTCTCTTACACTCTACCCACCTCCCTACTCTTCCTTCTCTTACACTCTACCCACCTCCCTACTCTTCCTTCTCTTACACTCTACCCACCTCCCTACTCTTCCTCCTCTTACACTCTACCCACCTCCCTACTCTTCCTTCTCTTACACTCCACCCACCTCCCTACTCTTCCTTCTCTTACACTCTATCCACCTCCCTACTCTTCCTCCTCTTACACTCTACCCACCTCCCTACTCTTCCTTCTCTTACACTCTATCCACCTCCCTACTCTTCCTCCTTTTACAGCTATCCTTATGGCTATTCCTCCCTCCACTGTCTTCCCAGAAGAGAGGAGGCTGTTATAGCAGCAAAAGTGGGACCAACTCCATATTAACGCACATGATTTTGGAACGAGGCACTTGTTTATGAATGCCACATTTTTGTGTGGGTTGTTATCTTCTTGGAGCTTCAGATGTTCCTCCTCAGAGAGACGGAGGATGATCTGGCTTTTTGGATTCTAGCCTCAACGCCCTCTTTAGATTTTCTTCCTCTGCCTCTTGCAGGACCTGGTATCTGTTAAAGAGGGTGATGCAAAACACCTTTTCCTTTAGGAGGTCCACGTTGTAATGCGTTCTTCTGTTCTTTGGTGCCCAGATCTTATTAAGTTTCAGCCTTAGCTTAGCCAAAACCAGGTAGTGGTAGTAGGCTGCATCCACTCTCCTTTGGACCTGCATGCTGGCCCAGAACAAAGCAGCATGTCTTGCCCTTCAATGTACACAGAGGGCTAATGTCAACAGTATTCATGTCAGTCTCTCTTGGCTCAAAGTAGAGGAGAGACTGACTGCATCAATTCTAGTTTTTTTGTGAAATATTATTGTGTTGAATTCCAAATTGTCTGTATAATCAACTTCCATATAGCTCTGACCGACATACTTACCCCACGAGACATGCCACCAGGGGCCTCTTCACAGTCCCCAAATCCAGAATGAATTCAATATAATGTACATTGTTATATGGAGCCATGATCACAAGGAACTCCCTTTCATCTCAAATTACTCAAGCAAACAGCAATATTAGCTTTAAAATACTAATAAAACAACACAATGCCTCTCCCCTAGCTGACCTATAACATATTTAAGGAATATGTATATGTAGTAATGTATGTATGTAAGTCTGTAATGTCTATGTTAATGTTTTGAAATGTATGTACATTTTGGTCTATTTCGTGTCTATTTAGTGTCTATTTAGTGTCTATTTCGTTGTGTCAGACACCAGGAAGACTAGCTTTCGCCATTGGCATCGGGCAAGGGGATCCCAAATAAAATCTTAATCTAAACGTCTTGCATTGATTTCCTAAACGTCTGCACTATACAAATGTGATCTATTTGATTCTCTGTCCTCTGGTCTGGGGAGATCCATGTTGCTTTGTGTATTCTCTTATGGGGAAACACTCCCTCCGTTGACAAGCTTGTTTGATGCGCATATGTTTGCAAACATCTCCCAATTCTCATTCATCTCGCCGAGTCCATGATTTCCTCAAAGCCACTGTTGTCTGCTCCTATCTTAGCATTGAAATCTACCATGAGTATTGTTACATCTCTCCTTCTGCTTGTCCAACGTGTTTTGTAGTCCATGGTAGTGTTGGGTTCTGAGAATATGAAATATACTTATTCATGTCACTGAGAGAGTGCTGAGGTTTAGAGGGTCTACACCAGAAGTGAATGGTTATAGGAGGAAGGAATATAGTGTGTGCAATTAAGCTTGGAATGTGTTGAGTGCAGGGAAGCGAAATCATGTGGCAGGCATTGCTAAGGGGAGAGAGCCATGGATTAGTGATGGAGGAGGGTTTGAGGTCAGGTCACCTTAAGGGAGAAATAAAAGTTTATGGCCCGTATCACTAGTGTCCTGCCTAGCAGTAAAGAACGATGTTTGTACAGATGTGTAGGAGGAGAATCAGCCGATGAGGAAGGGTTAAATATCAGTGCTTGTGTGAATGTCTTTGTCTGAATGCAGCTGTATTGATCCTCTGGGAAGAATAAACTTGGTTAAGCTTTCATAATGTCCGCTGAGTTTTTTTCTCTGAGAATTAGAACCTAACCGTAGAAAATATCCTTTGTCTCCCTGTCCTTATCTTTGCTTGGGGCGTAGCACTGTATGATTGAGGGCTCGTTCTGATTAGCTTCAGGTTTTTGCTGTTTCTCCAATGTGTTGTTAGTGGAGTTGTCACGACTTCTGCCGAAGTTGGTCACCACCGATCCATGTTTTATTTTTGTTTTGTTTTGTTTTATCCATACACAGCTGGTGTCCATTCTATTCATGAATGTTCCTTATTTAACCCTCTGGCTTCCATCGTCATTTTCCACCATAATTTGCAAATAAATTCATAAAAAATCCTACAATGTGATTTTCTGGATTTTTATTTCTCATTTTGTCTGTCACAGTAGAAGTGCACCTATGATGAAAATTACAGGCCTCTCTCATCTTTTTAAGTGGGAGAACTTGCACAATTGGTGGCTGACTAAATACTTTTTTGCCCCACTGTATATATTGTACTCTGTACGATCTACTGCATCTTGCCTATACCGTTCGGCCATCGCTAATTCATATATTTTTATGTACATATTCTTATTCATTCCTTTACACTTGTGTGTATAAGGTAGTTGTTGTGAAATACTAATACGATTTGATTTGATCTTCAAGAAACAGAAATGAGCAAAAAGTCAGTGGTGTATTTGACAAACATTTATTGAAAAAATATGGATTTCAGCAAAAGAAGAAAGGCAAGAACTACAGAGGACAAAGAATCCTAAAACACAGGACGAGATGTTAAAAACTGTCCATTGTGCCAAAAGATGGAATGCACTCACATGAGATTTGTGCCAAAAGATGGAATGCACTCACATGAGATTTGCCGTGATGTTGACAGAGTGGCATGGGAGGTTTATTTCTTAGACTGGGTTAAGATGTCAATTTTGGGACACATCCTCAGTAGTGTGCCTTCGAATCAGTGGGTGTTTCGGCCTTTAATCACTAAACACCCTCATCAAAGGTGGCCAGCTAAAGGGTGATCAAGGCTTAGCTTGTATCCCATGCCCAATTAAGATGTCCCACGGGACTATGCAAGGCAGGGTCGTCCTCTTCCCTGAGCCAGCCCTACAGCTGACCGCATACCTCATATGCCCTCCTCAAGTTGGAGGGATCTGAATTGGGTTCTCAGGTGGGGGTGGGGGGGTCATGAAGTTATAGCCCAGCAAGGGTCCTTCCGTTTGATCCAGATCCACTGGCTGCCTCTTTCAGCTGCTTGAGAAACTGCTCTGACGGTCTGCCGCAGAGCCTGTCCATGGATTCCAAGTTCTTTCACCAACCTGATGGTGGAAGAAGCCACGAATCCTCTGCATCCCACTTCAACTGGCCAGACTTTTGCATTCCAGCCACGCTGAGTTGCGTCTGCTGCCAACTCTGTGTAACGCAGTTTCTTACGCTCGTAGGCCTCTTCAACAGAGTTTTCCCACGGGACTGTGAGCTCTATGATGTACACAGCCTTTCGTGAAGGGGACCAGATGTCTGGCCTAAGGTTGGTAGAAGCAATCTCAGGTGGAAAAATGAGTTGCTGGCCAATATCGACAAGCATCTTCCAGTCCCGGGCCATGGCTAGGTGTCCAGTTTCTGGCTTCGTAGGAGGATGCTTGGGCCTTTTCTGTCCCTCCTGGATGAATGTTGTTGTTTTGACCTGATTGCTTGTTTTTGGAGGTAATGAATTGGTTGCACTCCTCTTGATCTTAAGTGCTGCAGCCAGGCTCTTGGGGACCTGATTGTGCCTCCAGGTGTAGCGACCTTGTGAGAGGCTGGTCTTGCAACCTGTCATTATATGCCTGAGAGTCGCTGGAGCTGGGCAGAGGGGGCAGGTCGGGTCCTCGCCATACCATTGATGTAGGTTTTTTGGTGATGGAAGCACATCATAAACATGATGAAGCTGATGTTGCTTGTCTCCATTTGCCAAAGCTCACTCCAGTTGATCTTTCTCCTCTCCAGGCCTTCCCACCGCGTCCATTGCCCTTGGTTAGCAAGAGAGACAGCCTTTGCACTTCTTGCAATCTCCTCCTGTCTGCGCACCTCCTCGACCACCAGCTTCCTGCGTTCAGATGTTGTTGCCTTGCTGCACTTGATCTTCATCCCGGAGGCTTTCATTGTACCATCTACACAGGCTCTTGACGGGTTGCTCAGACACCGTTGGTATCGGGTCATCTCCAATGCAGAACCTCACATCTTTAAGCTATCCCTTGACTATGGAGATGCTTCGAGATTTGCTTGGCTTGATTTTCATCCAGGCCCACTTGATGTTATCCTGCAGTTTTGCAAGTAGCCGCCTGGTGCATGCTGCAGTGGTGGTCAGTGTAGTCATGTCATCCATGTATGCTTGGATAGGTGGGAGACGGAGCCCTTCCTTAGTTCTCTCACTGCCGACCACCCATCTCGATGCCCTGATGATGACTTCCATGGCCATAGTGAAGGCCAGAGGTGAAATTGTACAGCCTGCCATTATGCCTACTTCCAAGCGCTGCCATGTTGTTGTGAAGTCAGGTGTTGTGAAACACAATTGCAGGTCTTGGAAATAGGCCTTTACCAGTGTAGTGATGGGTTCTGGTACGTGGAAAATGTTGAAGGATTCCCAGAGGAGTTCATGGGGAACTGAGCCAAAGGCATTGGCCAGGTCGAGGAAGATGACATAGAGGTCTCTCTTGTCTTTCTTAGCTGTTTTGATCTGGTGCCAAATCATACTAGTATGTTCCAGGCAACCAGAGAAACCAGGAATGCCTGCTTTCTGTACAGATGTATCAATGTACTTGTTCCTTTCCAGATAAGTGGACAGCCTCTGTGCTATTATACTGAAAAAGATCTTCCCTTCGATGTTGAGAAGGGAGATTGGTCGGAATTGACTGATGTCTGTTGCATCCTTCTCTTTCGGGATTAGCACACCACCAGCCCTTCGCCATGCCTTTGGTATTATTTCCTTCTGCCACACTATCCTCATGAGCCTCCAAAGAAAGCGTAGAACATCCGGGGCGTTCTTGTAGAGCTTGTATGGTACTCCATTAGGCCCAGGAGCCGAGGCCACTCTTGCTCTTCGGACAACGTTCTCTACTTCCTTCCATTTTGGAGGGTCAGTGTCCAGATTGAATTCTGGTGGTTGAATAGGTGGGATGTCATGTGGGATGATTATCTGCTCATGCCTTTTCATGTCCTGGTGGACCTTTTCCAGATGTTCTTCCAGTTCTGGCTTTGGAGTTTTTAGGATTCCGCACTTTTCCTTTGCGAAGAGGTCTTTGACAAACTTAAAGTTTTTTTTATAGAACTATGTTCTTGAGTGTTCCTTCTTCCTATGAAGTTTCCTTAAGTTTCCTTATACATCGGTGTTTCATTAAATATATATTTTTAAAGAATTAACCAATGTTGTCAGAGCTAGATTCCACCACGCCTGGTCTCTGCTCCACTCTGTTGGTGAAGTTCATCATAAACATCCTTCACCGTGGAGTTTAGTCCGCTCGAGATGGGTAAACGTTCAATGAGAACACACACACGCACGCACACACGCGCGCACACACACACACACACACAAACTGTCCATCGTTGACAATGATAACAAATGCTCCTCTTGTGATTGGGGTAGGGGTGGTTAGGATCAACACTTCTGGCCCTGATGCCACTTCATGTGGCTGTGGAGGCCGTTGCGGGAGCCGCATGATCTGCTGCTGGTGGGATACGTATGTTGGAATTCTGATAGCGTGATTCCAGCTCCGCGTTGGAGACTCTGGGTGCGTTTCGCACTTCTCTTCTATAGGATGGCACCTTCCAGGTGCTGAACCTCCCTGGCACAGGTGGACTGCCATGTGGACCTGTCGAGTACAAGGGTTTCCAGGCTTGAGGGATCAATGTTGCAGCGCTTCAGCGGGTCCATGCGGTGGCCTTTTAAAGTGCTTTTGTTTGACCTCCCGCAGAGCGTTTGGCTGCACTCAGTTGGCCGTAGAGAACTCGGCGTGGGAGAGAGTGTTCAGGCATTCGGATTACGTGGCCAAGCCAACAGAGGTGTCGTTTAGCCGTGCTTGCTTCGATACAGGTCGACAAAATCTCATTATGGGATAGTCTGTCCTCCCAGGTTATCCCAAAGATGCATTGGAGGCACCTGATGTCGAAGGCTTCCAAGATGTTGATGTGGCGCCTATACGGGGTCCAGGTCTTTGAGACATAAAGCAGGGTGGAGAAACAAACAGCATTGTATACTGCCACCTTGGTTTGGGTCTTGGGGTTTAGATTTTTTAAGACCCTGGCACGATGGCATCCAAAGGAAGCAGAGACTCTATTGACAGAGTGTGGACTTCGGGGAGAGAGAAGCACCTAGGGTGGTGAAATGGGGTACCACTTTGAGGGGAACACCACTGATGTTAAAGGTAGGGAGTGAGGGGGAAGGAGATGAGAGTTGTGCAATTATTTCTGTCTTTTGCCACTTCATGTGTTTTTATATTGCTGCTTCTTGCTGTTTATTATCTATGCATAGTCACTTTACCCCTACCTACATGTACAAATGACCTAATCTGTATCCCCACACATTGTTATTTTGTGTTACTTTGTGTTTTGTTTTTTACTTTAGTTTATTTTGTGAATTTTGGCTTTCTAGTCCATCACCTAAACCACTCAGCCACAACAACCTGATTGTTTTGTCTGTGAGAACTCTGTGTCCTGAGAAGCACACTGAAGTGACCTGAGCCTGAAAGAATGAAAAGAGGGTGGTGCACTGGCCTGGTAGTTGTGATCACATGGCCCTGGCCTAAAACCAACAATACAATGATAACACTTCTGTTTGCAGCAAGATTTCAACAGGGGGTATAGCTCAGTGGTAGAGCAATTGACTGCAGATCAATAGGTCCCTGGTTCAAATCCGGGTGCCCCCTCATTTTCTCTTAGATTTTCATATAAAAAATACAAGACAACAGTACACTGTAAAAGGGTTACCGTAAATTTGATCATGATTTACAGGCAGCCTGTGGCAAGTAAAGTTCTGTATTTAATATCTCAATACAGTTACTGTAATATAAATATGGTATCAAAGCAAGCACTGTCTAATGACACACAGTCCAATAGCGTAAAATTATACGGTAAAAAGGTCAATGCTACCGTAATCAGAACTAACTCAATTCATTGAGGGGAAGGGTTTGTAGTCACATATTTTACTTTAATTACAAGGGATTGGTTCAAGCAGGTTGTCTGCTCGGTAAAGTGTTTACACAGTACAGTGTATTAATAAATATGCAATGTTTTATATCGCTTGCACTTCTAGAGGCCTTAACAAAGGCTTCCAAATTGGCAGAGTGCTCAGGTACAGTTATTTGGTTGTAAAAATGTCAAATCAAATTCAGTTAAACTTAAATTATAAACAATAAATAATCAATTCAACTTAAGTTAATCAAATCAAAAGAAAAAACAAACAATTAACAAAAAATGTTACATTTACTGCTCAAACATGCCACTCCAATATGTCCACTACACATTTTAAATTGATGGGGCATTATAACCATAGGAGTTAATTGGTACAGCATTTTCACTCACAGGTACAAATGAATATGGCCTCCTACAAGGCACACCTCAAAATATGTTAATGAGCCCAAAACAACAATACCATGCAACCACTAGTGGTCCTCCAAAGATACGGTACTGTATTCTGTGGAGTGGAATTACAGTACCATTTGAAATACAGACATTTTTTCAGAATTCATCATCATTTACAGTATGCTGCAGTAAAACATTTCAGAGGTTTTTTACTGTTTTCCATTACAGTCTCGGGGATGGATAAACATTTGGTGATACACATGCACACACTGACCAGCCTGAAGAAAAGTCTAACACTTATGGTCCATCCCGTAACTCAAAACAGATCATCAAAAAGTATGTTTTTTTTCTTCAAAACTTTAAGCACATTTTTCAATTGACTAAGTACAACACACAAAATCACACAGTAACATTTTCACCACACCTAATCCGTGTTCCATCAAGAAATAGCTTTCATATAAAGTAATTGCCTTTCCCAATGCAATGCTCACCATACACATTACTCTCTTCTCATTTGTTTAAATACACTTAACCATCACTTAATCCAACTGCTCTTACTGGTTAATCACTTAACCATTAAGTAAACCTATAGATTTTAAACTGGTTTGTCTACTATACTGTATATGGATTTTGAGAACTACAGAAAAAAAGTGTGTTTGTAAAGTAGAAACATCTAAACGACGTGTATGATACATGATAACCATACATGATGACTACTTGTTATTGCTAATTGATTCCACATAGTGGTAACCACATTTGGTCACCATTTAAAAGGGCGTGTGTGAACCACTTGATATTTCTTTCAACATGGAGCAGAATAGACAGCAAGGCAGAGGAAGAAATCATAGAGCTCGTGGACAAGGGGCCCGTCAAAGAGGTGGGCATGGGCCACATCTAAGAGGTGAACATCAGAGAGAGGGAAGCAGACGGCAGGAAACTGTTGCCTGATGTCGTCCGTGCCATTGTCGTTGACCATGTCAATTTGATCATGAGAACATTTGAGCGAGAAAAGCGGTAAGTCTGCGGGATATGCACAATGCTCAACCATTACATATACAGTAAATGACATATTGCAATGCAAATTCACAAAACTTACTGTAATAATACTGTAACATGATCTATTGACAGTACACTCTGTTTTACCCTCAGAATTGATAGAAGACCCCCGGGTGGTGGTCGTGGCCATGTGCTGACCAACCAGCAGGAGTGGGCAGTGGTGAGTGCATGAACAATGAGGACATTCATTGTGATGTGGATGAGAATTTATGGCCAAATGCTCAAGACGGGCTTGATGCAAATTAATGCATGATAAACATTGATTTCTTTTTCATTTAATTTGTTTTATTTAATTTGTATATATATTTTTTTTACAGACAGTACAACTATGTCGCAATTATATCTGACTGATTTTTTTTATTTTTTTTGCATAAACCATTGTAGAGAATGTCTTCATTGATCACACATCGGATAGATATTATGGAAACTATAGATTTTCTGTCAATTTTGTTAGGTAATGTAAGTGCATCACCTAATGTGAACTGTGTAATCTACTATAATTTACAGTACTGTAGCATATTACTTTCAGCACTTCGAAGGGTGATTTGAAACACGTATCTTGCATTGTTTGCTATTGGATTAACTGGTAGTTAAAACTACTAAATTGAAAGATATCATTAAGTTGCATTTTATTGATTTTGTACTAAGAGTTGTGAAAATGTGCCACATACTTGTAAAAATAGTTCCAAAGCGATAAAAAAATAATCTAAACTTCAGAACAATGGGGACTCATTATTCCATAAGGCTCTCACTGACTGGCTGGATGGCTTGCTGACTCAATGGCTGACGGACCTCTCCACAAACACACGCCATGCTTATCTCTTTGTTTATCTCTGCAGGTGAAAAAAACAGCATTTTGAAAAGTTTCCTTTGGGAATATCTGGGATGTGACGCAAATTCCAAGGAAGGAAGAACAGCTGTGTTATGTAACCTGCTACATGCAACCAGAGGTGCCATTTTTTCAATTGAACCCAGTAACGAAAATAATATGGTGATTAGAAAGCCAGGGGCCCATTTTTATACACGTGCAATCTACTCTACGCATAAACCACTCGCTTCTTACACACACGTGTAAATGCACTCCCCCACACACAATACAACTGGAGTCATGCACGCACACAAGCACCCCCTTCAACAGAGCTACAAATGCCTTCCCGGAGAACACTGCTGGACAATCAACCATCTTCAATGAAGGAGTCTCTCATACGAAACTCTAGTAACTTCTTAGCTGTGTAAGAGGACACACACACAAACACTCAGAAAAAAAGGTTATTGTTATGGTTCCCAAAAAGGGTTCTTCGGCTTTCCACATAGGAGAACCCCTTTGAAGAACCCCTTTTGATTTCAAGTAGAACCCTTCTGGGTTCCACGTAGAACCCTTTCCACAAAGAGCTCCACATGGAACCCAAAAGAGTTCTACCTTAAACCAAAAAGGGTTCTCTTATGGGGACAGCCGCAGAACCATTCCAGAACCCTTTTTTTCTAAGAGCGTACACACACAGAAGAAAGCAAGTTCTGTGCTGGAGTGGAGCAGTGTGTGTCTATGTGAACTCTTCCCACTCTGGCACAGCAGAGTGGGCGAGATCCAGGGCTGAGGCAGGAGCACAGCCGTACCCAAATTCTAATTTCCCTGCTTCAAACAGCCAACATCCAGGCAGGCAGAGTTTCATGTGCAAGTCAAGGCTTCCCTCTGCAGCATTCTTACTAGAGGCAAGTACTCTCTCCCCCCCCTGCCGTACAGTCCATTCTCTCCCTCTAACCCTGAGTAGAACATTAACCCCAGGCCCCTTCTCAATCCGTCCTTTAAGCACTACCCAGCTAATTGAAGCATGCGGTCTTAATTAACAGCGTGTCTTGATAGTAAACGGCACCCCTCATCAACCTGCTGTTTTCCCTATGAGGGGGGACTTGCTCTATTCTGATGATCATTAACTCTTTGTGTGCTGCCTGCTCCTCTGTGGCCTCACTCTAACATGTGGTCAGCATTCCAAATGGCAACCTACATAGTGCACTACTACTTTTGACCCGACGCTGTAGTATCTCCACACGTTTAAATGGATGTAGGGGTTGATGGGAGTGAGTCCCCGGGGTCGTCGTCCTGTAGTCGTCATGTGATTTATGGGTGCAGGTAGCAGCAGTGCAGAGCTCTAGGTACATGCAGGAATCAATAGCAAACGTAGTCACACCGAGATGAGGGCATAGAGCAACAGATGCACTTCAATACTACAGGGATTTCAAATCATGTGTGTGTGTGTGTGTGTGTGTGTGTGTGTGTGTGTGTGTGTGTGTGTGTGGTACAGAGTAACAACAACACACAGACTCATTTGGCCTAGTGTCTTTTCCTGCTGCTGAGTCAATGCTGGTGGCTTTGTAAACATAGACAAATGTGCCCTACAGGAGCACCCGCTGCCCTGCAGCTCCCCCATGCCTCAACCTAATGAATTTTTAAAGACAACATAAATCAAACTGCAGGCCAGATCAATAGACCACAGAGTGGATTTCATCAGTGTTGCAGTGTCGAGCAGAGCACGGCTGTTACACACATCGCTTCCAGCCGGGCGCCTTGTCATACGCCTACTCACCACCTCCATCAGGAAAATAACATGCCTGCCCGTGTAACATACCAATGTAGTCATATTCTTATTTCTCTCTCTTATGGTTCGATTCAATCGGAGACTCAAATTCAAGTTAATTCTGCCGCTCTCCCCAGCAGTACTGGATGAGCTGATGCAGGTCTGCTTTGTTAAATGCCACACAGAGGGTGTTCTACTCCACAGGGGTTCTCTGAATGTTGGGTCTGTTAATTCACTTTAATTCTCCCATCTGGATGATGAAGGCTGGCTCTCTCCTTCGACTCCTCTTACTGCATGGCTTCACGACACCATTGAACACGTCCAATTACCAAGCTGGGCGAGTGATAAAAGTCCTCCCTTAACTATCACTGCTGTCTCTGTGTGTATCCCGAATGGCACTATATAAAAGGAGTAGAGTGCGATTTGGGACGCAAGCTCTCATACCCACACTTAGGCTCAGCGAGAGGAGAAATTGCTCAAAGATTGGATACAAGATCTGAGCGGGAACCATTTCTCTGAGATTGGAGAGAAAGATCTAAAGGTGGAGTGATAAAGAATTCAAAAGGGGAGTAATCGTGCTAACTTAAATTTAAAATATAGGGGAGAATACTCAATAAGGACAATATCATGGATGGAAGCCGGGGGAGAGTGATTTCTCTACAGTGAGCCTTGAAATACAGGGAGAAGAGTTTGAGAAATGAGACTTGTACAGACAGACTTTACGGTATGTTGCCTGTAAAAAATATCTGCCAATGTTTTTTTTCATCCAATCCATACTGTCCCATTTTTACCAGATTATTATCTCCAGTGCACATGCCGGCAACTTTAAGAGTGGCAGTACGTGGCCGATGTTGGTGTCTGTCCAGCCTATTGGCTACGTAGTTGCGCCACGCACATGAAATCAATAGGTATCTTGTTCATTAAACAGACATGGCTACCCTGATCACAGTCAACACACAGATTTTACAGTAGGCTACATAATGAAATATAACAGATTAAAATACAAATAATATTTTTACCACACAGCTTGCGTCAAGGCAACATGTGGAACTGCTTTCATATAAAAAATATATATATTCTGAAACAGAGCCCAAGGCAAGTCTATGCTTTTTTGTTCCACGTTTTATGTCTTTCCTACCCTCACTCTGCTTTCTTAGGGAGTAGGCGTAGGGTCTTACATTGAGAGTATCTTCATAATACTAATAGAGAATAATAGCAATCTATATTTTCAAGAGCATGTGTGTCTCGTGTTCATATTTCACAACCTCCGCAGGCTTTTGGAGTTGCCTAAATGCGATCAAGCAAAAATAATAGGCCTACTTGATTTAGGCTACATTATAGCAGTGGCGACCCGTCATTCAGTTTTGCATGTTAAATGATTGTCCCACTAAAAAAGCATTCCAGGTGAAGCTGGTTGAGAGAATGCCAAGAGTGTGCAAAGCTGTCATCAAGGCCAAGCGTACTACTTTGAAAAATCTAAAATATATTTTCCTTTGTTTAACACGTTTTTGGTTACTACTTGATTCCATATGTGTTATTTCATAGTTATGACTTCACTATTATTCTACAATGTAGAACATAGTAAAAAATAAAGAAAAACCCTTGAATGAGTAAGTGTGTCCAAACTTTTGACTGGGACTGTATATTATTGAGTTAATAAAGCCGCATACAAACATGGTCTCTTTTTGGTTTTCTCATTGCACCCATACAGTTTGCGCACGTCAACGAGTGCCTGGGTAGCCAAGCGCTCAAATAGAACTTGGTTCTATTTGTGACACTTGACGTGCTGCAAGTCTCGCATCTTAGTTTTTAGGAGCATTTACCCACGTGGGTGATTGAAAGATGAACTGAGGTCCAGTTGGTAGTGTTAATGCACCTTAAAGTTGGTTGTCAACCGACATATAAAGTCCAAACAAGAAGAAGCCTGAAGGAGGAGAGATCACTAGAAACTAACTCGGCTTACCCTTTTATCTGTGGATTATTGTCGGAGTAGAGGACCTTGTGCATTTCAGGTAAAATAACAACCAAATGTTTATATCCCAGGAAAAATTAGCTAGCGATAGCTAGCTAGCTAAATTGCCATACATGTTTAATGCTTTTCAACCCGTCCCCAAATTAATGTAGTTGGTTCAGAGTTTGTTTTGATATTTCAACCTGCATGACCTGATCTTGTCTGGTGTGGGTGGACAAAATCAACATGCATGCGATGGCACCTGCGGTCTTGTCAGCAAATAAGCCGTAAGCCGTAGGCAGAACTTTACCGCAATTATGATTATGATTATTAAGTCGGTTGGCGGAAATAAAAGTAGAGGCTTTGTCTCCGGCAATACCATTCACATATAACGAAAAGTTGGCAAAAAGTTGTCGGGATGCTAAAGTTGGCATAAAAACGTATTGTTTTGAAAGGTGTATTGGAAGGCAGAAGCAATCGCTCCTGCAGATGGACAGGAGGAGGATGGAGAAGTCCCTGACAGATGAGGACCCAGATGGAGGGGGAGAGCAATCATTTGTCAAACATCTCCGTTCTCACCGGTGCTGTTTGCTGACTGACTGATATCGCGGGGTTATCTGATCTAATAAGTGACTAGAGACAGAGAAAACATGATCAAAGCAATTGTATTGTGACATTTGACTACTACAGAAATCCAAGAGAAAATGAGGGGGCACCCGGATTTGAACCAGGGACCTATTGATCTGCAGTCAATTGCTCTACCACTGAGCTATACCCCCTGTTGCAATAAAGTGCAAACAGAGGTGTTATCATTGTATTGTTGGTTTTAGGCCAGGGCCATGTGATTACTGCCAGGGCCATGTGATCAGACTGGGGAACCACCTCCTTTCTCTCATTGAGTATTGGTTATTGTGTGCACCAGAGGACAGAGAGCCACTCAACTTCACACTGTAGCATGGGCCATGCACTGCTCTGCTGAGCAAACAATAGCAAACAAAGGAAGCTGCGTGGTGGTCACATACAAACTGGCACTCTGATACAGTCACACAAAGCACACCTTTCCATCAGTCATTCTGAATAGGAACTGCTTAACCCTAACAATAAAAGACACACACACCGAGACCCTGCATTGTGACCCCTTCATGCGGCTTCTGAAAAGTCAATAAGCATCAGGGCACTGTTTCTGTGTCAAGACTATCAGGTTGTCCTGGCTGAGTGGTTAAGCCAATGGACTAGACATCCATTGAGGTTCCTGTGCAGGTTTGAATACGGCTGACAACAAAAGCTTATGATACTGTCTCATGGATGTTTATAGTTCCTCAAGACTCTTCCCGGGTAGTCTCCAATGTTGTTGTTTTCATCTAAGAGATATATTGTAGAGTGCCACTTTAATAAACTTTTCTAAACTCTAAACGCTGTTTTTTTTATTTTTATAAAGTCTCAACTGAGCAGTATCCAATGTCTTTGTACTTTATTTTGTAAATACCCTCTGCCAAGAAGCTGATTCTCAACAGTCCTGTATTTACAGAGTAGAGAGACAAAGAACAACAAAGAAAAGCTCTCTGACTAAAAGCATGCTGAATTGGTCTAATTTTTAAGGACGCTACAGTGTCCTCCACTCATCCCCATCGGCTCTGTCTCAGTGTCGGGGAAAGATTGCCCTGCAATTCTCACTCAGCCGCTTATGGAACGTAGAGCCATGTAAGCCAGGAGGAGCTGTGGGAATTGAAAAAGCCAGAGGGCACAGCTAGGAAAGTTCACACTAAATTCTCTCTTTTTCTCTTTTAATTCTAGCAGAATGGAGAAAGCACAGTTCTGAGAGCCAAAGTCCAGTGACTTTGAGGGTCGTGTTTCACAGAAAATGGGTTTTCTATAGATTTGACAGGCCAGAGAGACACATAATGATGCAAACACAACTTGAGGGAGATAAACAGACCAAACCATCATCAAAGGAAAAATGATGCGCTGTCGCTCTTTTTCCTCTGTCTCTCAAACACATATTTGAATTATGATGTGTCTCCATAAAGCAAGATCCAGAACCTCATTAACTGTGACCCCAGCTCTTGACCCCTGGGAGTAGCAGAGTAACAACGAGAGGAGAGTAGGCCTTATTCTTCTCATCAGCTCGGTAATCATCATCATATGGATTTCCTTCCTTTCATCATTCCTGCTCTTCACAAGTCCTTTCACCCACAGTCCCACATAGTCATAGTACCTTACATCAAGACAAGACTCCCTCTCCTGTCCATTGCCATGTCAACGGAACAACAGATTCCAATGGGCAGCATTCTCATGGACCATTAGGTGCTTGTTATGGGCAGGGGGCTCAGATGGCGTTGTCATGGTTTCTCAGTTTTCTCAGACAAGAAAGTACCAATAGAAAAGGCAGGGAAGACAAAACCACTCTAGTATGGGAACCCTCTCAAGGCACAGGTATGGATGGACATATTTTATCATTGTAAAAATACATAATTTGATGGCAATATGCAGAACACACACACAAGATCAGCATATTTCACAGATACCAATAACACTGATCCACCATGGTGAGGCAATGATATTGATCAGTATTGATCCCAATGTTGTATTGATGGATCAATCCTTCAACAGTCTCTCGTTTAACTGCTTGGATTATTAAAACACATAACAGATCATCTCTGAAGTTAAGGGATGACACCATAGAACTTTCAAAATGTACAGGTGAGATACGCTCTTCTGCACATACACATTTTGCAACACTTCAATCACAACCCTAGAGAAGGAGGATCTACAGTATAGTAACTCAGCTTCCTCAATAGCCACATAACAGGGGTTGGAACCTAAATTATTTCCCAGTCGTTTTGTTCTGAACATCATTTTTTTTAAATATATATTTTTCGTTCCACTGTTCTGACCAGCAAAATAAAGTTCTGAATCGGATCGAAACCCCAAAAAGTACTGGTTCATATCATTATATTTCTGTTACTTTTTTAACCTGTGAAATCAACCGTTTTTTACATTTAGCTCATTCATTTAGTCCACCAATCAGTGCGGATAGAGCAGGCAAGTTAGTTGTTTACATGCGTCATGGACAGACAAGTGTAGTCTATGGCGCAAGACGCGACTGAAATTCAGCGGGTGGGGAGAGAGCGAGAGAGGGTTGAGGAGGAGGCTTGAAGTGCTGGGCATCTTATGACATGCATTATATGAATTAGTTCCACAGAATTATACCGAGAAGGAGCGGCTTCTATGAAGGAACTTTGAATGTCTTTTGAGCTAGCTAGCTAACATGCCTGTGTGTGCAGTGTGGCACCAGAATTAAAAATCCTTCTTAGCTTTTTGTAGTTAATAAATCCAATGTGATTTATAGGCCTATAGTATCCTTAACTATCATTGAAAAGGTGAATCCATTCTTATATACAGTTGAAGTCTCAAGTTTACATACACCTTAGCCAAATACATTTAAACTCAGTTTTTCACAATTCCTGACATTTAATCAAATCAAATCTATTTATATAGCCCTTCGTACATCAGCTGATATCTCAAAGTGCTGTACAGAAACCCAGCCTAAAACCCCAAACAGCAAGCAATGCAGGTGTAGAAGCACGGTGGCTAGGAAAAACTCCCTAGAAAGGCCAAAACCTAGGAAGAAACCTAGAGAGGAACCAGGCTATGTGGGGTGGCCAGTCCTCTTCTGGCTGTGCCTTGTGGAGATTATAACAGAACATGGCCAAGATGTTCAAATGTTCATAAATGACCAGCATGGTCCAATAATAATAAGGCAGAACAGTTGAAACTGGAGCAGCAGCACAGCCAGGTGGACTGGGGACAGCAAGGAGTCATCATGTCAGGTAGTCCTGAGGCATGGTCCTAGGGCTCAGGTCCTCCGAGAGAGAGAAAGAGAGAATTAGAGAGAGCACACTTAAATTCACACAGGACACCGAATAGGACAGGAGAATTACTCCAGATAAAACAAACTGACCCTAGCCCCCCGACACATAAACTACTGCAGCATAAATACTGGAGGCTGACTCATCTCATTATATAAATCTGCTAACTCTGGAGGGCGACAGGAAAACTTAAACACAAAACAGAATAAAACATATTCAAGCTTTATATTTAATCCTAGTAAACATTCCCTGTCTTAGGTCAGTTAGGGTCACCGCTTTATTTTAAGAATGTGAAATAATAGTAGAGAGAATGATTTATTTCATCACATTCCCAGTGGGTCAGAAGTTTATATACACTCAATTAGTATTTGGCAGAATTGCCTTTAAATTGTTTAACTTGGTCAAATGTTTCGGGTGGCCTTCCACAAGCTTCCCACAATAAGTTTTTGGGCCCATTCCTTCTGACAGAGCTGGTGTAACGGAGTCAGTTTTGTAGGCCTCCTCGCTTGCACGCGCTTTTTCAGTTCTGCCCACAAATTGTCTATAGAATTGAGGTCAGGGCTTTGTGATGGCCACTCCAATACCTTGACTTTGTTGTCCTTAAGCCATTTTGCCACAACTTTGGAAGTATGCTTGGGTCATTGTCCATTTGTAAGACCCATTTGTGACCAAGCTTTAACTTTAACAAAGACTGATGTCTTGAGATATTGCGTCAATATATCCACATAATTTTCCTACCTCATAATATCTTCTATTTTGTGAAGTGCACCAGTCCCTCCTGCAGTAAAGTACCCCCACAACATGATGCTGCCACCCCAGCGCTTCACGGTTGGGATGTTCTTTGGCTTGCAAGCCTCCCCCTTTTTCCTCCAAACATAATGATGGTCATTATGGCCAAACAGTTCTATTTTTGCTTCATCAGACCAGAGGACATTTCTCCAAAAAGTAGAATCTTTGTCCCCATGTGCAGTTGCAAACTGAAGTCTGGCTTTTTTATGGCAGTTTTGGAGCAGTGGCTTCTTCCATGCTGTGCGGCCTTTCAGGTTATGTCGATATAGGACTTGGTTTACTGTGGATATTGATACTTTTGTACCTGTTTCCTAGAGCATCTTCACAAGGTCATTTGCTGTTGTTCTGGGATTGATTTGCACTTTTCACACCAAAGTACGTTCATCTCTAGGAGACAGAATGCGTCACCTTCCTGAGCGGCATGATGGCTGCATGGTCCCATGGCGTTTATACTTCCGCACTATTGTTTGTACAGATGAATGTGGTACCTTCAGGCTTTTGGAATTTGCTCCCAAGGATGAACCAGACTTGTGAAGGTCTACAATTTTTTTCTGATGGCTTGGCTGATTTGTCTTGATTTTCCCATGATGTCAAGCAAAGAGGCACTGAGTTTGAGGGTAGGCCTTGAAATACATCCACAGGTACAACTCCAATTGACTCAAATGATGTCAATTAGCCTATCAGAAGCTTCTAAAGCCATTACATCATTTTCTGGCATTTCCCAAGCTGTTTAAAGGCACAGTCAACTTAGTGTATGTAAACTTCTGACCCACTGGAATTGTGATACAGTGAATTATAAGTGAAATAATCTGTCTGTATACAATTGATGGAAAAATTGCTTGTGTCATGCACAAAGTAGATGTCATAACCGACTTGCCAAAACTATTGTTTGTTAACAATAAATTTGTTGGTTGAAAAACAAGTTTTAATGACTCCAACTTAAGTGTATGTAAACCTCCGACTTCAACTGTAGCGAATTAAAAAATCTCTCTCCCTATCTTCTGAATCAAGCTTGTAACATCAGTACAGTAGCCTATGCTTTGGAGGGGGGAGGGGCAGGTAGCCTAAACACATACAGGAAAGGTGAATATACCCAGCTTGCAGACAGACACTGGAATACATTTCTGAGGGACAGAGTGAGTGCTTTGCATAGGTGTTTTGTTGTAGGACTAGAAAAACAATACCTGGAATATTATTAACCATTTCCCATGCTTTTAAAATAACGGTTCTGTTTTCAAACAGTATGGATCACTTTCGTTCCAGGTTCCGTTTCTGTTTCTTGAAGAATTGTGTTATTTTCCGGTTTTCGGTTCTGTTTCCTGAACCGGTTCCAACCGCTGTTCAATAAACCAACAGATGGGATGATATCATTAATCTCACAGCTCCCCACCACACCATCATACCAGTTGACAGACCAGAAGGTGTATCGCAACGATAATGGTCACTACCAAACCAAGACATGCACGTTGACACTACTGTGATAAATTGTCAGTGATGAATGCTGCCCACCATTTGTGATCATCTTTGAAAACTGCAATTGATTAATTATTAGAGTGCTTTTGTGGTACCACAGCTACCCCCCTCTTCAACCCCCCCACCCATACACAGGTTTTGTGTCCCAATGCAGGCAGACGCCGAGGACTACAGATGCCGGGAAAAGGACAATGGAGATATTCTCAGCAGCAAATAGAGCCCAACCGATATATCAGTTCACCAATATTATCTGCACCGATAACCATTACTCAATAAATAGGATGGAAAAAGGGAATCTCATGTTTATCTGAACACTTGAGGTCATTCTCATGATGTGTCATTATTGTCACAATGTACGAAAACAACATTTGAAGCATAATTATTGGACCATTTATCTTTTGGAGGACAATTTATGAAAATTCAGTGTGGAAAAATGACACTTTAATTTCCCTGCTGTAAAACAGTATACTAACAGATATATCGGTATCGGTAAGTTTTGCCCCCAAAAATAATCGGTATCGGACCCAAAAAAAGCATATCTGTCAGGCTTTAGCAGCAATGGCTACTTTTCTAAGAACTAAAGGAAGTCTAACTCAAAATAACTGTAACTAATCAATATCAAATGTCTAAATAGTGTGTGATGGAGGCAAACCACGCTGAGGCAAACAGCACCCAGCATCCATTTCACACTGATCCCAGTCCTGTGCCCTGATGTGGGTCTGAATTGTGTGATGCAGAGAGAGAAGGGAGATCACAGGGCTTAAGGACCCTGGTCAAAAATAGTGCACTAGAGCCTCCCGAGTGGCACAGTTGTCTGAGACATTGCAGTGCTTGAGGCATCACTACAGACCCAGGTTCAATCCCAGGCTGTGTCACAGCTAGCTGCGACCGGGAGACCCATGAGAAGGCGCACAATTGGGCCAGTGTTGTTAGGGGAGGAGTTGCTGGCCTGGATTTCCATATCCAATTGAACTCTAGTAAGTTCAAAGCTAGTAAATTGACTTAGGTTGCCAGCTGGACAGTGTTTCCTCTGACACATTGGTTCTTCTGGGTTAAGCGAGCAGGGTGTCAAGATGCCGTGTGGCTTGGCAGGGTTGTGTTTCGAAGGATGCATGGCTCACGATCTTTGCCTCTCCCGAGTCCATAGGGGAGTTGCAACAATGGGACAAGACTGTAACTACCAATTGGGGAGAAAGTAAAAAAATGTTGTTTAAATAGTACAGTACAACCAGTCACCAGTAAAAAGCAATGCCCTGTCCTGAGAGAGAGAGAGAAGGAGAGAGAGAGAGCGAGCCTTACAGGTTGGCATATCAAAAGCCCAGACAACAAGACCATACCTGGCCATTTCTACTGCATCCTCTAGTCTCCAACAGGGCTAGCTACCACAGAGAGATAAGTTGCACTACTCTCAACTTCCTCTACGGTCTATGGTCACACTCTATATCTGCAGCTCTAAGTCATACTGTGCAGCAAGGCCAGCCAGGCAGTTTTATGACAGCAAATAGTTCAATTAAACAACAGTCAGATCCAGGCTCTCTCTTAATTCAATTCAAGAGGCTTTATTGGAGTGGGAAACATTACTAAAGCAAGTGAAATAGATAAAACATGAACAGTAATCGTTACACTCAGAAAAGTTCCAAAAGAATAAAGACATTTCAAATGACATATTATGTTCATATACAGTGTTGTAACGATATCTCTCTCTCAATTTCCATTCAATTCTCTCTCCCTTTCTCTCTCACGCTCTGCCACTCCCTCTCCCTCTCTCTCTCCTTCTCGCTCTCTTTTTCCTTCTCTCCCCCTCTGACTGTTAGCAGAGAGATTGGATCTGCTGTTATGTTCACACAGCAGCTGCTGACTGACTACTCCTGCTATAATCACGACTACTGCTGCACAGCTCTCTGGCTGAGGATTCTATTAACACTACGCACTCTGAGGTGAGAGGTCAGAGGTCTCAAAGCCTGCTCAGAGTAATACTGAACATGGGGTGATAAAGGGGAAACTTACTTTCCGGTTAGCGGAACTGTACAGGGAGGCTACACCTGTATGTAGTCTCTCATGACTCTCATTTTGAAATCGAGTAAATGGCCAACAGCACATGAGGAACCTGTATGTTACTGTGTGAGTGTACAGTGTAGATGCCCTTAATGTGAGGTAATGGGCTGTGGCCTGAGATGGATGTGTGTATTGTGGAGTGAACCATTTATATTCCCTACTACCATCAGGTGACAACTACACCCGGCCATCATTCTGCTTTAGAAAATCATGATGAAAGTGGCCATTTTAGGCCCCTTTTAGACCTACAGTAAACATGCCTCCTGGAAGACCCTATAATCTGTGAACCGAACAGAACACAGACAACATCTCGGTGTCATTATACTCCTTATAGTGTGCAGTAAAATATGGAGTATGTCTACATTCTGAAATAAAAATGTTAACATGGAGTTATTCAACATGAAAAATATTAATATAAATATTTTAAAAAACAATGCTTTTTTATTTTGACATAGAGGATAGTATAAGGAGTATAATGACACCAAGATGTTGTCTGTATCATGTACGGTTCACAGAGCATAGGGTCTTACTGAAGGCATGCATACTGTAGGTCTAAAAGGCGCCTGAAATGGCCACTTTCATCATCATTTTCAAAAACAAATTGTGATACAAATGTAAAAAGCATTTCAAACATAATTTCCCCCAATGAAGTTTTTTTTGTGAGAATTGCCAGAACAATCTGATATCCAAAATATATTCCGCTCCTGCTGGCATGGAATCACCCTGCTTCTGTTACACACAACTATGTTACATTCCCGCTGAAAACACAAGGTGCTTCTCTTGAACTAGTGTACCAGAATGTGTTTTCATTTATTATTTTTCCTTTTGTGCCAGGGTTATTCAAACTCAAACTACATATGATATGCTGGAATTGTAGGGTTTGCTTGCCTGCACACTCCTGCACTAGCTGCCACTCCACCATAACACATTATTCTGATAGGAACAGAGGAGTAAACACTCTAACCAGCCATAGTCTCTGCAAAGAGCACCTTACTTTATTGCAGGAAACAGACATAAGGGTAGCTAGCCTATTATTATCTCCATCACTGCTATCTGGTGCACAGGATACTGTCATTACACACTCGAGGTAGGAGTAGCACAGCAGCATTAGCGGAGAGACGACAAACAAAAGCAACCCATAGAGATCGATCACAAAGAGCTATGTGTCTATAATCCTCAGTGCCTATTCTGTGAGATCAAGGGGCCAGACCCTTTTAGTGAGGTCGTAGCAGGGTTATAATATATAAATATATGCAAGATGGTTTTACCCAATGCAAGTAACAGTCATGCGTGCATACTATACATTTCATGTAAGGGTGGTCCCGGGAATCTAACCTACTATCCTGGCATTGCAAGAACCATGCTCTACCACAGGGTTCCCCAACTGGCAGCACACAGGCCAGTGTTTTATTTGCCCCCCCCCCCCCAAGTTTTCTGAAAAAAAAGAAAATAATAAATGTTTTATTTGTATTATATATTTTTTTGGACATAAAAGACTGTAAAAACAGGAGCAAATCAGATCCAAGTGGTTTTAATTGAGGAAATCTGTTTCAAAGTATTCCCACACATTATAGAGAGATATATGTGATCATATACAAATGTAAGCAAGGTTTGAAATTCTATTTTAGCCAAATATTATATCTGTTTGGGCTTCTTTCGGTCAAAACAAATTATTTGTAATTATGTTCCGGACACCTGACCATCCCCCCAAAAATCGGTTGCTCAATTGACTTTAGGTGTAGCCGCAGGAAGTAATTTGGGCCTGGGAGTGCTGTACATTTTTTCCTCCAACGGGGTGGGGACTAATCTTTTTGCCCTCGCTGGTGCTGCAGACGATACATCGTCCACTAATAGAGAACTATTAAAGGCCCAGTTAACTACTAAATACAACTATTAATATATATATTTTTTATTAAGAATTTTCAGGAGGTGCTGCAGCACCCTCAGCACCCCTACTTGATACCTGAAGGCAAGGGTTTGACGGAGTCTTCAACCATTGAACCTATGGCTTGCATGTATTCGATTTCATAATTGATTCAGGGAGTGTGTAACCCTAGCCATAATGTTACGACTATATTTACTGACATGCTCCCCTCCATTTAGCTAATGATTGTTCTTTTTTTTAAATTCAAAGTTTACCTTTCAGTCCTCCAAAAGATGTAGGCTTCCGAGATCTGATGGACGGGCACGCCCTCTAGCGGGTTTTTGAAGATCTGTTAAATGTGGCATTTTTTATTTATGGCCTATATTAATGGTAAAACAAAAAACGCATGCATTCTAGAGTTATCAAACATTTTACCAAAACACATGAATGTTATGATAATAATACTATACCTATCTGATGCTAATAGGCTGTATATAGCGAATTAATCGGTTTTACAAGTGAGGCCTAGTACTGAAGACATATTGGTCAATAACGTCAAAAAGGTAGGCTAACAATAAACTATAACCCTAATTATTTATCACCTCTGAAGGGCCCGTGGGTTCGATGAGAGTCTGGTTACAACGAAGTTAATTTCTATAGTTTAATCAGACTCCAAGTGGTTAGCCTGGCTGATGTCACATAATAAAGTCTCAGATATAAACCACATATCTCTGATTATAAACTTTTTTTTTATTATTACAAAATGTAGTTTTTTTACAGGTTAAATCTTGTGCATGTCTATAAACCCTGTATACATAAACTAGGCCTATTTCTTAGCCGGTTACAAACAAAGTATTTCAGCAAGACCATACATTCTTGTGCGCGCGTAACCGTAATCATTTGCTCATGCACGGCACTGCTAATTTGAGTTCACTCTTGCAAAGTTAGGCGAACTTCCATCACTACTCACTCACCGGCTGCCTGCTCAGTGCTGAGCCGTTCACGTATGGCCTGTGCGCGTTCCCGTTTTGGAGAGGTCGGTGCCATCTCCGCTCGCCTTGAGGAAAAGGTGCTTTGTTTCTCAAAGCTATAATTCAAGAAAACGGACAAAATGTATAGGTAAGTCTATTATTCTCCAACTCATTTATGATAGGTGTGTTTAGTTTACTTTCCGTATTCAGAATAGGATGATGCAAGTGTGAATTATATTAGGTTGGGGGGAATTAATTGAATTAATTGTATTACTCTATGAAATTGAACTGTTCCTTGAGGAACAATAATGATTTGGGGGGTTATTTGGGGTTCACTAACAATTCTGCAAATATTGCAAATGCAGTTCTGATATGTAGGAAGTTAACCACAACACAACTGGGAAACTGTAACTGACTAGTGAATATAAATATCTATTTATCATTATGTATGTATTCATTTCAAACATGTATTATTTCAAAGATTGGGGATGATGAGATGAGGCTCTGTTGCTTTTTTTTTGCAGAACATTGTTCCATGAATGATCTGTAGTTGCAAATTCAACTCGATTCAGGTAAATCTTTGTTTTTAAAGAGCTTGGTCTCACATTGCAGATATTCCTCAAATGACTGGATGCACCCCTTTCTCACTATTCCATCATCAACATTGCTGCTGTAGTGAATTTGGGGGTGTGGGAACTGCAATCTGGAACAGAATGTGGCCCTTTGTGAGGGAGCACAGAGGTGTTTACATTAAGCCTACAAAATGTCTCCAGGCTCTAGTCTACTGTGTCTCACTACATAAGAATCAAAGATGGTGACCACAGAATATTATTTGGTCAGATGGTTGAAGGATGTATTAAATTGAAGTACTACAATGTTACGCATGGCACACTATAGGCTGGTAGGGCTGGTTGGGTTAATGAATAGTGGATCTGGCCAAAATGACAGAATAAAACAGTTATCTGTCTATCAAATCATCTTTTTGCAATGGAAACGTGTGGAGAAACCAGTCAAAACTCCACCCTGAGTGAGGGCCTCTGAAACCAGAGGCCTTTGAACAGAAAAGGAGTCCAAAAGGATTGATTGAAAGAGAGTGGCGAAAGAACTGTATGATACGGCCAGTGTGCTGCAAATTAATCTGCTTAAAGAATTACAACATTCCAAAGCAGAATCTCATATAATCATCTGGATCAAAATGCTGGTTGGGAATGTTGTAATTCGGTAATTCCGTTGCCCATAGTGACTGCACAAAAGCTGTGTTTCAATGGTGTCTCTCCACCGTATGAGTGCCAACTCACTACAAAGCTATTGTGCTGTACCATACGTAAATTTGTCTTTCTGCTCATGGCCTCTTATAGTAGTAGTGAGACTCACACGCACACATTAGGCTCCCAGGTAGGGCAAGGCTAGGTTAATGAGTGACTACACTAGGCAGAGGACAGGTACTGTATTTTGTGTAGTCTTTGTTTGACACATCCTGTGTGAAAACTACACACTGTGGTAAGACCATCAGAAGTACATTCCAGATTTGCAGAACTAGGACCCGAGAACCCCAAAAGGGTAAGAGGTTAGACAACGGATATAGTTTATTTTGAAAGGATATGGTTTGTTTTTGCTGCGTGTAAATTTGGATCCTGAACAGCGAGTCATAAAGTACGTCCGATACCAAAAACACAACACTCACAGTACACCGTAAACAGCTCACATGACTCTGATTAAAAGCTTTCGAGAAACTCTGGTTTTGGATCTGAAATAGGTTATAAAGCATTCACATCAGTTGTCGTGGGTTTCTTGTAGGATGTGGACGCACCGGAAGAAAAAAAACATGCAATGATAAGTTCATCTCTTCCTATAATGTCTGATTCTATTATTTTAGGTTGAGATTCAGATGTTATGATCAACTAACTGTGTTGTATTCATGGACAGTATGTACTCTGCTACAGTAAACGAAGCAAACACAAAGGGCTTGTCCGCTGATAGCTTTCAATGAGTTCAGATAAAGTTCTGAGTTTTGTTTGTTTTGGAGGTGTTTCATATTTAGTAGCCACGTCACAGGGCATGTTCTCTGTGGTTTGTGAAGTAGGCTATATCTAACTACGTAGTTGCACATGGTCGAAATGGAAGTTGAAGTATGTCGTTTTCAGATGGCTTCTCAGCTAAAGCGTCTTTAAGATGTAACCATACGTCTAGAAATCAACTGTTTGTAACTACTAAACTACCAACCACTAATGACCAACTCCTCCACAGATGAGCGACCAGCCATAATCACCAAGCCCAGACAACCAGAACCCTGGTCAGAAACACCTTTCTCTCCCCCTGTTGCCGACTGCCGACGCCCTGGGACCCGTCGTCGCCATGGAGACGGTGGTGATCGTGGCCATTGGGGTGCTGGCCACCATCTTCCTGGCCTCCTTCATTGCCCTGGTGGTGGTGTGTCGACACCGCTACTGCCACCCCCACCACCTGCTGCACCACTTCAACTCCAAGTCAGTGCCTAGTATACCTACTAGCTACATACAATACATCTGGGAGGGGGAGGGAGGGAACAGTGGCATCTTAGGTCGTCAGGGTTAGGGCCTTACTCCTAGCCGTGCCTAGTATGCCTAGCTAGCTTCATCTGGGAGGTGGAGGGAGGGGACAGTGGCATCTTGGGTCGTCAGGGTTAGGGCCTTACTCCTAGCCGTGCCTAGTATGCCTAGCTAGCTTCATCTGGGAGGTGGAGGGAGGGGACAGTGGCATCTTGGGTCGTCAGGGTTAGGGCCTTACTCCTAGCCGTGCCTAGTATGCCTAGCAAGCTTCATCTGGGAGGGGGAGGGGACAGTGGCATTTTGGGTGGTTATGGGTAGTGCCCTGAGTTTGTCCAGACACGGAAAACTCTTGGCCCTAGTGATGGGGTTTGTGGCCTAGGCCCTACAATGCATTAGGTGGTGGTAAGGGGTCCTGGATATAGCTGATTCAACTGTATCCCACTCTTACCCAGGCCCAATGGACTGACCTGCTGGTTTGAAGCTATAAGTCTATGGATTGAACAGAGCGACTTCACAGCACGAAGGTCAAAACGATACACGAGATTAATACTAAGTCAACATACAGGGGCAAAGTTCTAGAGCCAGTAATATTTCTCTGTCTCACTCTCTCGCTCGCGTTCCCTCTCTTTCATACACACACACACGCTTTTATTCAGAATACATACCCTCCCTCTCACACACCTACTCAGTACACATTCCCTCCCTTTCTCTCTCACACACTCGCTCTCTCTTCCCTTCATCAGAACTTCTCTCCTTCCCCACAGACCCAGTGTTGACCTGATCGGTGCCATGGAGACCCAGAGTGAGCCGTCTGAGCTGGAGCTGGACGACGTGGTCATCACCAACCCTCACATCGAGGCCATCCTGGAGAACGAGGACTGGATCGAGGACGCCTCGTACGTCTGCCATGTGACACTGACATGTGCCAGGAGTAGATCAGGCCAGCTGTTGTAGCTATTCGTATATATAGCCTTCCGTGGTTACGAGTAATAACTTTAACATGAGCATAACATCATCAAGTTCAAATAAGTGATAGATCTCTGACATGATCATACAAACAAAATGAACCCTTATTTACAGCTTTTCTCTCTTTCTCTAACAGTGGATTGGTTTCACATTGTATCTCCATCTTAAAGGTAATGTCTATGTGCTGTACACCATGCACGAATACATCGTTTTCATTATGATCTAACTCAAGGATATTTACACACTCTCTCCATTGGCAGATCTGCCACACCCTGACTGAAAAGCTGGTTGCCATGACAATGGGCTCAGGCGCTAAGGTGAAAGCCCCAGCCAGCCTCAGTGACATCATCACTGTGGCTAAACGCATCAGTCCGAGGTAACTGTCAGGTTATACAGTGCTATCACATAACCCTTAAATTATCTGACCGTGCTTCGTCCTTCATCACCTCCCATCATCCCGTGTGTGTCTGTAGGGTGGATGACGTTGTGCGGTCAATGTACCCTCCCCTGGACCCCATACTTCTTGATGCCAG